>NC_136626.1:25058461-25183461 GCF_933228915.1 Telmatherina bonti
GGAGGCATCCTCACCAGATGCCCGAGCCACCTCAACTGGTTCCTGTCGATGCGGAGGAGCAGCGGCTCTACTCTGAGCCCCTCCCGGATGACCGAGCTCCTCACCCTATCTCTGAGGGAGAGCCCAGCCACCCTGCGGAGCAAACTCATTTCAGCTGCCTGTAACAAGATCTTGTTCTTTCGGTCACAACCCACAGCTCATGACCATAGGTGAGGGTAGGAACTGAGATCGACTGGTAAATCGAGAGCTTCGCCTTCTGGCTCAGCTCCTCCTTCACCACGACAGACCGGCGCAGAGTCCGCATTACTGCAGATGCCGCACTGATCCGTCTGTCGATCTCGCGCTCCATCCTTCCCTCACTCGTGAACAAGACCCCGAGATATTTAAACTCCTCCACTTGAGGCAGGACCTGACTCCTTACCCAAAGAGGGCAAACCACCCTATTGCGGCTGAGGACCATGGTCTCAGATTTGGAGGTGCTGATTCCCATCCCGGCCGCTTCACACTCGGCAGCGAATCGCTCAAGTGAGAGCTGGAGATCACGACTAGATGAAGCCAAAAGGACCACGTCATCTGCAAAAAGCAGGGACCCAATCCTGAGGCCACCGAGCCGGATCCCCTCAACACCTCGGCTGCGCCTAGAAATTCTGTCCATATAAGTTAGGAACAGAATCTGTGATAAAGGGCAGCCTTGGCGGAGTCCAACCCTCACCGGAAACGAATCCGACTTACTACCGGCAATGCGAACCAAGCTCTGACACCTGTCGTACTGGGACCCGACAGCTTGCACAAGGGGATCCGGTACCCCATACTCCCGGAGTACCCCCCACAGGACCCCCCGGGGGACATGGTCGAACGCCTTACCAGGGAGGCTGAGGAGTGTGATTCCCGTGTAATTGGAACACACCCTCCGGTCCCCCTTCTTAAAAAGGGGGACCACCACCCCAGTCTGCCAATCCAGCGGCACTGCCCCCGATGTCCACGCAATGCTGCAGAGGCGTGTCAGCCAGGACAGCCCCACAGCATCCAGAGCCTTAAGGAACTCCGGGCGGATCTCATCCACCCCAGGGGCCTTGCCGCCAAGGAGCTTTTTGACCACCTCAGCGACTTCAGCCCCAGAGATAGGAGAGTCCACCCCTGAGTCCCCCAGCTCTGCTTCCTCATCGGAAGACGTGTTGGTAGGATTGAGGAGGTCTTCGAAGTACTCCCTCCACAGACCCACAACGTCCCGAGTTGAGGTCAGCAGCTCCCCATCTCCACTGAACACAGTGTCGATGGAGCACTGCTTCCCCCTCCTGAGCCACCGGATGGTGGACCAGAATCATCTCGAAGCCGTCCGGAAGTCTTTCTCCACGGCCTCGCTGAACTCCTCCCATGCCCGAGTTTTTGCCTTGGTGACAGCCGAAGCCGCATGCCGCTTAGCCTGTCGGTACCCATCAGCTGCCTCCGGAGTCCCACAGGCCAAGAAGGCCCAATAGGACTCCTTCTTCAGCTTGACGGCATCCCTCACTGCTGGTGTCCACCAACGAGTCCTGGGATTGCCGCCACGATAGGCACCAACAACCTTACGGCCACAGCTCCAGCTGGCTGCCTCAGCAATAGAGGCACGGAACACAGCCCATTCGGACTCAATGTCCCCCGCCTCACTCAGGACATGGTTGAAGCTCTGTTGAAGGTGGGAGTTGAGGCTCGCTCTGACAGGGGACTCAGCCAGACGTTCCCAGCAGACCCTCACAACACGTTTGGGCCTGCCAAATCTGACCGACTTCCTCCCCCACCATCTGAGCCAACTCACCACCAGGTGGTGATCAGTTGATAGCTCCACCCCCCTATTCACCCGAGTGTCCAAGGCATGTGGCCGCAGGTCTGACGATACGACTACAAAACCAATCATCGAACTGCGGCCCAGGGAATCCTGATGCCAGGTGTACATATGGACACTCTTATGTTGGAACATGGTGTTTGTTATGGACAATCCATGACGAGCACAGAAGTCCAATAAGAAAACACCATTTTGGTTCAGAGGGGGGGACCATGCCTCCCAATCACTCCTCTCCAGGTCTCACTGTCATTGCCCACGTGAGCATTGAAGTCCCCCAGCAGAACTATGGGGTCCCCAGAAGGAGCACCCTCCAGCACTCCCTCCAAGGACTCCAGAAAGGGTGGGTACTCTGAACTGCTGTTCGGCGCATAAGCACAGACAACAGTCAGGACCCGTCCCCCCACCCGAAGGCAGAGGGAAACTACCCTTTCATCCACCGGGATAAACCCCAACGTGCAGGCACCAAGCTGGGGGCCGATGAGAATGCCCACACCTGCTCAGCGCCTCTCACCATGAGCAACTCCAGAGTGGAAGAAAGTCCAGCCCCTCTCGAGGGTACTGGTTCCAGAGCCCAAGCCATGCGTCGAGGTGAGTCCAACTATATCTAGCTGGAACCGCTCAACCTCGCGCACAAGCTCAGGCTCCTTTCCCACCAGATAGGTGACATTCCACGTCCCTCGAGCCAGCTTCTGCAGCCGGGGATCGGACCGCCAGGGTCCCCGCCCCTTGCTGCCGCCCAGCTCACACTGCACCCGACCCCTACGGCTCCTCCCGCAGATGGTGAGCCCATGGGAGGTGGGGCCCATGTAACCCTTTCGGGCTGAGCCCGACCGGGCCCCATGGGCAAAGGCCCGGCTACCAGACGCTCGCTCTCGTACCCCACCTCCAGGCCTGGCTCCAGAGGGGGGTCCCGGTAACCCGCGTCTGGGCAAGGGAACATTTATGCCCAGGTTTGTAGTCATCATAGGGGTCGATGAGCTGTGCTTGGTCTGGTCCCTCTCCTAGACACCTGTTTTCCATGGGTGACCCTACCAGGGGCATAAAGCCCCCGACAACATAGCTGCTAGGATCTTCGGGACGCACAGACTGTGATTGGGCCAAAGATTAGTTTTATTTTGATTTGTTACAGTGCATGCTCGTTTTAGATTGTATTGTTGTGTATTTTAAATTGTGTGCTGCCACCAATCCCTTCTGAGGCCCATCCATCCCTCAGCTAATTGATGAGCAGGAACAGCTGCGTGCACCTGGACATTATTTAAGTGAAGCCACAGCGGTGGCAGGTGAACGGCAGAGAAGGACGGCAGAGGAACAGAGCCGGACGCGCAGCTCACTCGCCAGGAGCGGAGGCAGGATCGGGAAACCTGAAGCGCAGCAGTTCTGAGGTCGGTGGCCTGACTACTCAGCCCTGGGCCGCCGGAAACCTTACGTGGCCCGGGGAAAAGCGCGGGCTGGGAGTGCGGCTGCGCGGTGAGGGAGAGAGATGACGAAGCCACCTAAACGCCGTGTTGCACAGCAGAGGACTCCACGGGGACACATGTTTAAAGCTGCTGGATTTTAATAAACTGATTAACCATTTGACTTTTTAGTGTGGCCTCAACTCTGCTCACCCTGCCTTTTTAGGAGGACCATTGTGGCTACGAGGGCAGACTCTTATTAAGCTTGCAATTGTATTTGAATCCCCTCAGCCACTGACAAAACCCCTCCACTACGATAAGGTGACGGCTCAGGGAGGGGTTCTCCCCATGTATGAATGAGTTTTCTCCAGCTACTCCCGCTTTCCCACACTGTCCAAGATGCATGTCAGGTTAATTGGTAGTTCTAGTTAGAGGTTCCACATGCTCGTCTCCTGAAGATCTGAGATGGCAACCCCATCCTGAGTCTCCCTGACTGGCTCACTACTTCACCATCCCAGATGTCCAGTACCTACACTGCAAAAACTGAAATCTAAATAAAATCTTAAATTGAGTACACACATGCTTATTTTTTAAAGGTAAGATAATTCTTCGTTTTCATGCCAGAGAATTCCTTTTGTTTTAAGAGTATTTTTACTTGTTTTGGGAAGTCTTGACTAGCCAAATTTTCTTGTTCTGTTGGAAGATAATTTATCTTATTTTAAGCAATATTTACCAAATTTTTGTATATTTATTTCTTGTTTTTTTAAAGCTATGTTTTTGCAGTGTACTTCTTTCAACCTCTTTAAGTAGTTGTTTGGTCCTTGCTCCTGAACTAGTAGTTTTTTAAATGTACACAAGCGCATACTTTCCTGTGTGTTGTAATCCTGATCACCTGAAGTGACTCACCTGATGAAACAAAAACAAAGTCACATCAATGAGGTCAGAAAGATAGAAAAAAAATATAGAATTACTATCCCTTTTTGTCTACTTTCTCTTGTACCCCCTGGAGTGCTCCCATTGCTCTTCTTTTTAAAGTATAAAGTTGACAGTGTATATATGTATATATGTGTATAATTTACAGGTGTTGGGGTGTTTCTAAAGTTTTATTGATTCTAACCAGCAGGTGGCAGATTTAGATTATCTATCCATCCATCCATTTTCTAAACTGCTTAATTGCGGGGAAGCTGGAGCCTATCCCAGCTGGCATTGGGCTGGCATTGGGCGACAGGCAGGTAGGGTACACCCTGGACAGCTTGCCAGTCCATCGCAGGGCCACACAGAGAGACGAACAACCACTCATGCTCACACTCACTCCTAGGGGCAATTTAGAGTAACCAATTAACCTAACATGCATGTCTTTGGATGGTGGGAGGAAGCTGGAGTACCCAGAGAGAACCCACACATACACGGGGAGAACATGCAAACTCCACACAGAAAGGCCACTGACCAAACCCCTCTCCAGCCAAGGACTGAACCAGTGACCTTCTAGCTGTGAGGCCACAGTGCTAACCACTGTGCCACCGTGCAGCCCTTAGATTATCTACTTGCTGCAAAAGTTTCCACCATTTACTTTTAAATATCGACTATCCCACCTTTTTGTTTGTTTTGTTTTGGTTTTTTTTTTTAGAATTTTTAAAAATTCAGAGATGTTATTTTAGCAGAGTTCAACAAAAATATCAATAGCTCTTCATTTAATTAAGACTGTGTAAAACAAAAATGATCCAAATATAAACATCTTGCTTTCTCGCTTTTTGGAAAGCTGTTTTTTTTTCCTATTTAATTTTGCTTCCACAATTCATATGTCTCATAAAAGGAATCACACTGCAACTGATTTTGTTTTTAGTCACTTTTTCATTTATCATTGAATAACAAGAAAATATACTCTTTTTTTTCCCACAGAAATAATAAATACACAATATTTCTTTCTGAACAAAATGCACAATTTACAAGGTGGCGACCGAGTATTCCACCTCATACACAGTACTGTATCCATTAAACTCATATTTCACAAAGTTAGAGCTGTTATTAGTGTGTTTTAATCTTATTATTAAGGTAAATCTTATTTTCTTTATACAATATAACAGTTTCATTAGGGAGAAGACTCAATTTCTTCAAAATTACAATTCATTGTTCACAACTCACTTCATTGTGCTATGCGTTTGTTATTCTAATACTTCCATGAGGTTTAGATTCTTTTCACTATAGTCCAGTTAAGTCTAGTCATTGTTTATTTCATTGTAAAAAGCCTATTCAATACAGTCTGCAACTCGGTGAGTTTTGAAAGACTTGGCAGTCTGATAGGCTGGAGCTGATCTCTCCCTGTGGTGGAGGCAGACAGCAGGACTGTCTCAAATGTAGAAATCTCATCCAGACTGAAGCGTCTCTTCATCTCCTGTCTGCACGTACCAATGATGTCATCCTTGTTTGACTTTATCAGGACATTCCACTGCTCTGGTATGGATGCAGTAGTGTTTTAAGTGTTGGTCTCTAAGATAACACTATCTCGTGGTCAGGAGGTGAGCAGCATGTGTGACAATATCCAGGCTAACATACAAGACAGAACAACAGAGTTATGAAACAGTGGTGCTGAGCTGGTACTGGACGAAGTGGAGAAAGGGGAACCATGCTGTCTTTCTGTAGGTTGCATCTCCATCCGTCTGAGTTGCTCTTTATGGGTCAGTGGAGGCTCTACTGTCACATAACCATTGATTATTCTCAGATTTGGTGGTGGAGTTGTGCTGGAAGGAGAGGAACACAACAAATAAGAGTTTAAAGTGACTGTAAAGCATGTGCAAGTATTAACACTGAATGTATAGCAGCTAGTTTGCTAATCTTAACTATTCATTATAAGCAAACATAACAAGCATGAATTTTGTCTATATTCTAATGCACCATTCATCCATTTGTGGGAGATATTTTTAGGGGTTTCAGTGTGTTGTTTTTTTTATGTGTAATATATCCTACGCATTCTCAGCAACCAATCACTTCTGTCTTTCATTTTTAGAGCTGAAAATTGTCTATTCTACCTATTCTGAGCTGCTTCAGGAAACTGAGTATCTTTAAAAAGCTCAACATCAGTCACAGTAAACTTGTCAGAACGGATCTCTCACCCATCCCCAATGCGAACCCACAGGTCACTAAAAAGACGGGGTCTTCCGTGGCCACGGTGAACTTTATGAAGTCGTTTGTTTCGTCCAAACTCCTCTAGCTGACTAAGGCTGTCTGGGAGTAGCATGTGAGGAAGCTCCTCCTCTCCAAGGCCAGGCACGTTGTCTGGGTCGCTCAGCTCCAGCTCCATTTCTGTACTCGTCGACCAGCTGGTGGGAGTCATCGTGCTGCTGTCAAAGCTCTCCTCACTGGACCCTGCTGCAGGCGGCTCTGGATCTGCTTTACTCCTGGAACAGAGGACATGAAAAAGAATGCACGAATGGAGCCAATTAATACTCATTTTTAATGATATAAATCTTATCATGATCAGAAGTCAACCTGCAACCTTTTACTTACACAGCAGATGTAGAAATAACAATCCTTTTTAGTATGTTTCTGTATCCTTTCATGAAAATTTCATGTCTGCTGCAAGAGTTATTGTTTTGTGGTTTCTGTCCACTTAGTTGCTTTCCACTCCCAACCCATAACTTCAATCAAGGACATGAACACCACAAGGAAGGTCTTGCTCTCTTAATATGGTCCTGAGGGATTGAAATACCAAGTAGGCAACATTATTGGAAGTTGTAGCTTCTGTGGCTGCTGTATGTTATCATAAATAACTCCTGACCAAAGAAGACCACCCAGAATCCACAACCACTCCTTGAAAATATTGAGCTCTTGAACATTTATGTTTTTTCTCACTCATCATTCATTTTCCTTTTTTTCTTGATCTTATTCTCTGCACATGCCTTAAAAGCTGTGCGTTTTGAGGTAAAACATAAAAGAAGATGCAGTAGATATAGGAGTTAAGCTATAATAAGAAAATGTAAAGACAATACAAGATTTTCCGTGCTGCTGTCACACTTTGATCTTACTGAATTAAACATTATATGACTGACTGCAGGAGGGATTTTTAAGTCATAATTTCCACCAGAACTGCTCACTCATGAATAGTTATGTCCCTCCTGTCATTATAAATTTTAAGATTTCCACTTCTGCTTTTACAACCTTCATCCCCACTACCCCCTCCGTGCCTCTCATCCAAGTCTTGATGGCTTGGTCAGTGCGATGAAAGCTCAAGGTCTGTGGTCAAACTCTGCTCCAGCTAACTGCCTGTCAGTCATATAATTGCTCTGTAAGGCATCTTGCCAGTCATTTTGAAACACACCAGGTCAGGTGCTTTCATAAACACCTCTGATGCAGCCATCTTGTGGTGGTTTTCCCTCGCCTGTCACATAACCTTGCATCATGGAGTGACAATCATGTGCTTGCAAATGTGTGAGCGTGTGCGTGCAGCATACTAGTTTTATTGTGACCCCAGAAAAGTTAATCCACTTGTCAGCTTTTAAACAAGGAACAACCGCTGGCTGAAACCTACAACTCTACAAACAGAGAAGAGGGAAAAAGGCAATACAGCTAAAACGTCTGGAAAAGCCCAAAAAGGATGGATGGGGAAGTTTTTTATTGTTCCAAAATTATTTCTCTTGTTGCACCTTGTTTTTTCAATTCTCACTCTGATACAAGCGGCTGTTATTATTTTATGGGCCTATGGATCAAGCCCCTAGGTAAGAGGAGAGCTGCTCTGTGCCAAGGAATAGAGTTGCACACACGCACAAATATTAAGAGGGTTTGTGTAAGGTTTTTGTGAAGAAACTCTGTAGGACTGACTCCAGATCTCTGCGTGTGTCTTGTATATAGTGTACATGTGTGAGGTTTAGGGTGCAGTCCTGCTCCTTGGCATTGTGCATCATTCCACACACCCTGCATGCACATGTGTGTGCATGTGCCTGTGCTGTGGTGAGAACAGGCAAAACCACCGTTGGCAGCTTGCTTTGGCAAGGAGAAAGGGTGTTAGGAAGAAGGTGAGAGAGCTTATGATACATCAAAGAGAGCCTGCATAGCTTAGCTTTATTTGTTACAGGGCCCAGTTTGCATCGTTTCTGCAATACGTTCTAATAAATCCGAGCTTAGACGCCTTGATTTTAGAAAATTAGATGATTGTGGGCATTGTTGTTGAGGAGTGCAGATGGGGGGCAAGGATGTGTGTATGCATCTTCTCTATTTCTCTGTCCATGTTTCCATTTCATATCCAGAAGTACATTTTCACACTTTTTGTCCCCTTTTACTATCAAGTCAAAAGTCAACTGTGATGGACTACCTGCACCAAATGTTGTGTTTCTGTCACTACGGTACTACTGCGACACCTCGTCTGCATACTCACTCTGTGACTGGCTCTTGATATTCAGATGGCATGTGGATGATCTCATAGCCGTCCTGCCTGAGGATGTCCAGCACACTGTGGTTCCCCAGGAAGTGGCCTAAAATCAAGAGGAGCCAAGGGTCATGATTAATTTAATAGAACCAAATGGAAGAGTTAAACAATTTGTTGTCAACTAGACACACAATGGAAAAATAATGTCTCATAGAAATTCCCTAGTGTTTGTTATTATGTAACAAAATGAATCCATCATGTCTGTGGTCTTTTAGAGAAAGTGGTTTCAGCTTTAACCCTGCCTAGAATATTTAAGCAGCTGCTTCATAATAGTTTTAAAATGTTGTGAAAACATACATGTGGGCAGACATCCTTCATACCTATCGGTGTTTTAGTGATATTGTGTAACGTTAAGGTTGACTCGCTTGCAATTTCTGTGCTTAATTTTTCCTCCTGTTGGTTATGTTGGGGTGCAGAAACACACTGTGGAGAACAGTAGCACTATGTTGGTTATGTTGGGGTGCAGAAACACACTGTGGAGAACAGTAGCTCTACATAACACCCTCCTTGTCAATATGTCTGTGTGGATCCTTTATCAGCCACAGTGGTCTTAAGTGCCCATTTCTTTTTTTTGTTCTTGAAAATAATATGAACATCCAAACAAAAGGTTATAAGCCTGAAACTCTTCACCAGTCAATTGATGAGGCCTTTCAGATGAAGGTCAAATGTGAAAAGAACCAAGAAAATAACTCAAGTTGTCTTTTGTTTGAAGCCCTTAAGGCCCACATTATGTTAGTCTCACATTATGTAAACACTTTCAGCTGAAAGATAAAACTCCCATTTCTTGCTTAGAAGATTTTCCTCATTTTTTTCTTTTTACAAAAGGCCTTTTTCTTTTTAAATTCTTTTCTTACCTTCCAAGCACCGTCGGCCCAAATCAATCCACAGATTTTCAGATACTTTAGTCAGGGCTAAAGATCTCAGCAAAAGTTACGGTTTTGGCTTCTTAAATTAGTCACTAAATACTTTTTTATTTAATAAAATTCATGCTTCATTTTACCGAAGAAATATTTCCACAGCTGTTTGCTGCACAAGTCCAAACCACAATTAATCCATGTCTATGTTCAGCAGTCGTAAAGATCATCTTTTCCATAAATTCTGCATCTTTTGTTTCCCCCAAACACAAAAGCCTTTGACATCATGTTCTAAGATGTTTATTCCAGACCTGTTTTCAAACATTTGCATGGCACATAATTTCCAACTAAGACATATCATTCCCTGGGTATAAATATGAACAACCGAATGTGCATTCATGTCAATGATAGTCTATCCATCCATCCATTTTCTTAAGTGCTCAGTCCAATGAAGGGTCACAGGGAAGCTGCAGCCCATCCCAGTAATCTTTGAGCAAGAAACAGGGTACACCCTGGATAGGTCGTCAGTCCATCTCGGAGTCAACACAGAGAGGTCAATGATAGTCCACACAAATAAGTATTGATTCTGGTTGAGGCACTAGCACAGGATAATAGTGGAGGATCTTTCTGTTTGGGAAGGGGGGGAGTTGGTTGACGCAAGCTGGCTCTTTTGTGCTAGACTCCCTTATTGCTTTGTAATGATTCCATATTGTCAACATAGGGCCGCTTGTTTCTCCTCCAGTCCTTGTTTATTTTCCATCATCTTGTATGCAACGCCTTCGGTCGAGCATTAAATATGGCCAACCCCCACCACGTTTTTTTTCTTTTTGTTTCTCCCATCAGCCGATAATCCTAAGCGTCACTCAACCCAGCAATATAATATAGCCTGACATCACCTCCACGAACACACACATGCTCTCAAGGAGGAATTCACATTCGCACTCACACATAACTATACCTGCACATGCAGGAATTTACAGACTCACACACCTCAACTTTCTCCTGCAGCTTATTAACAAGATGCTGACAATACCCAAGCTACTTATATGTTTTCTGTCAGGGTTCTTGGCACCCACTCAGCTCCTCACCCCCCTGCCAATTTTATCATTACAATGCTCCTGATCATTCCTGAAAGTCAAAGAAAAAGGCACGCGGTGTTACACTTTCTTGGCAGTCGAGTTCAAAGGCAGCTCAGGAATAGGCTACGGAATGAGAGGAGGCTTCTAACAACAGTGTCGGCATGATCAGATGGGATTACACAGAGGACTGAGTGTGAGTTTTGGTGTGGGTGATGGTGCGTATATCTGTATGTGTGTGTGCATTCTTCACATGTTCTCGTGTAAATACCCTCACAAAGGGATAAATTAGGTCATTTTCTCAGTTACAACTATAGTTAACAAAACGTCCATTAGCCTTAGAAAATGCAATCTTTCCATGAAAATACAAAAACTGGCACTATTTTTAAAGATAGCAGTGGCCTGTTGGTCAGTCCACCACAATAACTGAAAATAAAACACAAGACCAACATGGTATTCCCAGGATTAAAGCTACCGATTTTACTGAAAACGCTTTTCTTACATAACTCCCCAGAGCAAGTGGAAATGTTTGCTTTAAGTGAAATGTTTCAGCAACTGTTGAATAGATTGCCATGAAATCTTATAAAGATATTTATGGTTTCCAGATGACATATTCTTATGCCAGTAATAATTCCCTCAAGCATGTCTAAGGTTGACATCTGAGACCTGTAGAATCATTTGTTGGCTGGACAGTGTGGACTATATAAAAAAAAAAAAATTAAAAAGGCAAATTCACTTTGACTGTACCCACTAGTTGCAAACTGTTTTGATGCCTGAAGTTCAGCGTGATATGCACATACAGATTTAATAGTCTGTTTTCCTGACAGTATCACCACATACTAAGATCAAATGGAAGATATATCATGTGGAAGTGAGGCCAAGTTAGATATGACATAAAACGGATGGATCTGGTGGAAAGAATTGAAAGCAGTTTCTATCTTAAATAGCTGCACTAACTAATTAGAAAATTAAACCACTACACTGTAAAAATAGCACTTGAAGAGTCCATATTTAATAAATTAACATAAACTTGGTATATTAGACATGGTCTTTAATGATTCTGTAACAACTGCAAAACTGCTTTGAGGTTCTTCTAGCATGTTGTTCAAGCAGCAATGGCAGGAGTTGTGTGCTTTACCAGACAACATGCCAGGTATTGGAATGTATATTGTGGTTCAGGTCAAGAACATCTACCATCTACTTTTTTTGTTCCCTTTCTCCAACAAAGAATATGTGAGTGTGGCATTTATCCTAATGTTGACCTCATTCTAAGATCTAATTATGATCAGACATTTTGATTCAACTTAAGGACTTTTAATCATTTTTCCACAATTATTTTACTGATTTTTAGAATTGTTTATTCAACTTTCATTTGTTCGGTCATTTTGGATGTTGTACAGCATACATGCAGTTCAAGTTTTACTTTCACAAGAAAACACTGAACTGTGGAATAAGTTAATATCTCTACAAGGTTGAATGAATTATCTTTATTTTTTATTTTTTTCTTGAAACACCCCTCGCTCCTTTATAATATAAATGTGTAGAAACTGTCCATTCAAACAGACTTGGCATATTTCTATTATATTGGAGAATTTACTTCAAGCTCTTATTAAAAAACTTAATTTTTTGTCGAGGGGCACTTTGAAAGGTGTCCATGAGAAATAGGAGAACTACATCTTTGAATTCCCTTTCAAATTTAGGAGCAACCCGATCTTAATTTGTTCATAATCAGTTCAGGGTTTTTTTCTACTTCTTTTGGGAGGTAGGGAATTTCCAGACTATTTTGGTCATCTTGGCCAAGTTTGTGCAATTCAGCCATTGATTAAAATGTCTCGACTTCTCGTCAGAAGGTGGATGAGGTGGTAGAGTGGTTTGCTTGCTCAACCGTCAGCATCCCTACGAAATGCCAAGGGTAACCAGTGTCCAATTGATAAAAAAGTTGACAGGACAATTCTACTCAAAGACTTGATGAAGATTAATGAAATAACTAATATTGCAACAGCTGTAGTTCTCCAGCTGGGCAATCTTATCCCACAAGAAGTCCTTTTCCTTTCTGAACGTGGTAAGCTGTGGCCAAACCATCCACCAGTTAATCCTCCATTATGCTAAAGATCCATTTATGCTCCGTATGTGATAGGTATATCAGTTACAAGTGTTTTTTTTTTTGTTTGTTTGTTTTTTTGTTTTTGTGTGTGTGTGTTGTCCAGCATTTAAGGACGCTGGATGCTGTTTTCTGCTGAGAAATTTTACTTTGCCAAGGGAAGCTTTATAGATATAATGATCTCCTTGATATTCTGGATTCTTATTTTATTTTTCTGTTTATTTGGTGTAAGTGTTTGTATTACAGAGTTTGTATAGTACCACAGGATCAGACCAGAGAGGTTAGAAAAATTATAGAAAGAAGAGAAGAGAAACAGAAAAAGAGAAAATAATAAGATTCATGGTCCCTCTGCGAGAGAACAAAGCCAACAACTGTCAGGAGGACCAGAAACTAACAAGTTAAATATAAATCAGAGACATACAAAGAAAACTTGCTGCTGTTAGTGAATTAACCCGCAGGATGACCCAGGGACTGTGACACAGGCAGGACATACAGAGTGAAACGTGTTCAGAGAAGAGCAACCGCGGCAATGTGATCCTGCCCACACAAAGGCAAGAGGCAGGCCAGGAGGACCTTGAGACCCAGGCAACCCGCAGCCATACCCAGGCATAGACCACAACCGTCCCAGCCCTGAGCCAAACATACACCCAGTCAGGGTACATGGTTGGGCCCAGACTGGCAAAGGCCAGCCCCACCTGGCATTGGCCACCAGAGACAGAGCGCAGGCCCCAGAACCCCCAAGAGCCCGAAAGCAACCCCCCACACCCCTGCAGGCAGAGGGCCCAGCCAATACCAAAGCGCAGACATTCATATTAAAATCAACTCCTATTTCAACACTCAAAAAGTCCAGCTTCACAAATATCTGCTCAATCACTACCCAGAATAGTTCTTCTCGCCTCTCCCTTTCACTAACATTCTTCTCTTTCTTTCATCCCCTTCTCCTAACAAGATGTTGAGGTCAAAGGCAGCTCATTCAGTGACCGCATGCTGATAGATTCAGTCTCCCTCATATCTGTGTCAAGCAGCTATTTCATTAATTTCTGCAGGACAGAGGAGAGCATGTCCTCTGTTTGAAGTGTGTGAGGTCAAACTTACTTTTTTCAATGTGTTCAATTGATTTCCTCTTCTCTGCTGTCATTCCTAACGCATCGAGCAAACTTTGTTTGTATGAAAAAATTGCCATTCCAAATGGGAAAATACGCCAGAAGTTTCATTTGTCAGACACATTTGTGGCAAATGAAATATTTCAACTTTTTTCAGTTCATGCACACCTTAAGTCAAGTCATTCTGGCTCACTCACTTCCAAGACAACTTACTGTACACACAGGCTAAATAGTCTGGGGCTCAAGGCTAAGGAAAACACACATGCACATAAACAAGCTGTCATTGTCAGAGTGAAACCCCCCCCTTTTTAAATTTACTTGCTTGAAATTAAACTGAGTGATTGCACAGTTCTCCATGAGCTGGCACAATTTGTCAAACAAAAAAAACAGTTTTTTTCCATTTCCTCAAAAATTGGTACTTTTGGAAAAAGCTTGCTTTTCATCTGACAACAGTGGCATGTGCGGTGTTTGTTTCATGTGTGGGTGAGTGAGCGATAATAGCTTTTGTGTGTGGGAGGCTGAGCTTGTGTGTTTGTTTGTGGAGTATCCAGACAGTAAATAGTGGCACTTCTGAAGCAGAGAGTAGACCCAACAAACAGTCCCATTAGTCAAAGTGTAACGAGAGGTGAGCTGCTGTCTAATCTCTCCCTTCAGCGCTCGTACTCTGACTGCAAAGATCTCACAGTGAAAAACATGCTGCTTTGTGTAAATTACACTCACACCACATTTTCCCTTCAACTATGAATGCATAGTTACATGTTTTTTTTTATTTTCTACAACAATATTTTACTAAAACATCAGAAAGAGCAAGCAAAGTAGATATTTTTTTCTTTCAGTGTTTTCTTTGTAGCTGTTTCCAACAGGAGAGTTATGTTTTCATCATCATCGATTTGCACAAAGACAAAGCTACATATAATTTCAACATAATCAATGTCAAAACTACAGTAATGGAACATTGGTGTGTATTATTAATATTACTCTGAAACTAGAACACAGCTTCCTCCTTTATCACGGTTTTTAGTGGTTAGTCTGCCAAGTGATCCGGGCTTCTGGGAAACACTGGTGAACACAACGTGGTAATGTGGTTTCGAACCACTTACAACCACCTTTACATATCACACAACCTCTTAGCTTTTTCCTTGTCAATCTGCTGCCGCCACTAATACAGTTGGTAGTCTTTAAATGCTTAAAGAAAGGAAATCAGTTTTAAAGAGCAACCAGGACTTTTCGTAGTGTGTACAAGGTGTTTTCCTTCCTGGAGCTCCTAAGAGCAAACGTAATTATTGAGTTAGACCTCTGTTTTAAATTCTAATTTCCACTTACTGTAGCAGCCTATTACACCCCTGCATCTGCCTGTGTTTACTAAAGCCAATTCTTGTATGGGGGTGATCTGTTTATCTGTCTGCCCTTGAACATTTTTAAAGCACTGCATTGGTTTCCTCCATTATAATTATTCCAACCTCATAACTTTTATGTTTTTTAAAATATATCCATACTGCTTTAGTAAAACAACTTTGCTATATATGATAGTTGGATACTTGATTTCTAAAGGAACCTGCAGGCTTTTCTTTGTGTTCAGGATAAAAGTCCACAAGTGGTGGTGTAACTTGTTTGGCTTCATACTTCATGATATTAAATGATACTATTTTGGTCCATGCAAAAGACTACGGTCTCATTATTACCCACCATTGGTTATTATTATTATTACTGGTCAAGCTGGGACAGATATACTACGTCATAGTTTGCTTTTTTTTATTACTTGAAGTCTCTTTTGTTGATTTATCATCATTTCCAATGATATTTTTACAAATTTATCTGGTGTAAAAACTCCTAAGTTTTATGTAGCCTTGCCCTCTGGGGGGGCCCACCCCCCCAGTTTGGGAACCACTGCTTGAGGGTATCCCTTTTAACATCCTCGCCTTTAAAATTGATCTGTCAAAGTGCATTGGGAAATGTTAGGATCAGCAGAGGACATGGCAGAATGGAAACACAGTAAGGAATGAGGCATATGTGGTGCATCCAAGAACTGAGAAAACAGGATGAGAATTATGTTATTTTTCAGCTTTTGTCCACAAACAAATGTGCTTGCAATTACAAGATATAAACACTACATCAACTGATATACACTGGTGGTTTGAAACAAAATCCACAGGGCTTGCAAGCAGACCGCCATATATAAAAACTGCATAAAAAAATCACAACAGAAGGGAGAAAACAAAAGAGAGAGCAGCAACAATATCACCAACGATAGCCTGAGAGACAAAAGAAAAGAGAAGAAAATGTGGTGTACTATTGGAGAGCACGATCAAAGGGTAAGAGGAACTGCAGTGACGTACACTCTTCACCCAAACAGAATGTATGCTGGGTATTGTTGCTACATTATAATCCAAACAAACATGAGCTGTAGCCTCTGAGCTATTTAAACAGCAGAGGACTAAAGATAGATAAATATGGCTAAGGTAGGGTATAGGACATCCACGAAACAGAAAGGAAGGGAGATACTTTTCAGTTTGGGTGTGTGTCTCCTTAGATTTGGTCGGAAATGCATCCCACTGTACGGATTTAGACAAAAATGATGGAGGAGGATAGACAGAGGAGTTGTTCCTTTCATTTTTATCTGTTTATCTTGTGTGTAGGTGATAAATTAGGGACTAACTAAAGAAAAATAAACTGGACCACCGTGAATAACCAGGAGAATTATAATGTTTCTTTTCTTCTACAAAACCCCAAATTCTTGCTTTCTTAGTAACTTTGTCAGAAAACTTAAACATTTCCAACCTCTTTCAATTTTATTTTTCAAACAATCACGTAGCAACAAATCTAATAATTTTTTAATCACTTCAGGTACTGTCCTTAAGAAGAAAGTCTGTAGCACCACTCTGCACTGCAATCAGAGCCTTTTTGTCTCATTCAAATGGAGGTTATGAGTTCTACAAGAAGTAAAAATAAGAAAAACATTTAGTCACATCTAAATTTCATTCTGAACGATGACCCCCTTCAAGAAGGCAACATATGGCCAAGAACCCATTTAATTTGATTATATGTTGTTTTAGGATATAGATGAGCTTTCAGTACAGCGTCATGTAGATGTTAACAAAATCCAAGCACAGTCTTTTGTAATGCAAATGTTTGGTGTGTTTGTCAGACAATGTTACAGCTATGAAGTCAGTCAGAATTTCAATCATTTGGAGAAGCAGCTTTCAAATTGCAATAAATTACAATATTTTTCTATCTTATCTTGAATAAGAAGTATCAGTAAAAACATGTTAATAATTGATTAAACAGTTTGCTCACAATTCTTAGTAAACGATGCTAAAAAGCTTTCAGCCTGCTCGATTTCCAAGACAAGGTGCATGTTGTGTGATCATATTACTGAGACTGATGCACTGGATGAGTTTCTTGTATCACCCATTCCATTTCTTGAAGTAAAAACTGGTGACACTGGATTGATTCTGGATTGTCAATTCAAACTTTTACAAACTTAACTTTCTCTAAAACACCTCAACATTTTTTCTTTTAAAATTATTTTTAAAAATGACAAGCAACCACATTTTAGGGCCTTTTTCCTGAAAAGTAGAATGCAACACGAAGTGCGTTATACTAAAAACAACAACAACAACAAAAATCAGTTTTAACAGATCTAGACCTCCAGGCCACAGATTGAGTCGCACATGTGCATACAGACATTTGCATAAATAAAGCAATATTCTCTATAAGCACTGTACTAACTCTCACTAATCACACTAGAGAGATTAAAACACTGAGAATTTAAATATCAGATGTTAAGCTGACAAAAGAATAAAAACAAATGGCACACCAAAAATTCACACAATGGACACTCCCCTACACTCCATTGTAGCTAGCATCAGTTCTGTTATATACAACCTATCAAAAGCAGTGGTTGAGATAATCAAACCCATTCTTGGTCTCACAGACCACCACAGCAAAAACGCAAAACAACTGGTGCAAGAACTCAAAAATACACAAGTACACAAAAGTAGAAACAGATTTAATATTCATTTCACACTATGTCATATCACTACTACAAATAGTTAAAAACACCTCAAGACAGGACTTTAAAAAAAAAAAAAAATTCACAATATGAGACACATGGTGCTCCAACAATTTGTTGGCAAATTCACATATTTTAGTTTCAAAGACAAAACCTACAAACGAAAAGGGGGATTTGCAATAGGAGACCCACTGTCAGCCATCATGAGTAGTTTTTTTTTTTTTACAAAAGATCTGGAAGTTAAAGGCCTAGCTACAGATGCCACACAATGTAAACCCACCCTCTGGAAATTATATTTAGGCAATATACTGGAAACAATCAAATCTTGACACACAACAGCTCACAGATCATTTAAACCAAATGGACAACAATGGAAAAATCTAATTCAAACACAAAGAGGAGATAAACTGAACCCTAAACTTCCTGGACATAAAAAATAATCACAAAAACAATGGCAGTATAAAAATTACAGTGTACAGAAAACCCACACACAGAGACCAATACCTTCTCTGGACATTGGAACACCCGACAGCACACAAACTCTTGGTAGTCAGGATGCTTTCATCAGACTGACGGGAGGAAGAAAAACATACAACACACACTGACACACTGGCAATATCCACAATGTGCCATAATCAAAGGACCACAGCAGGTCAAAAACAAAGTCAAACATGAAAACAGAACAAAACATTATAAGCAAAAAAAATAATACAGCAACAAGAACATGGGGACCATACCGCTCATCAGGGGAATCAGTATTCAGAGGACTGTGAAAACACAAAATGAACACAGTAGTGCATACACAAAGCTTTGCAGACTTCTGGTTTATCCAAAAAGTAAGATTCACACAGCCCAAAGATGCAATGTAATATTATATATGATTATATATTATATATATTATATATTATTATATATTATATTATATATTATATATATATATATATATATATATATGATTAACATTTTTTAAAAAGTATCAAGATGGCAGTCGTACTTAAAAACAACAACATGTAGATAATCCATCCAGTCGACTGAAGGAGAAAAATCCAGTATTAGCTGCTGCACAACTGAATAATTACATATTTTTATCCGCGTGTTACCAACTCATAAAACATAGCAAACACATCCTGTCTTTAGTTACTCTGCAAAACATGCATAGGAGAGACAGGGAGAAGAAAAGAATGCTTAAAGGAAACAATAGGACCACTCACGAGATCACTAAAGGAAAAAGCAGAACAGGCAAACCTAAAATTAGCCATATCTGATCATGGCAAGGATCAGAGAGCAAAAAGTTCAAGTGCTGGATTAAGGAGGCTATGGGAATCAAAAGCTGAGTGAAGGACGCCATCAACCGCGACAAGGGGGCATTCATAGGATTCATGGGACACTCTCCTGCAAATATCGTCGGGTGGCAGGAGGCATGGCCCTCCGGGCAAATCTGTCTGATTGTCAAGTTGGTCTCCTGCAGTCCATCATGGTTCCACCAGCTGATAAGGACATGTCACAATGGACATTAGATAACGTTTCTGAGGAAGACTGAGGGAATTTTTGAAACATGTCAAAAGGTAAAGCCAGTTCCTTTAAAAAAAAAATTACTGCTTGATAAAATATAGAAACTGTATATCTAAAAGTCAAAGTAGACATAATAAACTTAAAAGTATCTAGTTGTTCGTACATGGTGGCTCTGAAATTAAAGCACTCATCCTATAATCACATTTCAGCAGTTTCACCCCCTGTTTTCATCCCTGACCTCTCTGTAGATGGCGGTGCAGCCCCAACATATGATGCCCAATGTGCATCAGTAAAACAGATAACATTGTTGATAAGGGTTGGAATAGTAAAAGTAGTTTGTCGTCAAAAAAAAAAAAGCCCATAGTTTCTTACTTCTTCTTACCACCTGGCACATGTAAAATATTCTCATAGATCCATTCTTTCATTTATTCATCCATCCATTCATCCATCCATCAACTTTCTTTTCTGCTCAGTCCGATTAAGGATTGCAGGGCAGCTGGAAGCTATCCCAGCAATCATTGGGCAAGAGGCAGGTGACATCATGGACAGGTCACCAATCCATCGAAGGACCTCTCACAGGCTATTTTACGCTGCAGTCAAGCATGTTAGGTTAGGGAAATAGGTTTTTCTTGCAAGATTGGATGTCTCAGTGGGACAACCTGTAGAGGGCTGATTCAGAGCTAAAACTGTGTGGTCACTTTTTATTTTAACATTAGCTTACAGTACTTTTCAACTAAATATTCACTCATCTTTAATTTGATAGTGTTTGAGTGTGTGTGTGTGTGTGTGTGTGTGTGTGTGTGTGTGTGTGTGTGTGTGTGTGTGTGTGTGTGCACCTGCTTATGTTTTAGGAGAAAATAGTCTGACTTACCTTGTTTAATACTACCACACTGTCCTTGAACAACATATGAGTAATGCAACAAAGATTTTAATAAGCCTAACATCCCTTGCTGTGCACTTCCATTTACAATTTAAGAGCACTGGGATCCCTCTATAAATTATACAGCAGCCTTTGGATTAACAGAGCAGAGTTGGAGAAACAGCTACCCGCAGTGCTTAAGGAATAGTTGAACCACTGCCTTGAAAGCGGAGAACCGCTCTTACTTGACACGTAAATCTAAAATGGTAAAGTCCAATTTTAGTCAGTGTTGCTCCAGGTTTCTAGAAGAAGAAATAATAGCAGTGTGAAGGCTTCCCACAGCCCCTCTTAACCCATGACACCTCTCATTTATTCCTCGTCTCCATAATGATTTCATTTCCTGTGCATGCAGCAAGATGTCAGTCTGTCTCACTGCACCACACAGTGTTATGAGTGACAACTGTTGACGGGGCTGTTCATGTCCAAGTTCTGGTTGATGTTCTGGTCAAATACAGAGATCAGTAGAGCTGTAGGGATTAAATCCAGGGGCTGACCGCAGCATGCAGTGGGCCTGACGACGGGCCATGTTAGAAATGCTGGAGGGAGGGCTCAGTGGCTCATTGTTAGAAGCTTTAAAGTGATTCCCCATGTTTAAATATTTAGACTGTGTGAGCTGGTGCTGCAGATTTTAAAGCTCTCCTATTGAGCTGGAGGTGAAAACAGGAACGGAAAAAGTAGAGAAGCATGAAAAAAGGGGACTAAAGAAGGTGGAAGTGGCATTGGAAGTTAAATTAATAGTCTCACTGTTTGTTTTGGTTCTGCTTAGCTGAGGCCTTCAGTATGTTGCCATACACAAATGTGAAAAGCTTTGGCCCTTTAGGAGGTCTTTACATTTTTCCTCTCATCACTACCTTCTGTCCTTTCATCCACTCATCAGATAAAGTTGGAACTTAATTGAGAAAGAAGTTGGAAGAATTTAGTTTTCATGTCAGGGAGTAGAAAATAATCACAGATTTGTTTCCACGGTAAAATGCTGATGTAGTTCTTTTGTTTCTGGATTTTAAATGCCTGGACATGTGAGGTGCCTGCATAATATCACACAGACTTGTTTTGTAGTGAGCAATTGCCTTAAAAAACAGGAAACATGCGGGTGTGTAACTGTGTAGCCAACAGCATGCAAGTAAATATGAGTGTGTTTGCGTTGCATCTGTGTCTGTATCAGCTGAAACTAATGTCGCAGATCAGCTGTTTCTCAGAATTCAAAGTCCATCTGGTTTTCATCCTTTTCTTTTAATCTGGATCTGATTTACACCTGAGACAACAGGTTAACACAGGGCTACCACTGGTCTTAGCAACAAACTTTCTTGTACTTCCAACTTGGATGTATGGAGTTTCTGCTGTGAGCATAGACCATTTTAAATGTTCAAAGTTCAAAGTGTAAACAATGTTCAAGCATCTATGTGTTTATGAAATGTGGCCTTAAATTTACTTGCCCTTCACATGCAATAAGATGTTCTATCAGTTGCTGATGAACTATGTAATCTTTGAACAACCTAATGAGCTGCACTGATTTGTTTGATGACAAGAATCCAGCCCCTGTTGCTAAGAGTTACCGTACGATGTGAACACACAGCCATACATTGCTGAACATTTACAAGATAACAGAAACATGAAGTTAATTTCTGCTTTTAAAGTGGTTAAAAATAAAAAACTCAAATGTGGGAGAAAAGATACAGTCTTTGGGGTTTCTACTTATTGACTAATATTGTAGAAAATTGAAAACATTTGTCTTTTAAAGATAAAATACTATAGTTACTGCTTACAAGTATGCAGATAAACAACATCTTAAATAAAAGATTGTCAAAAAGTTCAAGCATTTTTGGTCATGATTACCATGTCCTGTTAAAGCAACACTGCATAACTTTCTAACTTTAAAACTGCTTCCGACTTGTTTTGATTGTACACTGATATCCAGTATGTTATTTCCTGGAGCCGTCATTGGCCTGCAGCATGCCAAGGCTGAAAAAAGCATTTCGCAACATTTTTTTCTAGCCCAGAGCATCATGTGACAGGTACATTTGCTTAATCAGCACCGTGTCACACGCCAACAACGAGATGCACGTTGACCAATTTGAATGACCACCACAGCCGGTTTAGCAAAGAGTTGCTAGTGTACATTATTGGAGGGAGCAAGAAAAGGAAATGAACAGGGCATGAGATAGGACAAGAGTCAATTATGGACTGGCTGGAAATAGTTCAGAAAAGAGAAGGAGGCAAGATATATATCACATTAGAATTTTTTTTAGGGGGCATTGAAGTATAAATCTGCTAAAGTTTAATGATATTGCTTTTGAGTATTCAGTCACTGCATCATTTGTTTTGTCTGAAAACTGTTTCCATCTCTTATTATGGGCAACAATACTCCTTCCAAAATCCTCCTCAAGTGAGTGTAAAAATCATTTCCTTTGTATTTTAGCTATTTTTTATCAGTATTTTGGCAAGCAATGTTTGAAAGCTACTATAAATCAGTGATGCTGAAATACACATTTTTTGCTTGGATAAGAAAACAGAAAAAAGAAGAAAATGGAACAATGAGGCAGTGCAGAAGCATCCTTCTACTGATCAACCAGATTACTCTTCAGAAAACAACTCTGACCTTTGGGTCAAACCAAACTCATGTTAAAAATACATCAAATCATCAAACTCAAGCTGTCAGCAGAAAAACACTAATATCTTTGTCATTCCCTCCTGTCCATATGTGTCTTCTAGACAGAGCAGAATAGTGTCTCTGTCACCTCATAAAATGTTCCCAAACTATGAGGAGCAGAATACAGTATGACCTGATGCAGAGATGGACAGAAGCGAGGGATGGTGACAGTTTAATAAAGGAAAAGGGGCAAGAGATGAAAAGGACACAGGATCTGACTTAAGCAACAACTTCATAAGACAGACTAATGGGCAAGACAGAAAGACAAGAATGGAGTTATGCTACAGACAGACAGACAGATGAAGAAATGGGCTGAGAAAAGCAAATATGAACAAAGAGGGGAATAGTCACAGAGGCAAAGTGACATACAGACCAGACAAGCTCTCCTTCTCAGTCATCACTTTAACGCCACAGCACCACAAGTGACTGCAAAACATATGGGTCCACTCTAAATGCACAATGAGCCATTATATTCTAGCACATCACAACATGAGCAGAAAAATGAACTTTCAAAAAGATTCAAAGTGGCTCAGATGTCAAAACAAACAAAACTACACATGTACTTTTGACAGTGACTACACTTTTTAGTGATAAATATCTCTGGATCAGATTACTTTTTTGTCGCAGACACACACAGACACTCTTGTGAGTGTGCGTGGAGTGGTGTCTAGGCTGTAGCAGCGTCAGGAAATTCCACGGGATGTTTTCAATAAGAATGGGCAGCAGCAGCCAGGGAACTGGCAAATGAAAACCTGCTGAAGTACACCACAGAGCTCCAACAACACACGTCTCCTCACAAAGCTCCTCCCTCCTCGGCACAGATAACTCACATGTGCTTCTGTGTATAATTTTGTTATTTTGTGACCGAATGAGGGGATTACAGAGACTGAATTTTCTTGTGGGATGGGAAAATGCTTTGTTTGCATTCAAAATACCAAGAGCATACGGTGTCAAGTGTGCAAATCAATGTATTTTCCTGTGCTGCTGTTATCTGGCGTGGCTGTGTTATTTGGTCCAAGTGGAAACAGTGACACATTCATTTGCCCATATGAAAACAGCTACATCATACGACAGTGGGTTTCTATGATTTCCCCATTACATAATACTGATAGTTTAGTGAACAGCAGTGACCACAGTGGTGTACAAGAACAGGATGAGAGACTCTTTGTAAGAAGAGGAAAGCAAAAAGAGGAATGGAAGTAACAGACTGTTATGAAATGTTTGATAAAGATTCACTCTGTAAAGATGCAATGTTGCATTTAATAGTAACTATAACAATAGCCCAGAACAGGGCTACTCAACTTGGTCCCACAAGGCCCACAGTCCTGCAGGTTTTCAGCTTATGCCTGCTTCAACAAACCTGACCAAATTAAATTCATCCAACAGCCTATGAAGTTCTGCACAACGACTCACTGACTTGAGTCAGATGTGTTGGCGCAGGGATACTTTGAAAAACGGAAGGGCTGCAACCCTTATAAGATCAAGTTGAATAGCCCTGACTCCGAGATTCAAGACACAAGAACAAAATCAGAAACTTTTGACATAACTGTTAAAAAAAAAAAAAAAAAAAAAGTTGGCTTATTGCCTTCAGGCTTTCTAAAATGCTTCAATATTATGTCATGATATGACATTTTTGGATATGTTTCATGTTGTGTCTTTAGTTCTAGTTTCCTGTTTTATTTTGTAGTTTTTCCCTGTTCAGCTCCCTTGCCTTGTTTTCTGTGTAGCCTTTGTTCCTGTTCATAGTTTTCACCAGGTCTCGTAAGTTCATCCATTTCACCCGTGTCTTGTTTTGTTCCCCAGTATTTATAGCCCTTGGTTTCAGTTCTGTTTGCTGGTTCATTGTTTTGCTCATCCTTCAGTTCAGTTCAGTTTAGTTTAGTTTAGTTTAGTTTAGTTTAGTTTAGTTTAGTTCAGTTTAGTTCAGTTCAGTTCAGTTTAGTTTAGTTTAGTTTAGTTTAGTTCAGTTTAGTTTAGTTTAGTTTAGTTTAGTTTAGTTTAGTTCAGCTCAGTTCAGTTCAGTTCAGTTCAGTTCAGTTTAGTTTAGTTTAGTTTAGTTTAGTTTAGTTTAGTTTAGTTTAGTTTAGTTTAGTTTAGTTCAGCTCAGTTCAGTTCAGTTCTGAGTTACTCCATTAAAACTTCTTCATTCACCATTCCTGGCACCTGTTCCTGCATTTGGGTCCTCACCTGCTCCACCTTGACACATTATTGCAATATAATAAATTTTATCTTTGTTTCCATCTCTTAGTCACATTTTAAGCTGTTTGTGTGTCATTTTATGTTGTTCAAACAGCACTTCAGACACTTAGGTAAGTCTTTTTATTAGAAAAACTGAGCTTGTACATTAGACATAGACTGTTTTCATGTCATCCCAAAACAAATCTTTCTTTAATTATTATGTAATAAAACTAAAGTTTTGTCTTTTAGATCTTTTGTTTTTTGGTTCACTGAATGGTTTAATTTTGGTTCAACCCAAATCAGCCGAAATACCTCTGGGGGATTATTAATCTAACTTTACTTAGATAACTTACATGTCACCCTGTGGATCCTGATGGGACATCAGGAAGTAAAACTTTCACTCAAAAGTGAAGCTGAAGCTCTCATTTCTAATGATTTAGTACATCTACATTTGTTTATGAATATTTAGAAACAAAGTTTTTGATAACAGGAAAACAGGCTCTCCCACCGAAGCCACTGCCATGCCTTGATGGAAAAATGCCTGATAATTTTAATATTTTCCAAAGCTTAAAACCTTAAATCTTAATTTTAGTTCATTGTTAACCACATCTTAGCTAGATTGTGCATCCATTACTGATGCAATTATTATGGGTCAGGTCATTAATATGAAAAGCAATCATTCTCCAACCAAAACTACTAGAAATAAAGAAACTCCTACCGGTCTAACTTGGTGGAAAGCCTGTTAATTAAATATATGGTGGGCAACTGAAACTGAGATCATTTAAAAACTGAAATTAAAATTATTTGTCCTTATCAGACTTCTGGTAACAGCTCTGTGTGCAGTCAAAAGTAGGTGATAATTTAACAACATTTCATTGCTTTGCATTTCATTTTCATCCCCAAATATAAAATATCCATAAAGATGTTCTAGATAAAAGAATCTAAGCTATGAATAATATTTCTGGGCTCTAAATGAAAATAGTTTTCTTAATGTACTGTAACATTCCTACATCCTTATTTACTACTAGTTACAGTGAATTACTCTTTAAACATATCCTTGAAATATGAATTGAATGAATAAAACTTTGTTGTCCCACAAGGTAAAAGTTGTCATGGCCACATATCTAGCCAAGAGTGAGTTTCTTATTCCCACCTAGGATGAGTCAATTATGTCTGTGCAGGTTCATTTACTTCTGTAATTTGTACTTAGAACCTTTTGGTAAAGCGAGGAAAATAAAGAATTCTTGCTGTGGCCTCACAGCGAGAAGGTCGCTGGTTCCTCGGCTGGGAGGGGTTTGGTCAGTGGCCTTTCTGTGTGGAGTTTGCATGTTCTCCCCGTGTATGCGTGGGTTCTCTCCGGGTACTCCGGCTTCCTCCCACCGTCCAAAGACATGCAGGTTAAGTTAATTGGTTACTCTAAATTGCCCATAGGAGTGAGTGCAAGCGTGAGGTGTTGTCTGTCTCTGTGTGGCCCTGCGATGGACTGGCAACCTGTCCAGGGTGTACCCTGCCTTTCGCCCAAAGACTGCTGGGATGGGATCCAGCTTCCTTCATTGGATTAAGCGGATAGGATAATGAATGAATGAATGTGTTACGTGTGTTGGCTTGCAGATGTGTGTGAAGGATGGAGGAAAGAGGGCTTTGTAAAAAGAGCAAAACAAAGGCAAATATTTTTTCCTTAAAACAGTTAGAGGAGTACTGTGACCGGAAAGGGGGAAGATGTGAAAGTAAGGTGCCGAGTAAAGCTGGATTTATACACATGTCATATCGTTTAATTACCCCTTGAAAAAAGTTCCTTTGTTGGACTATGACATTGGTAACTGTAGAGGGCCTTGACCTGATTGCTGCCCTGGCTCTTTCCTTCTGCACTTGGTCCAAAGCAAACACTAAGAGGGGCGATTAATACTGTTGTATCACAGAAATTCAATGGTAAATACAACAGCAGCCAACAGTAGAGAGCAACAGAGGTGTTCAGTAATAAACTTCCATGACAATTTACAGGCACAGATGCAAAATACCTCAAGTCCCAGATTATGGTTCCATTTTATATTCCAAAATCCTAAAGTCAGTCGTTCACTGCTTGGAGTTACACACATCATTTTAGTGTGACTCGAGATCAGACCATAAAAAATGGATTTTATGTGATCACATTATTGTATTTGGCTTGAAAATTGCTATATTTTATCTCCCTTGACTGTATTAATTTTAAAATGTCTAGATAATTTTATCCCCAACACCTCCTCTGTTCTTCATTTCCCTTCATTACTGCTCTGCCATATGAGATTAGAGCTCTCAAAAAGCAAGCATGTCCATTCAAATAAAAAAAGCTAGAAAAATCTCAAAGAGAAATGTGAATACAGCCACATAACTGGGAGTCCAAGTTGTCACATAATACATCTTGGCATCATTGGATGGTAAAATTTCATAGCTGGTTACGACCAGTGGGAAACCAGCAGGGACAGTTACAGGACTGTAAAACTATGTGTCAGCATCATGGATAGAGAAATAAGGCATGAGAGAAAGGAAGCGATCTGTTTATTAAGTCTTTTATTACAGTTAGTCTGTATGGATAGATTAAAGTGAAGATATATGTGCTGATATATCCAAGAATGGTTTAGATGTGGGAAAAAACCTGCATAAAATCAAGGTCTGCAATCAGTTATAACTTTAAGTATTAGCCTATTGAGCTTCCGCTTTGTTGTGTTGACATCTTAAAATATATTTTTTTATTCTCAAATGTGTTTTTTCCCTTTAATTGTATTTGTGATGGTCTTAAATAAACTGCAGTCACTGTGGCAGTTTTAGAATTTAATAAGCATACTGTAATTAATCGTTTTTTCTATTTTAGGATCAGCAGTTTTTGAAGAAAGCAGCCACAGTAACCAGCTCATAATTAGCTGCTGCTGTAGTAAATCAACACTAATTACATGCAGATTGTAACTGATCTCTGTTTTTCCATCCCAAAGCATTTTACTGAAATTTCTATGATATTTGAATGTTTGCAAGTAAATGTGTTAATTCATGTTATAAAATATGGACCTTCATATTCGCTGGCAGCATATATATGTTCAAGTGCAACTCTTTGTGTATGCGTGTTAATGTGTGTTAATGTGCGTGTGTGTGTGTGTGTGTGCGCGTGTGTGTGTGTGTGTGTGTGTGTGTGTGTAAGTTCACCCAGCAGGCAAACTGTAATGGTTCCTGTCACCTCACACTAGCTGTCAGTCTTGTCACACTGTAGGTGACCTGACACACATGTTCAACTGACATCTAGCCAGACTATGTTGGAAACTGGGAAACTACAGTAATACAAAGCTGCTGTGTTGAAGGACAAAACGTTAACAGAAACCAACCTGGAAAACATGAAGCTGCATCAGAACAAGTTTTAATCATGTTGCCAAATGTGCAGACCTGTGTTTGCTCAATTTAACTATCCACAAAAAATGAAGACCTAATATCCCAGACTTGTTTGAACTGTTACATTTCTTTGTCTACAATGTTGCTATCCTGTGACAAATCTGAATACAGAATTTAATGTTTCGCAGTTGCAAATTATTTTAGCCTGGTATTCCATTCATATTCTTCTACTTTTTAAAGTTAGTATATTACGTTTTGATTTAAATTTTATTATTTACAATTATTCATTCATGTTAAAATTTACCCTGGTAATGTATTTACAAAGTTTAAAATCAGCAAGTGCTGCAGCATCTTTAATCTTAGCACTGTTGACTACTTCTCTAGTTTTAAAAACAGCAAGAGGAGCAGAGGCTCTATTCTGAGCACTTCCCGGATGACCGAGATTCTCACTCTCTCTCTAAGGGAGAGCCCGGCCACCCTGCGGAGGAAACTCATTTCAGCTGCCTGTATACGAGATCTCGTTCTTTCGGTCACGACCCACAGGTCATGACCATAGGTGAGAGTAGGAACATAGATCGACTGGTAAATGAAGAGCTTTGCCTTCAGGCTTAGCTCCTTCTTCACCACGACAGACCGGCGCAGAGTCCGCATTACTGCAGACGCCGCACCGATACGCCTGTCAATCTCAAGACCCTGAAATATTTAAACTGCTCCTCTTGGGGCAGGATCTCACTCCCTACCTGAAGAGGACAATCCACCGAATTCCAGCTGAGGACCATAATAAGTCTTCATAAGGCTGTTGTTTAAAACTGCTGACAGTTTACATCAACTCGTTTTTTTCATCCTTATATACTGGATAAAGTCCTCGCGCTGCAAATTACTTTTAATGTTTAAAAAACACAATGTGAGGTAGAATTGGCACACTATCATGAACATTTATTTCCTCATAATATAATTATGTTTTAAAGCAAACATTCATTCCTTGTTGTACAGCCATGGCCAATACTGTTGCTAACTTACTAACTTACAGGTTAGTTGCTAAATTAGATGAGTGTTACATATTTTGTGTCGCCACATCTGAAACAGACACCATGAATCAGTTGAATAGTGCAGCATAAGTCCTGTCTAATCAGTATAGAGACCACAGGGAGCAAAAATACCCAAAGGAAGGAACTAGGCATTCAACATTAATCATACTCTGTGAAAAACACGGGTTTACTCATACATACATGGGATTACATCCACATACATTCACCCTAGTTGAAGCACCACCCGCATTCATATGCACAAAGGCAGATGCACATTTGTACAGTAAACAGACGCACCCACCACCTGCTCATTTGGGAAAACACTCTTACATGTGTGCTTTAGTATACTGACATACACATGTGCAGACACACAGTTCCCCTTGGAAGTG
Organism: Telmatherina bonti; assembly: GCF_933228915.1. NCBI lineage: Eukaryota > Metazoa > Chordata > Actinopteri > Atheriniformes > Telmatherinidae > Telmatherina > Telmatherina bonti. Next base: position 25,088,270 of record NC_136626.1, read on the forward strand.
TGTGTACTACACTATACAGGAAACACGAGCAGCATTAGCCAGGAATGCTAATTGAAACAAACAAGTTCATGATTTCTTCATTTCTGATGTTGAAGCTGGCTATAATTAGAACTACTGTGTATGTATGTGTTTGTATATTTTTTTTCCTTTACACACAGATGTTTTGCATTCCAAAGATCTGAGAACCACTGCACAGGATACAATCCTGCTTTTTCTCTAGTTTTACTTTCAAACAAAAATAAGTGCAGATTGGGTCACAATAAACAGACATTAACACTGACAGAATCATTGTTCCAGACCAAAGTAAAACTGATTGGTTTCCTATTAACACATGCACAGCTCCATTATTTATTAATTATGTAGTTCTAAAGGCTTAAAGTAAAAAAAAATCAGGCTGGAGTTACAGTGATAGATTTTGTTTTACAGGGGGTTCTTACCCTAGATATGAGCTGTTTTACCATGGCCTTTCTTTATTTTTTTATGGCATCAAACATCATCATTATCTCATCATACAGATTCCAGATTTAATGTCAGAGAATGCCTCACCTGCACCAAAAGCAAAAAAGTAGCTCTGGTCGGGATTTCTTTGTAGCAATGCAGACACACGGCGTGCCATTCTCTCATTGCGTTTGTAAATGAGCTCCTGGCGGAAGTAGCTGTCGATCTGCTGGGCCGTCAGCCGGTCATGCGCTGGCAGAGAGCTGTTGATGAAGTGAGGCAGCTGAAAGAGAGACAATGAAAAAATGAGAATTTAAAAGGGTCGATGTTAAATATCCATGGCAGATATAAAAACGGGCATCAAGGAAAAACAAAACAAAAAAAAACGAGGGCATTAAATAAAACTGAAATAGAATTAAATGAAAGAAATGAATGGGGGTTTTGGTGCCCCAAAGTGTGTTTGACTCCTGGTAGTTAGATGTGTTTCTCAACATAAAATGTTCAAGCCAATGTTCTACAGACTAGCTTTTAAATGAGAAAGTAAAAATAAATAAAGTCTTTGTGACCATATGTGTGTAAGAAATATTGTTTTCACCAATATATTTGTTATATTTTCATCTCATTTGTTGCACTGCCTGAACATTTGTTTACGAGAACGTTACTATTACAGTACTTTCATGAATTAGAGTGTGCATAATTACTGTTTCTGTTTTATTGGCCAAGCAGGCATAGACAGGCCAGGTCAGATCTGGATCTTTTTGGCTCTATCATCTGCAAAGATGAGCAAGAGTCATCGGACGAGTAGAGCTCAGCATTAGGGTTTGAGACATTCCCCAACACACACTTACACATACAAGTTCAACTGTCATTGACTTACTTTGTTCATATCTTCAAGTTTTTCTTTGTATTTTTTTTTTAATTACATTTGCCCAAGGACAATTTTTAAGAGAGATCTAGAGCAAACTAGATCATGCAAAATGAAATTAAATGTTGCTTTAACTTTTGACTTTGCACAAATAGCTTATCATGTAATATATAATCAAAGATATTTAGCTAAGTTGTTCACATGCGTAATTATTAATTTCTGGTGAAAGATTGTACCCTTTGCTTGGAAAACTAATATAACATGACATATCAGAGCAGACGGATGATTAACAGAACACTTCTGATTTGTTTCTGAGTCATTTGATATCATTGTGGACCTTTAAAATGTCAATTTATCCCTCAAAGAACATGGTTTTGAAAGCAACTCAAATGAGCATTTACGGTTGGATGTTACTTGATGCATTGTTTTTATGTTTTCTCAATTAAAGTCAATGCAAGACAAGTAGCTAGTATTCAATGCAGGTACTCAGCCCCATACTTGTCCAAATATGTTGTGCAAAAGTGGTGTAAAACACATTTTTATATATATTTTTTATGAACTGGCCGGTGTGAATATGGACTGGACCACAGTGAACTGGTTTGAATTAATTTTGTCTGTAAAGTGCACTAAACTAGTGTTTGACATTTGCAGATGTGTTTATCATGATTTGTATTTGAGAAGATCCAAACATACTGTGCCTGTCTACAAGTGAGTTACAAGTTCACAAAGAACTTCACTAGAACATTCGCAAATGTTGTGTAAACGTGTGTGTGTGTGTGTGTGTGTGTGTGTGTGTGTGTGTGTGTGTGTGTGTGTGTGTTTGGTGTTAGAATTCATGGGAGGATTTATTCCACCACATGTGAACAAGGTTCTATTCATTATCCATCCAAAATCTGTATCTGACACATTTCCTTTTATTTAACCCCCCTTCCCCTCAACGTCGGTTTCACATCACAACAAGCTTGGATGGTTTTAATTAACACTTTACACTGGACATATATTTTTTCTCCTGTTCATTTTGCACATTCATAATAAAACAAACAAAAAAAAGCTGCACTTAAATTATTTAAAGAAAAAGCTTAAATTTTATGTAATGTGGATCTTTAGCAGATGTAATTATAGGATATTCATAAGAATAAAATAAAATAAGATAAAATAAAATTAAATATGGTTTATATGACTTTATGACTGTGATGTCTGAGGTTGAAGGACTGTTTTTTTGACTGACAGAACTTAATGATTCATGAATAAAAGGAAGCAGACTTGCTGAATGGAATAAATTGAGCAGGAACACAGAGAGAGGCAGAGAAAGACATTATGATTGCTCTGATGAGTGAAGATAGAATAAATATGTCATGATAAGAAAAAAAAAAGAAAACTTTTAGTCATAGAGTGCAATGGCTAGAGCAGATAAGTTATCATGGGAAAGAACATAAGCTGCTCTCTATCCCAGCCTGTACAGGAAATGTAGAATGAAGGCAAGATATTCCCTCCACCGCTTGCTGCTTGTAATACTCAGAGCTCATTTTACTTCTCTTCATTTGTTTCTCTCTGATTTGGCTCTTTGAAGTCTCTTTCTCTTCTGTTCCCTGTCTAGGATACTTTCCTTTTCTTTGCCCTTTTCTGTTTTAAAATCAAACATGTGGTACTACAGAAACTCTAACAAGTAAAAATAACAGCAATATTAAACTGGAGTTGTATTTTACTTGACAAAAATGGACAGACAGCATTGCAGACACATCTCAGACAGTGCAGGTTGATTAGTCAACAGTATTTAAATCCTCTGCATTTTGCTTTATGAAGATTGGTTTAATGCTCAATTAAAAAAGGCAAAAGCTTTTGTTCGACAGCGATAAGAAATTGCTTTTTCTTTTTTTGCAAAGGCAGTGATCTGGTTAGTATTAAAACCCTGCATTCCAACATCTGCTTTAATTTACAGAGTTAAAGAATGTACTCTAAGAATCTCTAAATTTTGGAAGAATTGTGTTTATTTTTTGTTCTAGCAAATATATCCCAAATATATAGATATATTTGGGATTTTTATAAATGTTTGCAAGCACTAATTGTGCTGCCCTTCGTATCATAAGTTGCACCAATGAAAAGGAAATTCTGTTTTCATCAAATGTCAACATTTATGCAGGTAACTAAGCTCAAACTGAAAAGATTTGTGTTGTTAGTTCAAGTCTCTTTTCGGTGTTATTTTTTCCTCATTTCAGATGTTTTCATGATAATTTTTGGGCTGTTTGCATGGAAAACAGTTGGTCTACCATCTGCTTCTTTTTATTATGATGACGACAGAGAGCATCAGTGGTGTTCAATTCGATTCAGATGTTTTAGGTGCTGATTCGGTTTAAATTGCTATTCTCACGATTCTTTGATATTGCTAATTTTTGTAGACAAAAAACAAACAAAAAAGTAAAAACCTTTTTTTGCTCGTCATTTTTCTTAATTTCAATAATAAAAACAACACAGTAGCCAGACCATCATTCTGCTGCTATAATGCCAAAGAAGACAAGTAAAAAGATCAATAAAAACATTAAAAAAAAAAAAAAAATCATTGGATTATTTGTATTTATTTGAAAAAAAAAATTTAAGCAAAAAAGAAAAAATAATTTTAAAATTGTAAAGCAAAAAATCCCGATATTCGATTTTTTCGATTCAATTTCCCACCCCTAATGTACATCCTTTCTAATGCGTTGTGTGCCTCCAGAGCAAATGGTGTAGAATCTACAGCTTATTTTCAGCTTTCAGGACTGATCACATCTTTTGCGGGTCAGCAACGTTCATGGGTGGTAAAAAGATAAACGAAGCTGGTAATCTGCTACCGGCTCAGCTGCAACAATTTGCTTTCCGTGTTGAATAAAACAATGGTTTATTGGTGGTATATTGGTGCTGTGCTTTGGAAGTTCCAATCGGCTTCCCAACAATGAGATTTTATTTTCCAGACTGCTTGCTGAACCTTAATAATGGGCCAAATGGGCTGCTGCCATTAAACAAGACAACTGGAAGCGCTCTCAGCTGTGTTAGTGAGGACTTTGTTGGTGGTAAGCAGCAAATGAACGAAAAACAAATGTTTCTCTCAGTGTAAATGTACTTGCGATGAAGTTGTTTGGATATTTAACAAATTCAACCTTTTCCTCACTGTAAATACCAAATATGGGGATGAGACTTTTAATGTTAATGAAAAGTTACAGAATTTTTGTTTTTTTGCCATCATGGAGTCAGTAAAGAGTCATAAAATAGCAATCTTTTCTCTATTTATTAAAGTCACCGCAAATTCATCTCTACCAAATGGTAGACGGGGACCACAACGGGTTAAGGACCAGCGAGCAAGGGTGACACTGCAGCATAATTGACTTATGAGGAACACTTCTAAGTAACTCTCCACACTGTACTTTGATTCCAGTATACCTGATATTTGCTTTAAATGTAAAGATCTGAAAGGAACCATTTTGCATTGCATGTGGGAGTGCCCACATGTATATTCATTTTGGCAGAGGGTGGTTGACCTGGCTCGTAAAATTGTTGGTGTGAAAGTGCTTATTATCCCTAAATTTTGTTTATTAAATACCTACCCTGAAGTAAGAACACTTCTGAATATTTGTTTTTTGGAAGCCAAACGTTGTATTGCCCACATCATGTATTGTATCATGGAAGTATGACTAGCCTTGTGGAATAGCACAATGGTTGATGGGAATGATCTTTTATTTGGCCCTAGAGAAAATAGGGCTATCTTGGTTTTGATGTAACATACAGGTTCTTGTTTTTTATTCTACAAAACACAAGCTTGACCAGTTTTGTACAATATGAAATACTTTCTTAAATTTCCTGAATCAAAATGATTTAGATGTAGAGCGTTGGATGGGTAAGAAATTTGACTGACTTTTTTGTGTCTTGTTCTCATTATTATACATTATGTTGTGTTGATAAAGGTGGTTATGTGCTTTCTTGACTGTGGTATCATTTTGTTGTATTATAGTCATTTTGATTCTGACTTATGGATACAATGTATTTAGCTTTTTTGCATATGTTTTGTTTTATGTTGTATTTGCTGGGGTTTTTTTGTAAAAAAAATTTAACAATAAAATAAAAAAAAAAAACAAAAAAAAAAAAAACCATTCTCCATTTAAAGGTAAAACACACTACTGCATGTGGTATTCACCAACTATGCATGTTATGCTCTGGACAGTATTACAGCTGGAGCTGAGGACTGATGGAGGCAATCAGTAAAGGAGAAGAAGCAACATCAGGAACTTTTGAGATGATGTTTTTTTCTGTTTTATCCCGAGCTATTAAAGTGTCATAGCGGATCAAGTGACTAGGGTGAGAAGGATTAATGTGGCAATGTGCAGATTTATGGAACTGATGTGCAAGCCTAAAAGTGATGATTATGTAATGGCAGAGAGGAGGGAATGAGAGCTATGCCAACTTAGATCCTGGGCCTTGATAGATTTTGGTTTTGGTCACTGGTGTAGATTTTTCTGTGCTTAAGCTGTAAGTATGTGGTATTTTGTCCACATATTATATTATATTGTATTGGAACCTAAAACTAGACTAGACAATTTATTTGTCTTTAAAGTCCCATTTTACACAGAATTACAAATATTCAAATACAATATTTTCAAAGTAAAAAAGTCAGTGAAGCAGCTCTGTAAAATGATCATTGTGTGGTCACAATCAACACTGAGTCAGCTTTAGTGATCCCTGAGTCATGAATCCCTGCTGGCACATGGCAGAGACATTGCAGACTACAATTTGGACCCCAACTGATTATAGCTTCTGACTTATATGATACATTATGTCACTGGGAAGAGCTTGCCAGGGAACATTTTTATGGTCTACTTAATAGCACAAAAAGCTGATGTGGGTGAGGATGGTTTATGTCTGGTAGATATGGAAACATTTGTCACTGCTTAGTATGCAATGGAGTTTTTTCTTGTTCTTGTTTTTGCAGTCTTTAGAAAAAGTGTCAGTATGTTTGCTAAAGCATAAATGACATTAATGTAAGTTTAATAGACCAAAATCTGGTGCTCAAGTAATCCAAGTGAGACAAAAAAAATACAAAAATGTTACTTCACTTTTGATAAACAGGTCTACTGCTTTAATATGTCGGTGAGTTTTGTCTTTACAGGTGTAAACATGTCATCTGGGGGATTTTAATTAGGTGTTAGAAAGAAAAAGAGAACAAAGGCACATCAACATGAGTTATTCATAAGAATGCTTGCCAGATTTTAAATGAAAAACAGACATACATAGAACAAAGTGAGCAATGGAAAGCGAACTTCTTAATGAATACTGCCACATTTGAATTTGACTACACTGATCTATGTATTAACAAATCCTTTGATTTCCGTGAGTTAGCTTTTCTTTACTGAACCTGCTCCAGTGCAGCTAATTCCCTTTAGCTTTTTTCAGATATACCGAATTCTTTCTTTTGCAAGCTTTTCTTGCATGAGAAAAGCTTGCAAAATCTCCCATCTACTTCCATTAGTGCTTAATCTAAACTTATTTATATTGTGTGCATATATATATATATATATATATATATATATATATATATATATATATATATATATATATATGTATATATATGCTATATTTTTTTCTTTAAAAAAAGATTTTGTTGCCATTTCTTTTCAAACTGGGAAGATAAAAACAGGAACCCTGTGTGTATTCTTTTAAGATGAGTGACAGATGCTATGTGAGTTGATGATAGCTCTTTGTTAATGACGCCCCATGTGTGTTTGGGCGAGCCATTAATGGGATGATACCATGTAGTGTGATCATTGCATGAAAGTAATTCAGAATTACTTTCATGTTACAGAATGACATCTTTTGGCTCCAAAATCACAAACTTTGGAAAAATATTTTGATGGGAGCATAAATGAAGCACATTGTTGTTGGACCGCGTACAGCTTTGTAAGTAGGAAAATATGGAAGATAATATCTGATGCTGTGTGTTTTGGCAAAGTGAAGCAATGGCATCAGACCATTTGTACTGGGCTGGGCAGGTGGTTCGTTTTATGTTCTGTATGTTTTTCTCAGTGAAACCTTAATAAGCCGCCAGCTTTAATTGACTTCAGTTGTTCTACAGAAAGCTGACATGATAATAATGAAGTTAACTTAGTTTTGTCTATAAAAACTGACAAGGGAGTGATTATGTTTTACATTCCGGATGTTTTGTTTTTTGATTCTGATAAATTAGCCAGAGACAAAAGCGACTAACCTGCGAGGTGTCATGGTTGAAGATGATGGAGCTGAGGTCCCCACAGTTGTAGTGCATAATAAGATCTTCGGTGGTGTAGGACCCTTGCAGGCTGCCAGCTCGAACACCCTCATGTTGCAACAGCGTCTGGTTCAAAGCAAACAGCACCTGCAGGAAGGAAGACGAGGAGTCAGGATGGATGCCATTAGTTTTTGCATTCAAAAACCTTCGCAAAAAACTCGCAAAAACCGCTCGACAAAACAACACAAAGAAAGAGAAAATTGTGTGGACACAGGCAGCGTTCCTCTTTAAAAACATGACGTATATAATAAAGCCATTATTGTCTGTGTCTGACAGATATAAATTTTTTTGTACCATTTACATTTTTTCCGGATATTTTTATGCACTTTCCATATGGAGAGACTACAGGTGAACCAGACCAGGAAAACATGGCACTGACTTTCTCCTGAAGAAAGAAGAGAACTCAGGAATGAAAGGGAGAGGGGAAAAAAAGGGAAACTTTTAAAAAAAATAATCCTTCTTTCTCTTTCACTCCGACCGGAGTGCCGTAAATTTACAGCACCCATTAAAATCAAAAGTAAACCCTCTTTAGAGAGAATTTATAGCATGCAGCCGCCAGACAGAGAAAAAACTCCACAGCTGTCTACGACACCAGGGGCTAACTTCCCAGTTTACGCCCTCTACAATCCCACACCACTTCTGACAGACCTGGCAACGTAGACCGAGTTGTCAGTCACTGTTAAGTTCTCTTACATGAACCAAGAAGTGTGTTAGATAGGGATTTTTTTTTTTTTTTTACTATAATATGCTGGGGCAGATTCATGCAGTTCTACATTCCACTCCATGGGTCAGTAGTTTCATCTGACTTGATTAGAAGATAGGACTATGGTCATCATATCTTCAAACAGACTGATGTCTATCTGTCTATGATCATAATTACCATGAAGTCAAGCATTGGGAAACACCGCCTGGAGAATGTCAGCATCCAGACTTAAATGATTTGTGGAGCAGCTTAAGGCCGATACAGCTGCACAACTGATTGAGGCCGATGTCAAAAGTCTGGGTCGTAATTCACCCAATCATGTTTTTGCAATCATAATGCCCATATTGTGCATATTGAATGTTTAAACTCCAGGTAACCTCTATGCTGGGATAATCACAACCAAGCTCTGAGCTCAACCATGTGACTCTCCCTCCATCTGAGCTCACAGTGTTTGCTAACCAGTCTTCCAGGTTTCCTCTCGTCTTAGTCTGCCTTTTTCATAATCCAGAGAGACATCTGATGAAGCAGCGGTAACTCTTTCATTATACCCCCTTAACTTTTCCATACTTGTCTTTCTCTGCTCTTCCTTTTCTTTACTCGCAGAAGATATATCCTTTTCTTTCTCTGCAGGGGCCGGACCTCTACCCCTTCCTCTTTCTGCACACCAGAGAGCTGAGTCTCATTTTATTTATTCTTTTTGACATGGTTCATCCAATCACTTTTCCCCAGCCAATCTAAACACCCAGCTGTCACTCTGCCAGAGGCAAGTAGCCCAAGAGTGGATCTCAATCCAACCTGTGATCATTTGAGTCTCATTGTGCTTAACTCAACTAAATATCACGACCCCATACATCCCAAATCCAGGATTTGGACCAGTAAAAGTGCCATGCATCATTCAGATTTTCATTTCTATCTGAGGTGCGATTCATGATCATTCAAACCTCCTGGTAATACTGACGTGTGCTGCCAGGCCCGAAGAGAGTCAAACCAGTGCAGCGAATTTTCCTGTAATATAAACGGAATCTATTCTTGGGAATTACTACTGACCCACGTCCCTGACCCACCAGGCACTTGGCCATGTCTCAATGTTTTTCCAGTAGAAACACTGCAGTAAGCACTGGGCAGGAGCTGGCAGGACACACACATCTGCCAACATTTTTTATAACCCTGCCAGTTTCAGTAGTTTCCCTGAATATGGCAAAGCGCCCCAGACACAGCAAACATGAAAGCGAGTGCATGGTCGGTAGTGTTGTTAAGGAGTTGTTATTTCAATATTGTCTGTCTCCTGGGCAAAGAACATCTCTTCAGCTGTAACCATGACACCCAAGTTTGTACTGGCCTGAATGAGAGAACACGTCAGTCACTGCAGGGGAGGCAAGGAGGGAGAAAGAGGGGGATGAGAGGAAAAGTGCAAACATACCCAATGTGGGTTTTTGTACTCACATGCAAGTTCATGCATACATGCGAATGTCTGTATGCTTGCACGAACACATGTTGACTGACAGAGTGGGTGTTCTCATGCTGAAATGATCTACTTTTTTTTGCAGTCGAGTCTCTACAATGTAACAAACACACTGACTCTCTTCACCACATATTTTACCGCTGCAGGTCTTGCTTCTCTCTTTTTTCACATTTTGTCTGATATGTGCGTGAGAAACTCCCATTGTAATTAAATAAAAAGCTTTATTAGAACTAAGCTGGAAGGAGAACAGCACTTGGACGGTCTTGGAACCTGCAATCTGAACGCAGCACTCCAAAAATTCATTAGCCAATCTTGGAAAGAAAACAGAAAGAAGGGGTTGGGCACTGGTGCAAGAAACGTAAAATAAAGAAATCAGAGAGATCTTTTAAGTTTGAGAGAATGTCATGTATTCACAGTGTGTGTACACTGCAGCAATTGACCTCAAAGTGCATAAAATCCTGACTGCTCACTCCAGTAGTGTTAGTTTGTTTGAAGTTTTTACAGGACTGAAGCATGTAATGAGTAGGTGCTGATGACAAGGTGCTGGAATCCATTAACTCACACTTGTCAACTTCATCAGTCCTGTATTATTCCTCTGGAAGTCTGAATAGGAGAACGTGAGTGATGGATAGTACTGAAGAGTTGTGACTGCAATACAACAGAAAGAAGTTTCAGATTGTGGTGGCCAAACCACAATCTGAACCACACCAGGAAATAATTTATTTGAGAGTTGTGTAAGAGCACACCCTTAACATCAGCCAGTACAAAAATATTCATCCTGCTTGCTTAATAATTTCCCTGTTATCACATCAATTTTACCCCAGACACCCTTTAAAGGGACAAAAAGGGGGAAAAATGTGTTCTGTTCTTATTATTAGTGTCTAGGGTGACTTATTTTTTTAACATGTAGCCAATTCTTTTACATTAAAGCAATGTGTTTTCCAACCATAAAATGCAGGTTTAAATTATTTCAGATGGTTCACAATTACAAATATTTTTTTTTCCAGATTTTGAAGTTCACCTGAAGAAGAATTAGATCATTGCTGTGGATAACTGGGCTTTCTGTGACAGATTGTGACATGTATCATGTTAGTGATGTGTTCAACAAACTTTTGTGCTGTCTCAACAGGGCAGAGAACTTTTTGTCATTGCTGAACACCTTTTTCAATTCTTCATTTGCCCCTAATAGTTCCTGGTGCTACTAGGAAAGTTATTCCCTTATAGATTTTTTTTTTTTCTGTCGTTGCCTTGAACAAGTTCTTTGGGGTCATGATGGGCTGTGAATAAGGCAGCTCCAATGAACATGTTTATAAATAAACATATTTATTCTATTTTATTGACATTGTTTAAGTGAAACACGAACAAATCTTGCGATAAACTGATTGGACATTTTATAGTGGGCTTTTTATAGTGCTTTACATAAAAACAATAAAAGCATCATGAGGTTTAAAATAGACTTTAAAAAGAAATTAAAGATATTTAATTTAAAAAAAAAAAAGAAAAGAAAAAGCAAAAATAAAGTAATTAAAAGTTACACTGTGATACATTAACAGTTGCTTTAATGAAAAGCAGCAAATAAAAACATTTTGTCTTGATTTAAAGCAGCAATAAGTTTTCAGCAGACCTGCAGTTTTCTGGGAGCTTGCTCCATATATGAGGAGCACAAAACTGGATACTGCCTCTCCATGTTTAGTTCTGACTCTGGCAACAAAACGTAGACCTGACCCTGTTGATCTAGGATCTAGTTGGTTCCTGAACGTATTTTTGTCCTAAACCATTCAGTGCTTCATAAACTAACATCAGAATTTTAAAGTCAATTCTCTGACTGGAAGTCAGTATAAAGATCCATTTTCATGGTTTTAGTGAGGACTCAAGCAGCAGCTTTTTGGACTAACAGCAGCTCTCTTATGGACTTATTAGGGGGACCTGTAAGATCTGCTAAAGACAAATGCATGGACAAGTTATTCTAAATTCTGCTGAGAGATCAGTCCTCTAATCTTTAACATGTTCTTTAAGTTGTAAATGACAGACTTCACAACTGTCTCTAAAATGTAGGTCTGAGTCCAGGACTGTGCCAAGATTTCTGGCTTTGTCATTAGTTTTTAATGTAGCTGTCTGAAGCTCATTGCTGACTTTTAATCTTTCTTCCTTGGCTCCAAAAATTGTCAGTTTTTCTCTTCATTTAACTGAAGGAAGTTCTGGTACATCCTGTCTTTAATTTGATCAGTGTGTTTGATCAGATTTGTAGATCTGTGTGTCATCACTATAACTATGGTAACATATTTTGTAGTTGTACTTGGGCAAGTGAGAACATGTAAATGAAACACAGTGGCCCCAAAACAAAGCCTTGGGGAACTTATCCATTCATTCATTCAGTCATTCATTCACTCATATTCTATATCACTTATCCAAATCAAGGGTCATGGGAAAGCTGGAGTCTATCCCAGCAATCATAAAGTGAGAGGTGAGATACATCCGACACAAGTCGTCAGTCCATTACAGGGCAACTTGGGGAACTAAACAGGTTATTTTAGTTTGCTCAGATTCATAGTTACCTATTGACACAACTAGAGCAGTCTCAGTGCTGTGGTGTGGCCGAAAAATGTGACTGGTAGACATCAATACTTAGTGTCAGGAAGTTGTGTAACTGTTGAAAGACAGCATTTTCTATAATCTCACTAAAGTGAAGGTTTGATATCGGCCTGTAGCTGCTTATGAATGATTCCATGTTTTTCTCTTCAGTGGTGCATTGGGTCTAAAGGAAGACACCTGAAAGCAGAGAAGTAAGAGTAATTCTTAGAAATATTTTGCTCTTATTTTCTTTGTCTTGGTATCAACAACTAATTCTCAAATTAGCTATTTTAAAGTTTTCTAAATAAAAAACGGGTGCTTAAATGAGCTGGAGCCTGTCCAGCTAATCATGCTGTGTGTTTAGGCTACTGTACTGCAGAAAAACAGACTTTTTGTTCCTGTTTTTTTCCCTTCTTCTTTTTCCCCCTCCAGTCGTAAGATTGTAATGTCTGATTTCTTATTAAATCCAGCACTACACTATTACCTGTAATTAAAAGTTGAACACATTCATAGCAACTTCAAATTCAGATTACAAACTAAATGGGAACTCATCTGGTTCTTCATATGTTTATTCCTGGTCGTTTAATCAGCTCCTGATGAAGAAAACAGTGCAAACAGTCAGAGGGTGGCGCATTCCCCTCAATCACTCCTGTATCCCTGAGAGCCACTTGTGTTTCACTGCCTGAGAAAGAGAAGAGTTGGACCCCTGACCCAGGACACACACTCTAGGGCTCCTCTGGGTCGAGTCACTTTCCCTGTGGGCTTTAGCTATACAGACTATGAGAGGGGATTAGGTTTACAGCACCCCAGGGTGACTGAAGGGAAGGAGGTAAGAAGTTGAAATAACATCCTGGGCAACCCAAGAATAGGAGAACTGCGATATCTCATCCCTGTTCCCCCACAGAGCAGCCCCAAAAGGTTTGGATATCAGTCTGTGTGAATGTGCTTTTCCTTACACGACTACAGTAAAAGAATTAAGTTCCACATTTTCTATTTAACACACACGTTTTGACATACGCTTGAATGCATATGCTCCGGTATCAAGGCTTTTCTTAAAGACCTGCTGTTGTCTGATATTTTACACTTCACAGCTCTAAAATCCACCTTGAATACATTTAAGTGGTAAGATGGTGTCATAAAGACCACTTCAAAGTTGTCTGGCTGGTCTCTTCACTGTTGTGCCCTACAGTTTCATCTAGACGACCTGTTGCCCTTTTTTTCATTCTATGGAAAACGTGTAACCCGTCAAGGACTTTGAAGGCAACATTTGAGCATAAAATGTCTCAGATTCAAAATCTAATGCCGAAGTGTTGCCAAAACAGTTTTATAGCCCTTCAGCACCTTTCTGAATTTGCTGTGAAGGTAAGCAGCACTTTGAACTCACCCCATCTGGTATGAGCTGCAGCAAGCCAGAACATCAGTTTCTTCCAAATCTTTATCCCCGTTAATACCCACATGCATGCACACTCAAAGCAAATATACAACCACCCATAAGCACACATGTTAACAATTACACACCACAACCCTCTCAGAGCATCAGATGCACATGAACCACGTAATGCAGGAATCACAACACCACTGTTTTGAGCACTATTTCTCTTTAATCTTTGCCCCTCTTTCTCTTTTCACTTCCTGTTTTTTTTCCTCTCTTTCTGTTTCACTAAGTCTTCACCGTGCCTGGTCTGCCTCCTGTCTCAGCCCAGGAAATCCAGGGATTACCAGGGGACAATCCAAGTGGCAGAGGCCTGCTGCTTCTTAAGAAAGCCTTCCCTGCTTCTTCCTCCTTCTTCCTTCCAACCTATCTTATTTCCTCTGTGAGGCTGGGGCTGGGGATCTAATGATGGGAGCTTTTCCTCTTTTCGTTCAGTATGATAAACAAAGGGGGAAAAAAAGTCATTTCCTTCTGTCCTCTGTCTAAAGTTCTCTATCTAAGCAGCCCTCGCTCTCCTGCTTACTCTCCTTGTCTTTAACTTTTTCTATAGGCATCCATACACCCACTACTATGCACACCCCCCCAGTCTCCACAGCGTCCAATCTCTCCTCTTAATAGGAGGCTCCAACGAGTAGGAGGTGGGGGTCTCTGTTTCACTTGTCCACAAATAAACCCTGCTGTTTAATTTGGCAGCACAACCACCACATCAGTTATTCCAGCTTTCCTGACTCCCTAGAAAAATAAAAGAAATCATAATAAAGTATCACTTGAACTGGCGAGCACCTGATTCCTCACTCTGAATGCCCACCCATACTTTCTGCATGGTGTAAAACCATGGTGGAAAACTAAAAACAGTGCACATCCCTTTAGCAGCTAATAGAAACATATGATGGAACCTTTTAACACATTTGACATTGCAAAATATTTCATGTAATCAAAAAACATGTTATGTTTTTTTTGTTTTTTTTTTTTCCTCTAAAACTTGGTGTTCAAGAGCAAATGGTAAGTGAACAAAAAAAAAAAAAAAAAACCCTAAAAATCTAAAATAAAACTATTGTAAATCTAAAAGTATTTAGACCAGGATATGCACTGACAGTGTATGATGATGGCAAAAATGAAGCGACCAAAAATAAGCATCCCATAAGGATGTTTTCATTAGAATAACGCTTATAAGTTTCACGTGTTTTCCTCACATTTATTTTAATCTGTCACATCTTTTAACAGTAGGGCAGAAGCACAACATACTGTATATCAATCTAACCCGCTAAATTCCTTCTGTTGTTCCAAAGTAAAAAAGATTAATGGCTTTGTAGAGATGTACGTTAGATCAGGTCACACTAACTCCATCTCCCTCAAAAACTAAAAGTCCACTTTTGCAATCACAGCCTTCACTAATCCCAACACATTTCACATTCGCATCATTTTTCCAAGGGAAGTACTCTCATCAAATTCCATCAGATTTATCTGGCATCCTGATATGATGTGTGATGCTATCCAAACCAGATGAGTTGGGACTTTATGGTTTGAAAAAGGGAGCAGTCGTGTATGATTAAAACATGCTTCTCCAATCCCAAAGGGAGCCCAGCAACTCTTATCTCCTTCAATGTGCTGTGGTTGGAATGATGGTTTTTGTCAGACTAAGTCACAAGGAATGATTTGTCCTTTGTGAAGTCCACACTTGAAGACCAGCTGAAATATAAGAGAGGCACATACTCTTCTCAATGAACATAAATTGCGTGATGTAGGAAATACTGTGAGAAACAGCAAACTAGCAGGAACTGATGTTGTCCAGAAGAGGAACCCTTGCAGACATTTCTGAGTATGTATACATCAGGGAGACCCAAAGTCGATCCTCAAGGGATCCTGCAGGTTTTTTATGTACCCCTACTTCAACACACCTGACTCACATTAGATGGATCCAACAACCAATGAAGTTCGGCACAATGTATCATTAAGTTAAGTTAAGTTAAGTTAAGTTAAGTTAAGTTAAGTTAAGTTAAGTTAAGTTAAGTTAAGTTAAGTTAAGTTAAGTCAGGTGTGTTGGAGCAGGGGTGCATGGAAAACTTGCAGAATTGTGGCCATCTCATCCTAATTCATTCTGAGAAGAAGATGCAATAGCAGGGTCAGTAAAACATTTTCTTGAGTAAATTAAAGTGTATCCATTCCAGCAAACAGCTATGATAGAACTGTGGCTTTGTACCTACCTTCCTAAGCAATCAGGATGTTGCTTAGAATGTAAAAATGGAATATAACGATGTGTAAACCATTTTATGCTGGGCTTACAAATGACTTTCACAGTCCCTGACTAAATACTGAAAGTCTTTAGTAAATCTTGGGAGTCTTAGGATAACATGGGTCAACATTGTGTCAGAAACTCAGAATGATCTCAACTGGTTGAGTGTACAACCCATGGCATCAGTTATGTATTCTAGTTAAATTCTCTTTTTGTTCCACTTTTTTTCTGCCTTTTTGCTCATTTTCACTTCACCATACTGAACTGAATTTGCTCTAAAATTTGGATATGAGTATACTGAAGAATGTATGAGGTTCACACTTTTAAATCACACTCCTCTTCCTTTATATATGATGGTGTAAGTGTAAAATATGCATGCAGTTGTTGTAAACACAATATTTATTGGGTTTGCTTTTGTAGTACATGTAATTTCAAAATTACAATGAATCTGATTCACGATCAGCGCACATTTTAACATTTAACTTCTGCTTGTTTGATATGTTGTCCACTGCTTTACATAATAAAAATAATTTCTGCCTGTTAAATTAAAGCTTTCACACAACAAGGTATTCATTTAAAAACACACACACCACACAGTATCCAATCCTCTATGTATTTTGTTTTTTGATTATGTGATCAGAGGAGAAAGTAGAGTAAGAAAGACGAATGGAATACGGAGATGAAAAGATACACAAAGAAAAAAATGCAAGGCATGTAAAAAGGCATAATCCATAAAAAATCCCCAAAGTAGTTATAAACAAAAGTAGACAGAAGGACATATGCTTACAGTTAACCAGTAGAGAGGAGAGGAGGGAACAAGATTTCCCTTCACCTCCTCCTACTCCTGGTCCTGCAGATCTGCATCACAGCTGTATAGTTTTTTTTTCCCCCTCTCCACCACCACCCTTCTTCATCCCCGCAAAGCCTTTTCCATCCTCAGACCTGTCTGCATCCTTCCCACATCAACTCATGTTGCTTCATCGATTTTAAAACACTCAATCATCAGCCTTCCTCTCTTTCCGCTCCCAGGTTATGTGCTCACAGTGACAAATCCCTAGATTATACAGTTCAGCCCTTCCTCTCCATTCTGCCCACCCTATCCCTCCAAACTCTTTCTGTCTTTTCTTTCATTTGATGGCGGCTCTCCTTCCACCATCACTGATCTTGTTTATTTAGCTTTCATGTCCTTCCTCTTTCCTGTGCTCCACATCTTAAACACTTGCACGCTCTGATGGTGCACGCATTTGTAACTCAATGCCTGTGTACATACGTGCATGCATGAGGATATTGTGTTTGTGTTTCCATGTGTGCCTGTCTGTTCCACGCAGTTTGTCTAAATGGCACAGTGCTCTCACTGTCCAACAGACTGGACTAGCATACGTTGCAGTAAGCGCACCAAGCTTCCTCTCCTCTAAATGGACCAAGCTTCCTCTTCTCTCTTCCTCTCTGTCAGTCACGGCTCTGTTAGGATCAATGCTGAAGCTTACAGAGAGTAATCCCACACAAGCGCTCCATTTCACGGCAAATCAGCCAAAGAAATGTTCAATTTCACGCAAGTATATTCAGCCTGCAGAAAAACAGAGAGACATAGTAAGACTGCAACGCAGGGAGACCTTTCAGGCGCAAAAGATACCTGAATCTGAATGAAGAGCACATACAAATGAGTGCGCAGTTTGGGGTTTTAAGGTGTTAAAAAAACAGTGTTTATCCTGCTCGGTCATGTGAAAACTGTCTGTTGATGCATCTGCGTAGTCCTGTCTCTCCAGTTAAAATAAAAAGACATCAAAAGTGGACAGAGACACGCAAACACAGTTGTTTACAACTTTTCCTAGTAAAGGTTTGCCAGCAAACAAAAGTCGCTGGACCACTAGAGAGAAATCTGATGTGTTTACCAGACAACGTGTTGGAAAACAAATTGGCTGCATCTTTTCCTAACTCCCTTTATGCATCATCTGTCCATTGTAATTTGATTTCTGTTGTATTTTATTTCCTCTCTTTAAATGTAGTGTGGCTAGCATATTAGTCTCTGCCAAAACAAAAGGAATGTGCCCTCAATAAACTGTAGCACTGTCTTTTATATGCTGTCATCTGGAATGCAGCATCACCAGTGGTGAAGCTGCATTCGGAAATCAGCTGGGTTTTGTTCAAAGGCAAAGCGTGTGTGTATTCCACAGATTGCCTCATGCACCCACTGAGCCTTAGCTAGCTGCTGGTGGTAGTCAGTGAATAATGAAACTCCTGATTATGAACTGTCTACAACTATGTTTTGCTTTGTGGACTTAAATTTAGAGATGTGGTAGCACTGTCCCAGTTTGGATGCAGAAATAAGCTTCTGGAAGCCTTCCTCTGCTTCAGTTTGACAATGGAAAGCAGACAAAGAGCTGCGTAACAGTAAATTTACATGTGCTGGATTGATTTGGAAAACAGCTGAGTACTTCATAATCTACTTCCACAGTAGAGGGCCTGGTCATAGGATCTACTGCACACAAATTAACACCCACAATAACTAAATTCAACAAACTTCACTGAGCCAAACACTTTTACAGATGAGGGAAAACTCTGCTGAAGATGGAGAAACGGCAAAGTGGTGAAAATTAAAAAGAGCCACAGTGTGTGAAAAAGAAAAGCTGGACTGTAAAATTGGAGCCTTGCGGCTTTAAAACCACATCTGGGCTCAGGAAAGACAGTGGGCTGTCTACTAACTGTCAGGTGGGTTTAGAAAATATATTCTGAAAATCAATATTTAAAAGAAAATGTGTCACTAAATGTTGTTTGTCCAAAGTATTGTGATTTTATTGTCATCCTACCACTCTTCATCTGTTCCACATGATCCAGCAACAACTACACATATAAACAGAGTTCAAGTTTGCTGAAAATGTGACTGAAAAGTGTATCAAACACAATGAGAACATGTGTTATATGTGCTTTGTTTCTGAAAAGTTTTCAACTGCATTAAAGTCTAGCAATGTGTGCAGATACTTTGCACCTGTCTCAATAGAACATAAGCTGCATGATCTCAAGGTCGTTATCTATTAGAAAGCAAATCTTAAAGGAGTTTTTCAAACTACAGATGGTCACAGTTTCATCTTTAGTGTAACCACTATTTTCCTTAATACATAGGACACAACAACAAAAAAATGAGGAAACACTTATAAACAGTGTTTGTTGAGGTAACCTCACACTGTCCTTTAAAAACCTTTTAAAAACTGCAATTATTGTAGAGTGGTTAGCCTCCAATTTTCTTACTGACTTTTCTCAGAACAGGCAGGTTGTTGTTGTTTGGCTTGTTGTCTTTGTCTGGCATGATTTTCTTTTCTTTTTTTTTTCTTTTTCTTTTCTTTAGGTTTTTTTTTTTTTAAACAGAAACTGATCTAGGAGCATGTGTAGTCAACGAACTAATTCCATGCACATGCAAATATATGGGCCACACAGTGGACTGCTGAAGCACCTGGTAGACCTTTGCAAATTGGTGCAGATGACAGAATTATCTCACAGAGGATTATTACACAAACAGATGCTGAAACTGTTTGTGTAATGGGAATTAAATTATGGAAGGAGCAATATTTCAATTTAGACTATTATTTTTAATCTAACCAAGTCCAGCAATTCTGTACCAAATGGTATTAAACTTTGAAGATAATATATGAAGTTTAATGTTAATATTTAATTAAATAGTTCCAGTGTAAAAGCTGAAAAAAACAGAATTAGCAAATGATGATCAAGACAATAAGAGCCTGAGGAACTACAAAGTAGAAAGAATTATCCATCTTAGGTATAACACCTGTCTTAACTTTACCTCCCTTTAAGTAAAAATTCTAATTTATGAACTTCAGGCATGAGCCAGGATGCCCTGTAAATTCTTGATGCTCTGGATTCTTTGCTATTTGTACTTCATTTAATTAACACGATCTATCCACACTGACAGTTAAATCAAACATGAAGCCCAAACTGAAATCTGAACTTGGGAACAATTATTCATGTTTACGAGCAACTCATGAAAGAGTCTGTCTGCATCATCAGAGCAACTAATCCATGCTGGAGGGGTGAGAGTTGGAGACAACATGGCTTTATGTAAGAGATTAAGTGTACTTGTGCATAACAGACTGGGGAAACAGAGAGGAAAATATATTTGTCTGTGTTGAGGAAAGAAGGCAGAGAAAAAATAAAAGAAAAAAAATAAAGAAGCCAACAGAGAGACAGAATAAAGCAGTGGGAGACAGCAAAGGGAGAACGAGACCAGTGATAGTAAAAGTTACTCCTTTACATTTCCAGTGTTTTTGAAGGGTGGAAGGCAGGGTGAGAACAGCAGAAATTGCAATAGCTACAGAGACATTGTTTATAGATTAGTAGCTCTTTCTCTAGTTAGCCTTAACTACTAGCTGTGCTAGCTGCAACAATGGACACAAGCATTTAACTACCTTCACAGACTCTCATTATTTCATAAATTTGCAGGACAGACAGTAAAATGTGTTGATTTGAGTTCTTGCCAAGGGTTGGATTTTTTTTTTTTTTTTTTTGCAATTCCTTTCTTTTATTTACATTTTTGTTAATTCTTGTGTGTATGTTTATGTGTGTGAGGAGACTATGAGCAAGGGAGACCAAGACAATCAGAGAGAGGTGACAGTGAAAACAGTGACAGTGTGTGTGAGTATCTGTGTTTATGCAAAACCCAACAAGAGCTGTAATGTGATAATTCTTTAATAGTGCCAGCATGGAATTCAATTTGACCACATCTGGTGCACACATGAAATTAACCTTTTATAAGTGTGTGACTTATATTTTAATTTTTCTTTTTCTCTGACACATACTCGGCAACTCCTTTATCTCAGCATTGTCTTTCTTATCAGGGCTTTCATGGTGCCAAATCTGGCTCCACATATGCCTGCTAAAACATTGGCTATTTATGAATGCGTGCATTTATATGAACAAAAAATATAAATGCAAAGTAAATTATAATCAGACACAAATACATATAATGGTCACGCGTTTTCTCCAAAGCACGTCAGGTTTTGTTTCTTTTGTTATTCTAGACATACTTATATGTAAAAAACTTAATACTAGTTTAACCAATACACTTTTTTTTAGCTTTCCCATAAACTTCCATATTTATCCAACTTCCAGCTACACAGAGTTCTTAGTCTAAAAGCCTCCAAGAGAAAGTGCATGGTATGAAGAAATCCAATATGATTAAGACTATGATTGGTGCTTCTAATAGTTTTAGCACTCATACCCTCTATTAGGAAAAACATTGGATTTAGACCACAGCTCACCACAGCCTTCTGACAGAAAGGATCAGCCTGTGTGTAAGACCCATAATTCAGTGTTCAGATTGTGTGTACATGCATGTGAGTATGAGTAAGTATGAGCTTTTTTTTTTTTTTCTCAGTATCTTATTATGTGTGTGTGTTCACATAGTGGCCCAAAATCAGAATTGGTCAGCCATGCTGAGAGTTTGTGGTCACCCTGACCAATGTATCAGAGGACTGTGGCCTGAAATGGACCGAGATCATCAAAGAGGCCACACGGATGCAAAGAAATGAAGCAGACAGGAGTATTAGATAAACAGTATGATCATTTCTGCAGCTTGTCTTCAAAGGAAAACCAAGAACAAAAAAGAAAACTTGGAAGAAACAACAGCAACTTTGACAAGACTTATTTTCTGTACCATAAACTAATTCAAAGAACAGCATTGTTTAAGTACTTTTTCAGTCCTAACACTTCTTATAAACAGGAACTGGAATGAGAAATCCTTAAATAACAAGAATCAGTCACAAAAGCTGACCTGGCTTGTATGACTTATTTAACGCCCCTATATTTTTGGTTAAATCCTGATTACACTCCACTGGGACCTAACTATTATATTTAAAAGAAAGAGTCTCTTAAATGCTGGCATAGAGACCAGCTGACTTGCTACAATGAATCAGTCTAAGCGGTATAGACAAACAAATATAAAAGAACGTTCTTCAACGTGGAAATCCGATGTGATAGCTCACCAGTCTAAAATTGAACCAATGGGCCCAATGGGTCCAATTCATCTCCAAGTGGACCAGTGGCCTCAGGTGCAGCGATGACAAGGCTACACTACAGGTAATTACTTAAATATTGTCTGTTGTCTTCTTCTGTTTGTCTTTTAAAGAATTACTTATCCAAAACAATGTCAAACAGCACCGATACAGCAGTTTTAAAGCTCAGAGATTTCTCGCTTCACACATAGAATATACTTCACTACAATATATGGGATTACTATTTTTATAATTAAGTTTTCATTTGCTGTTTGGAAGGTTTTCAGGTTTAAAAAACCAAAAGCTTGAGTTAGAATACACCTTTCTGTTTGCCACATGTGAGGAAGTACTTGTTGGATATCAGGGTGATGTTGTTGTTGTTGTTTCCCTTTCGGCTTGTCCTTTATGATTCAATGTCCTTTAGGATGTCCTTCCTGATGCAACTCTCTGCATTCATCCGAGCATCAGGGTGATAAATAAAAGTACTGAGTTGACTTGTGCCAACAAGGTTACGCCCCCTTTTTTTAAAAAAAAATTGCAAAAAATCTGAGCTGATAGTAACAAACAGACGCTGGTTGAAGAACACAGCTGGGAGCAATCCTCTTACTTGACACATTATGTCTGAAAACAGTTTCAATAAAAGTAAAGTTCCACCATGAATTTATGTAAAACTTGGAAGTTTTTAAGTAGCATAGGACAGAATTACATTGAGAAACATCTCTGCTGTGAGTTTCCAGTGTTCCTTTTCAAAACACCCATTGCATATATATATAAGATACTGCGTAGGACCCTCAAGCTCCCAGGACTCTGGTAGAGAACCTGAGCTTGAGAGATGAACAGCCACCCGTCCTACCCTGGGGAGATGGGAGGGGTGGGTGAAGGAGGAGTTTTTTATAAATATACAAAATCTTTTTTTTTTCTACACTGAGCCCTCAGGTTCCATCCCACCACACTCCCTGCTGGGCTAAAGCTTATCTTAATTAACACTGGGATTTTACTAGATGACTGTTGCTATAGCTTGGGTTGCACAGCACTGACAGTAATGAAGTGCTGAAGTTGCGGCTGTAGGCTTCAGCATGTTAACTGAAAGAAGAACATGATGCACAAATACAATGTTATCAAGCTCACTCAAAACAATATCTGTCAAAGTCAGTGAGTGGAACAGGGCCACATTAAGTAGCGCCATAGTCTGTGGGCAAGTGTGTCTCCAAATGTTTATGTGTTCTCCAGCATGCATGAGTGTGTGCAAGTGACCCAATCGTCACTGTGGTTATGGGTGAGCAGCCGTGGTTTCAGTGGCTCCATATACTAACACACAAACCCAGAGGGCTGCTGATAGATGTCTAACACAGTTCAGGGTTATAGCAGAAGAATAGAAAGGAGTTATTGTTCTCTGCAGTGGCCAGAAATAAATACCCTGTCAACCACAGCCATAGCTGTGAAGATGCCATTTAGGAAACACAGGTAAACAAACATGGACACACAAACACACTGGATGTCACAGGTTTTCATAAAACCCATGGTCACACTGAAGTCACACCAAGACAAGCTCAAGAACTGGCCCTGCTCCAAAACAAAACTTTCCCACTCCCTAGTTTCCTCTAGCTCTTACTTTGATCACATCCATTGCTCCTGATCCTATTGTCTGTTCCATCTCATCGTTCTCTCTGTCACCCTCCCATCAACAGACACACCAGGTCAGTTTTCCCCCTGGGATTGCAGAAACCAAAACTATTCAAAAACATTTCAAGTGAGACACTTTGGCCATTCTCTCTGTCTCTACGGTTAATTTGAGTGAAAAGCTGAGGGCGAAGAAAGGCAAAAGTGTTATGTACTAAGACCCATTTGTTTACACTTTTGTTTAATCATAATCATGGATTTGTGTCTTTAACAGAGGGGGACATTGTAAAATCCTTACTCAGTATATTTAGGGGTTGGGGTTAAATCTAAGGACATATTTTAAAGAAGTATGTTTGTACTTAGCATAAGCAAATTTGGCTGTAAGTGAGTTTTAGATCTCTCAAAATGTCACATAATCTAATTAGGTTTAAATACTATAGAAGCTTACTTATAGACTTGGCTCTGGAACAGAGCTTGCTGAAAATAAATCAAGAAGAGCAAAGTTGCCTACTAAGACAATGTAAGTTCATTAGATTTAGCAAACAAATCCCTGAAACAGAAACTAACAAAAGAAGAGAGCATTAAAAAGCAGATGACACGGAAAGTTTTACTGTCTGGCTCCGGCGGTATGGTGACGGTATGATGGCTTTCGTCAGCTGACACCCTACTGGACTTTTCCCCGGCTGTTGCCAAAATGGTGGACGAGGTGTTGTGTGTCTAAGTGTTTATCTTCATCTGTGCTGTCTGTATTAGGAGCCGGTGTCTGCAACAACAAAGTCGCACGCAGTCTCACACCAACACACACAAACAGAAATAGAGCGGAGTCCTGCGGGATGGGTGACACAGACACATGTTTATCATTGAGGGGATTGGCTGGATTCCTTTCATCTGAAAATGGCTGACTGTTCCCTCGCTCCCAGTCTGACCCCTCAGCTGCCATTATCTCCCTCTTGCTACTTGTCGGGCTCTCTTTCACTTTCTCCACAGCTCTCCCTCTGTGTCCTGTGTCTCTTCTGCACTTTTTTGACTCTTCTGTGTTTAACTCTAACCCTTTTGGCCTTCATCTGACTATGCTTCTGTTTTATTCCTCCCCGTTTCTTTCAGTCTGTCTTCCTTTGACAACCGTTGCCACCCATCTGCTTCCCATCTGAGCCCAGATTGACAAGTAGAGAAAGCTGGTGGTTAGGGCTGTATCACAATTAAGAAGGAAGGAGGAGGAAGGAGCACTTATACCTTATATTTCCAATCAAATTCCTAAATATTATTATTACTGGCTGATTGATGTATGCGGCGCCTGTGTAGTTGTGTGTGCTTGCAATTCAAATCTCCATGTGTGTTTATGCACATTCCTGCATGCATGCGTGAGAAAAACAGTGTTATTAAGCTTCACCAGGGATATTTGCCTTCTCATAATAAATGCACACAGATATTTGGCACACTCTGACGCCAGCCCCGCCCCCAACCTTCACACACACATATGCGTTCAGTTCTCTGTGCGAAGAGCTGTCAGTCCCTGTTAGGCTTGGCATTCTCGTTAGCAGGCGGTTTAGATCCCCTTTCAGAGGAGCTGAACTCAGGACCTTTTCTCCTCAGCACTTCCAAAAAGTGTCAGAAGCCAGTCCCGGCGAGGAAACGACACACATGAAGGAAATAGGACAGACAGGAAGTGAGAGCCAAAGAGTTTTCATGGTATTGGTGGGTTTGTATTTAATCATTTGTTGAAATAGATTCCATGCTGCATGAGCTCTGCAATATGCTGAGCGTGTTCCAAAATAGTTTTGAAACCCACCTCCATTTTCATCCCAAATAATTGTCTTCATCTAAGCTCCCTCTATCAAAAGACAGCTGTAAGAGAGAGAATTCAAGTTCTTACCTTATGAATAATGTCACCTTAAGATTAAATCACATTCTTTCCAAATGAGCCCATGAAGAACCCAGTGATGATGAAAAGGAATTTGTTTATGTTTTTCTCAGACACAAAGTGAAGGGGAGTTCATTTTTCACAAGAGCCAGATCAGCAGGTCCACCTGGGTGGGCAGTGGTACCAAACCCGAGCCAGACATCCTTCAGAATGATTACCTCCACAATTCCCAGTGCTCGGATGACTGCCACACATCCAAGATAAGCATTTGACTTGTGAGAAAATCCCCTCAGTCAAAAGGAATATCTGCCATCCTAAAAACACTCCCAAAAGCTTCTTTCCCCCAGTTATCCTGCCCAAAAATCTCAGATCACTCCAGTCCAAAGCATCCCAGGTCAGACTTCATGACGATGGATGGGATAGCTGAAACATCTTGTAGATGTAAATCAGACTTGATTTTACGAGTTTATCTGTTTTATTTAGTTCTACAAGGTGTGGGGAGGGGTAATGTCAGGCACTTCAGAATAACTCAACATGACAAACTATTTGGCAACATGAAATTCAACATGAATGTCTTGGTTTAGTCTAGCTTTAATAAAAAAATTCAAGATAAGTTAGTTATTACTTTCTTGCCAAACTTTGGAAATGGTTTGTATCAATGTCCAGAGTAGCATTGCAGATAGCACTCCCTAAAATACACCAGTCAGAGAGAAAACACGTATTTCACAAAATGCTTGTTTATAAGTCTTAGAAAAATAATAATAATAATTCAATTGTTTGCTTCCTTTTCTTATTTTCTTCTTTGAACAACTGTTCTCATCATCATGCTCATTTTCTGTCTCCCTGGTTTCCAAGCAGCTTTCCAGCCACTGTCTCAGTAAAAGGTCGGTTTGTGCAACTGCATGGAGATGACACATTGAAGTTTATGTGGTTTATTTTATTTGAACAGTTTGTTAAATTAATGTTATGTTTCTCATAAACTATAAATAGATTCAGATTGTTGGGAATATTTTTTGTTACAAATCCATGTTCACAAGATTTAGGACTTTACCAACAGTTTTGCTTTGATCTGGTTCAGATCTTTACATCAGAATGAGTTACTTGCTATGACTGTACCTTTATTTTTTATGAATGAAACAGGACTTTTGGCAGCTTTGTCCGTCTTTCTCAAGTCTACCTGTAACTGCTTGGAGTATGTCTAGCAGATCTTTCCTTCAGGTGCTACTTTAGCTTGGTGTTTCTAGAAGGGTATTCCATCTTGTTCATAAATTTAACCAGATGGGAACATTTACATGAGCCAATTCATTTAGAACTGAAACTGTTTGGTTTCAATAGAAAATAAACAACAACAAAACTTATTGGCAATGATCCGCCCATTAATCCATCAACAAATAAGTAAATACAGTTACAATTCTAGAAAAAAAATCTCACCGTTAAAATGCAATCACATTAAATTATAACTACCCATGTGTATGTATTAACTAACATTAATAATCTTGTTCCACATGTCGTAGTCCGTGGCATCGGCTTAATAATGTCTGACCATGGGATAACACAAGATGACTTTTTTCTGTTGATATCAGATTGGTTATGTTGAAGCCATGGATAATTTTATGTTTGCCTGAAACTTTTGTCTGGACTGCTTGTCAACATCACCTGCACTGGTGCTACCTGGGGACGCAGAAGACTTGTGTCATTAGCGACACCAGCACCATTACTTCCGCTGATCTTTTCTTCTGGTGTTTTTCCCTTTGGATGATAAGGTTAGTTTTACATTTTAACCAGCTGTGTGTGAATGGATCGTCTTTCTGGCAGATAATCCTAAAACGTTTAGCCAGTGGGAAGAGAGGGTCCTGGCAGCGACGCTGTGACAGCAGAGGGAGCTCAGAGCTGTGGAAACGAGAGGGCAGAGAATGCTAAATCTGTAGCTGAAGTTGTCTTCTAGTTTTATGGCTTCAATGCAAACCTTCACTGCACATTATTACACATCCATTAATGTATGCAGGGATTTCCTGCATGTAAGCGCTCAGTTAGCAGGAATTAATTATATTGAGAGCAATTACCGCAACTACATAGTGCAAATAACTCCTGTTTGTCACCTTTCACTAAACTCAAATAACTGTACAACAGATTTCACAAAAAAACTTTAGCAACTTTTTATTGTTGTGTCTTTTGCCACATTGCTGAATGCATCAGAATTAGTGACTGAACACAGTCTGTGAGGACTCTCCATCAACTCACAGTCACAAAAACCTTTCACAGACTTTCACTTCTCTTTAATAAAATCAAGATGTCAAAAATCTGTGTATCTGATAAAAACACCTTAAACACAGCAGTGAGCTCAACATGCAAATGCAATAACATCCTACAGAAAGGCGCAAAATGCTTTAAATATGTTTCACACTTCACAGCACTGTAACATATTTTGTGAATAACTTTAATAGTCTGCTGTGTACATATGCAGGAACTAGGATGGTGGTCCAATAAAGAGGCCAGATTAAGCTGTAATAATAAGTCAGTTCACCTAACATATATGTTATTAAATGGCAAATTGGAAGGTGCAAAGCAATCTGCAGAGGCTTGCACACATGCTCCCATTGCTATGTTTATGCAATATAGACAATAGTTTTCCCCCATTTGCTGAAGATGTAGAAAAATAACACTAAGGTGCATAATCCTTAAAGAGCAATATGCCAAAGTAAGACATAAGAAAATCAGTTTTAAAAAATAGAGCCAAGTCAAACAAGACAGTTGATGAAGACAAAAGCGAGCCATAATGGTGGCTTGGGAGGCAAAGACCACCCCTAAAGTTTGACTGCTTGTTAAACATCAACAATACCATGTTGTTAACAATAATGCAGTTTTCCTACAGCATTTTGTTATCATTTTGCCAACTCCTATATGTGGGTGTCAAACTGGTTATGAGTATGATTCAAAAGCTTTTAAACCACCAAATGTAAAAACTCTACAACATTAAACATCCACTAGACTGAACAAAAGATAATAAAACATGTTATTTGGTTCAAAGCAGGTTTTTCAAGAAAGTAAAAGTCTGCTATAAAATGATTAAAGGCTTACTGTGAAGGATCATCTGAAATGCACAATTTATTATTTAAAAGATATGGAGGAATGTTTGCTTTCATGAATTTTGTTTTTTTCAAAGGAATCATTTACCTGTCTTGTCTTCCCAGTCTGTGCCCCTGTCTGGCCCCCATTAAACATTTTCTAGACTTGCCCATGAATGTAGAGCTCTTCAGTGTTCTCCATGTCTCAAAAAAAAAGAAAATGTAAAGCTCTATATCTAAAGGTCTGACATGATAATACCCTTATATTCTCTGTCATATTGTAGAAGACTAACATAAAAATAAAGGACTTCAGCATCAAACAAAAAGGCTTTTAAACTTAACATGTAATATCTTCTACTGGTGTTGCTTCCAGTGTCAACGTGATTCCTTTCATTTCTATTGTGTAATATTTTAGACTGGACTGGCTGATGATTCCTGCAGCTGACATGTTTTGCCATTGTTTGGCTGATTTTTGATGTAGCTTCGAAGGTGATTCATAAAACAACTCTCACTTTCACTAAAATATAATCTTAACTTTGCATTTGGTCAATGATACAATAAAAGAAATCTCCTTTGTGTTCTGCTTTGTTCTCGGAAAATATTGAATACATAGAAAAAACCCAAAAAAAATGAGAAAAATCCAAGAGAAAGACAAGCCAGTGTCTTCCCTCCTACCACTGCAACAATATGGTAACAATGTGTCTGGTTTTTAATTTATTTTGCATTGGACAACATTTCTCAATAGCTAATAACTCAACTTTTCTTAAGTATTTTATCAATAACAGTTGGACAGTCATCTTCAGAGTACTAAAGAAAATATCCTGCTATTTCCATACAATTAAGACTTCATTTGTGTCAGTCTAAAGTAAAAAAAAAAACTAGACCTCAAGAAAAAACACTGAGACACAACCAAGATAAATTAAGCTGGAGTCAGAAAAAACCGCCACAATGTTACATATTTAATCTCTAATAACATAAAACATGCACTTGAGTCTTGCAGCAACATAGCGCCTGTAAGGGGGGCAGCAGTGTAACAGAAGTGGTTAGTCGGGACTTGTTGTCCAAACATTGTCGTCACTCTCATCTCTTTCTCATTCTTCCCATCCTTCACCATATCCCTTCATCCATCCCACCATCCCACTAAATACCCCGGCTGTTAGCAGGCATTAAAAAGCCATTCACACTGTGCTCAAGTGCTTGGATTGGCCGTCACCACAGCTGACTGCAGAGGCTTTGTTGGGCTCTGGCATCTCCCTCCCTCTGTTTCTGACTTTATTTCTCTGAGTCTCTTGTGCACTCTCCCCTCAGCATTTTGGCAAGCTGATAAAACAGAGTTGGGCTTCCATTCCAGTACTCACTCACTTCCTGTGAGTGATTCATAAAGATCTAGTTTTTGGGTGGCAGAAGTGGCACACATGCAGGCAAAGTGCATCTGTCAGGGCTGTGTTAGTTCCCCGAGTCAGACACTATTACCTGACAGAATCAGAGGCAGAGAAATACAAGATTCATCTGTTCTAATATGGACTGTGGTTTGGCACATGCTCAGACCTACTTATATTTTCCATAATATCAGATCCGAGTGAAGTTACAAAGATGATGCTAGATGATGCTGTGGAATTCATTCATTAGAAAATGGTGGCAAGGATGTGGCAGGCATGCATCATCCCAATAAAACTTAGAACATCAACAGCAATGTCAAACAAAAGCCACAAGGGATACAACTGGCAAAACCACAGGGTTCATGCCCTCGCTCAAAATGTTTATTTAGTCATTCAATTATTCAATTAGGGGCGACAAATTAAATACATCTTTTTCCATGTTTATAATTGCATTATCTTTGTAACAGATACTGTAGGTCAGGGCCATCTGTTGGGACTAACTTGAAGCAACAGAGGCTTGTATAGCATCTATAATACTGACTTCTACTAAAACTCTACCAGCTTGTTTGTACACTATCTTAATGAACCTAAATCCAAAGTACAAATGATAATTAACACATGCAAATTAACAGTAACTTACTGGTGTTTCTCCTGCCAGTATTTAACATGTTAGTTACAATGAAATGCTTTATGTGGTCTAATCATGAGTGTTTACAATTCATTATTCAACCTGCCAACAATCAAAGTAGTACAGAAAGGGTCTCTGCAGTCAAATGCAGAACAACGCAGGAAATTAAAAATAAAAATGCAATTTGTTTCCCTTTTCTTTTTATTAGAATATCATATTTAAAAAAAAACATATTCCTCTACATATCATCATATAAACCTGTGGAAAGTTGTTGTATTAAATTAAATGTAAAAACCACAATTTCCATAAAATTATGAGTGAATTTGTAGAAGAGCAATGACTGCGGCGAATAATTGTGAGTCTAAAACCCAAATTTAACAGAGTAATTGTAATAGTTTTTTATATATATATATATATATATATATATATATATATATATATATATATATATATATATATATATATATATATATATATATATATATATATATATATATATATATATGTTGTTAATTGACATCAACTCAGTCCCTTGCCATATGTTCAAATGTCCTGAAAATGTCATTGAAAAAAGAGAAGGTTCTCTAACGGTGTGTTCAGACCAAACGCGTTTTGAGCGTCAAGAGCGGCAGGTTTCCATGTAAAGTCTATGTGGAGGCGCAGCAATGGGGCGTCGCGTTTTGGGCGTTCGGTGCGGAGCGCGCATCAAAAGCCAGAGATGAGCAAAGCTGAACTTTTGCCGCTTGACACGGGGCGTCAACCATTCAGAGCGATCAGCTCGCAGCTCCTGGAGGATTTCTGTGGTAAACCCAGACACGGGGCAGATGCCATTACTCCATGCAATATTTAGGATAACTATTCCTTGCTAAAAAAAGCTGAATGTTACTGAGTTGGCAACGTAGCAGGATACGTTGCCTAGCAACGCTTTGTTTTGGGGGGGGGGGGGGGGGGGGGGGGCAGGCTCTCTGCTGAATGCGGCTCTTGTTGCATTAACAGTGACTATCACTGCCATACAACAACGTTCTCTAGCTTTATTTATTAAATAAAATCATGCCATCTCTCTACTGAATTCGGCATCATTCAAACTGACCGGAAGAAAAGCTCCGCCTTTCTCCTCTCTTTTCCGCCGTGTTTGCCGCTCGCTCCAGACAAGCGGCAGGAGCGTTGGGAGCGTTTTAAGCGTCGGACACAAAAGTGGCAGTTTAGTGACCAGCATCGAGCGTTCAGCGTTTTGAGCGTTTTCGATGCTCAAAACGCGTTTGGTCTGAACACACCGTAAAGAGAAATTCACCACTATGCAAGTACAAGAAATGTTTGAAGGGCATTCCTTAGACTTTTCTAGTCATGCCAACCATCATCCATACACTCATACCCCAATAAGCACATTGACGTATGAGTGTATGGGAATACATTGAGGGGCAACACAGAGTTCCGTGTCTTGCCCACGGACGCTTAGGCATGTAGTCACTTCTCTTCCTCCTGAGCTACAGCCACTCCAAATATGATATTCAATATTTAATACAGATGTAAGATGGCTTGGAGACCTTCAATGCCAAATACTTTTACCACCCACATTTGGTGGTATATTATGGGATACTGTGGAAGACAGGTGGTTTGGCACAGGATTGGGGACGTCAGAAACTAATAACTGCATGTGCTTACAGACCGACTTTCCTCAGCCAAGATAAACCTAAACATGTGAAAGGACTTGTACAGTATGTCCATAAGATTTCTCGGTAGCTCTTATTCTTCCAAACAGTCCCTGATTGTCTGTCGCCACAGCTTCGTTCCAGGAATGCTCACTTTGTGCAACATCTCCCTTTTCCTGGAGTTGACTTTGGCTGAGAACTGTACTGGATTTTAATCTACC
Source organism: Telmatherina bonti (assembly GCF_933228915.1). Taxonomy (NCBI): domain Eukaryota; kingdom Metazoa; phylum Chordata; class Actinopteri; order Atheriniformes; family Telmatherinidae; genus Telmatherina; species Telmatherina bonti. The sequence continues at coordinate 25,120,685 of NC_136626.1, forward strand.
AGGGTAGTTACTCCTTTCCGTAACCAACATTTCTACGATGATGCTACCAACTTCGAAGTTTCATTGCCATTATTAAATGTAATTTTTGTATTTTAGATTAATAACAAAGAAGTCTATACATATATATATACATATATATATATATATATATATACATATATATATATATATATATATATATATATATATATATATATATATATATATATATATATATATATATATAAAGGCATTTTTCAAATAACTTTGTCAAAATATGGGTCCATAAAGGGTCCATAAAAAGTACATACAAGACTTAAATCCGTGTTTGAAAGTGTTTCATCACAAAAGTCTCATAATGGCATCTTAAATCTTAAATTATATACTTTTGTTATTATCAAAAACACACAATATATTTTTCATGACCTATGAAGGACCTTGTATTTCATGAAATATATTATAATACACTTATTTAGTCATCCAAATGAATTATATGTAAAAAAAACACATTGGGAGCAGTGGGGGGGATCCTTATGTTATGGATGCTGCAACATGTAAGGGTGACCAGAACATCAGACAGCCATTGTTCTTCCTACCTAACAGCCATAAAATATATTTTCTCTTTGGACTGCAAAAAAAGTCACATTGTCTTTCACAATGAAAAATGGATACACATCTATGTAAAATAAAATGTTGCAAACTGAATCAACTCTCCTAAAGCTGATGTGTTTTAAGGTGCTGTGTGAAATTTCAGAACTATTTTTACTTAGTGTGCTCAGTGAAAATGTGTAACGAAGCAAGATTTGAGTAATCAACTTACCTTAAAACAAACCTTAAACTGAACCTCTAGCATTCGTGAGTACAGCATAAACACTGAAGGATTGAAATCTGTGTATGGATAAAGGTGTATTTAGTAAAATATAAATACAACACTGTATATATATGAAGCTACACTGCTGCTTCATTTCTCAAGTGCCCACGACAACAAATTTGTCAGTGACAAAGTCAACTGCCCCACCTGTTCACCATTAATATAGGCTTTACTCCATCAAACCATTTCCCACACAATCCCACATCTGTGAATTGCACAACACACACATTCACCTCTGCAGTCCCTTGGGCTGACATGTTTCCCTGCTAATCTGTTTGCACAACTCTGGTGTGACCACAGGCCAATTACACATGGTCACATGAAGCACACCCACAAGACAGCATAAGGAAGAAAAATGAAAAAGAGCCACCCACTGAGAGCCCCTCTCTCAACCCCTTTTTCCCTTGTCATCCCCCCCTCCTACCCACCCCCGAACCTTTCCTTCCATGCTTCCTCTCCTCTGGCTTCTTCCACTTATTCAACTCAGTTACCAGCTGCAATTACAGCTTCCAGTCATTTAGGATGTCCCCAAACAACGACACCCCTCAGAGACCACAGATCTGCTGTGGTTCTATAGGTAAATTTAATTTTCATCCCATCTACGTTACATAAACTTTGCCATATGCTTAATATTATACTTAAACAGTTCCAGTGGATGCCAAAGGAGTGCATGCCTTGGGAAAGGTAGAGGAACTGTTCTGGAAAAAATTGCACTTGAGAATGACAGGTGAAATTGACCGTGATGTGAGAGGGGGGGGGCAGGGGGCGGGGGGCGTAAAACTTAAAGTAGGGGGGGAAAACCTTTGCAGCAGAATCCTGTTTTTTGCTGTTATGTTCTCTTTTGGCACAGAGGAAAGTGTTGAGTGGAGAAAGTGAAAGTCTTCCCATGTTATTGTTGCTTTTGCTCTCCTCATTTCCACCAAATCATTTCCACAATCTTCTCTGCTTCTGCTTCTGCCTCAGTGCCACAGGAGCCGCTTCTCTCTCCTGCTCTGCTCCCTAATCGTATTCCCTACATTTTTTCGCACTCGAGCCTTCATTATTGTTATTCTTTTTTTTTATTATTATTATTATTATCATTTGACCATTGTGGAAAGGGATTTTTACAGAAGTGCAAACAAGCAGTTTGGGCATTGAATCGTTAATCAATGTCCTGTTGTTGCACCTTCACACACAAAAACAGTAAAAATAACCTTCCTTCATCCACATGTTTACAAGACCTCTTATCTTGATAAAACCAAATATGCAAAGACTAACCGACTTAGCCCTGTGTCATTACAAGGAAAATGTCAGGTTTAACTGAATGTGAAGGGGGGTGCTACTGGGCCTCAGCCAAAGAAACAGGGTCATCCAGAGGGCAAGTGCAAGGCCAACTCGATCTGAAGTTACCAGAGACAAATCTCTGTCAACTCTTAATATTAGGGTGAAACATGGGCCCAAATGTCTATCATTTTAAGAACTAATGTAGTCACATAGATGTAAAACAAATTTATTTATTTATTTATTTATTTGTTAACTTGTTTATTTTATTTTCAAACTAATAATGAAAAGCAAATTAAGCATTTGTTACACACACACACACACACACACACACACACACACACACACACAAGAAAAACCTTTCAGAATTCAAAAAGGATTTTGGAAGTTGAACACTTACTTAGTCCAAAACTTTTTTTTATCAATAACAACTTAAACAGTGACACTTACACAACACATATAACAAATCATAACATACAATACAGACTGCTTTCAACAAATAATATTATTAGCCTCATATCTGATTATATAATTTATTATCTATTGTTTAAATTTTCCTGCTCATTGACATGTTTTTATGTCCTCATAACAGATGTTCAAAAATTGCACCTCTCTTGTAGAAATATAATGAAGTTTAGCCCTTTCCCAGCTGGTTGTTTGAACAAGTATGTGCTTCTCAGACCAAATTTATTCTCCATTAACTGGAAACCCTAACCCTTAACACATAGTAAACAATGATGCCTAGTTTTTAAAAAATATTTGACTTTAAAAAGAACTAAATCAATTTATGCACTTAAAATTAATATGGTCTCTATATGTTTCGCACTGCTCAGTTTTAATTTTTTCACACCAAGGGATTTTACTTCAGACACTCTTTCATGTTCTGTATCATGTATCATAAGTTTGGTATTAAATCAGACGACAGAAATCAGGCTGGAAGATTTCTGTTGATGGCCTCAGTAACATGAAGCTTGTTTCAAACATGTGAAAATCCACTTTGCTTGTATTGAATACAGTGTTTGAAAAACTGCCTCATAAATGCCTCACAATCCTTCCAAAACTTCTAAAAGTTTGGAATGAGAGCAGAATCCTTGCAGTCTGGAACCATATGTTACTGTAAATGTTACAGGATGGGCTTGGCTGCAGTTTGGAGGTGGGTGACTAAGGAGAGTTCTGCAATGGGAGGGTGAATGTTTGGTTCGGGGGAAACATTTTTCACTTTGACCTGTGAAGTTCTGTGTTTGTGCATATTATCTCCAAGGCAATCTATCCCTGCAATATGTTGTTTGTACTTTTACCAGAACATTTAATGTCTTGTTAATAGTGCTGGAGCTGTCCCCGTGCTTGTCTGCCTCCCTGTCTCCCCTACTTGGGCATTGTCTTGTCTTAATAACTGCTTGCTGGTCTTTTTTTATCATTGGTCGCCCTTGTAATTAGTCTTTTCACCCACTGATCCTCAGCACTCCAGCTTCAGCTTAAAAGTTCTCTTCAAGAGGTGTGCAGAGTAAGTAACTATGTCTGCTTGTTTTGGGGGAGAGATAACACAAGAGGATTTATGTGCTCCCTAATAAAGTTTACGAGTGCAGTCTTGTTTCTAGAGTTCGAACTAGCAGTTTTCACTTTGGTCAGTAGAGTGCTTTTATGTCTCTGTACAAGGATCATATTACTTAGAAATATTTGTGTTTCTGTTGAGATCAATAAGGCTCCAACAGAAATGACTTCCTTTGAGGCAGAATGTCTGATCATGGAAATGATAGTTTTACTTATTTATACAAATAATTGTTCACTCCTGTAATTCCAGTGTTTTCATTACCTGCAAATCCAAGTATTAAAATACATTGTGTGTGAAATCTATTACTGAAAAATTAAACATGGGCTTTCTCACAATCCTGGTAAAATAAACACAAATTTAAGAACAAAAACATGAATATTTGACTTGCAGGAAAATCTAAGTAAAAGGGTGTGAGGGTAGAATTTAACTTCACCTTGTACTGTTATGGGAAAAGGTGAAAAGAGACGAGAGGGGTACAGGAGCAGGGTGTGAGAGAAGATAAAGTGCTCCACTGGTTTGTGTACAATGGGAACACAGCAGAGGGGGGCAAAAGAGAAACATAGGTCACATTAAAACCGGGTTCACTGAGAGGACTCTGCTAAACCTCCCTAATCCCCACAAAGTTTGGAACACACAACACACAGACATGCATGTGGTTGTTCTCTACATTTGTGGTTGTTGGCCAGTAGTATGCGAGGTGTGAGGGGTATGTGAAGCTGATGTCACAGGCAGACTGGGAAACTGAGTTCATCACAGACCACCATGCACCAACATGGAAAGTTCCAAGCCTTGGAAAACTTTCAATCTTTTTTCCGTGGTCATCTACCCAGGCTGATGAAGACACAGCACATTATGGCTAGTTTGCTGTCAGATGTTGGTGCTTCATACGGCACACACAATAATGCCAAGTGTTTTTAGGAGGTGTGCGATTCACAGATCAAATACACTCCTAGATCAAATACACTCCTAGACTCCAAAAGCATTAAATGCAAATGAGAAACACAGGGATTTAACAGAAATTTCAAAAGCCATTTAAATATCATCAGAATGATTTTCTAGAAAGAGCAAAATGACAAAAACAATGCCGATGTGGCAACTGTGTCAAGTAACAAAAGGTAGAAATGGTTGAGTCTGAGCTGACAACATATAAGTCCACATCCATTTCTCATGGCTTTGGTCCATATCTTGAAAACACAGTAATTTCACAATCTAAGGTCATAAGTTAATTTATCATAAACATAGTAAAATTCCCACTAATATGCAGAAATATGTATGCTCACTGGGCAGTTTTCGTGGTAAACATGAAAAATGAAAAAACTGTTCTAGTTGTCAAAAGTTATAGTGAGTAACACTTAAACAACTTTTTGAGATGAGCCAGGGAACAATAAATTAAAGCAATTTCAAAGAGTCTAAAGTGTTTCCTCCAAAGGAGCTTTTATTTTTCCTATTTTGTGCTTGTGGATGTCCAAAGATATGCTTGTTGGGATAATTGATCACTAAATTCTCCCTAGAACTGTATGTGAGTGTGAATGGTTTGTTTGTTCTTTTGTGTTGGCCCTGTGATGGCCTGGTGACCTATTCAGGGTGTACCCTGCCTCTCGCCTGATGATGGCTGGGATAGGATCCAGCTTACCTTAAGCAACCCTTAATCAGACAAAGCAGCATAGAAAATAAATGAATGAATAAATGAATGGACGGTCATTGCAGTATTAGTTGCTGTGGCTGTTGCTGGATAGGCTGGCAGCAGTGCAACACATATTCCTTGCCTCTGGTGACACCACATAACTCTGGTTTCTTCTTTTAAACGAGTTACTGTAAACCAGGGATACCCATGTCCAATCCCTTCTTTAACATGTCTGAATCAAATAATGGCTCATACCAGACCTCTGCAGAGCTGAATTACATATGTTAGAGAGAATTCAGACATCTTCATACTGGTTTATACTGGCATTAGCTATATGCTAGCTAGTGGAATTAATATTTTATTGGCTAGCTTTATTTCTAACTGTTTAAACATTATTTTGTCACATGACTTTATGGCTAAATCCAGCTTGCATTAAAGCTTACTGTATCTTATTACACATTTAACAGATCTCTATCAGTACTTTAAGACAACTATAGTGCCCTGTATACTACTTCACCTTTTCAAATTCAAAAATACTTTTTGTGTGTTTACAATCTACTGCACTGGTTGCTGTCTTCCATATCAACCACATTTCAAAGGTTGGTTTAAGCAACTAGTTAAACAAAGGTTATGACAATGTCCCAAATAAAAACCAACATTCCAGAGGGGCCAAGTAGGTCTCTGAGGAAATCAGTCAGTCACATTCTTTTCTGTGATCAATCAGCCTCTAGCCCAGACAACCTGAAGTTAACCTCAGCTATCCTGGAAGCTACCTGCCCTTTCCATAGAATGCGTCCTAAAGCCCTGTGTTCATTTTGTGTAGTCTCTTGTTGTGATGAACAAATGCTGTATATTATAAACACAAGACAACCTGTTGGACTAAAAGCTCAACCACCCTTTAGTGCAGTTTCTACGGCTAGATTGGCATAATAGCTGTATATAAAACTGACTACCATGTGAGTATGCCCAGCATCTTTTTACAAAAAGCAGAGAAGTATGGAGTGCAAATAAATTAAGGTAGTCAAAATTCAAGCAGAAAAAAATGCTAATTTTCTCTATGAGTGAAGGAAAAAGGGAAAGGATTTGGCACAGTGAACTTAAAGCATGGAAGCACAGCCTAAGCAGCACTCAGCGTAGTGACAATGTGGTGGACTCATTACCTCAGGTCTCTCAGGTACTCCGAGTGAAAGGGGATGTGAACTCAGTTGGATTGTGTGAATGGAGACACCGCTGTGCGTTTATAGAAGTGCACAGGGTTTACAGGTTTCTTGGTTAGACTGAAACTGATTTATGCAGGATTGTCAAGGTGCAAATTTTTTTTAAAAAAGTTAGCACTGGATATGCACTTACGTTTTGGGTGTTCCCACTTTCCATGCAATACTTCTATCTTAGTTAAATTGGAAGTGGTGATTTTTTTTCCATTAAGGAAAATTCTAAAATGAGGCTGCTTACTTTCAACCAAACCGTTCTTGAAGCTGCATAATATTTTCCAATTTACTTTTGTCTGCTGCCTGAAGTTGAACACCACTGAAACGCTCTTATGCATATGAATAAAGCCAAAGATTTATTGTAATTTATTTACTTGACAAGTGCACAGTACTTCACTCCATCTCACTGTCAGCTTGCAGAGCTCAGGCCAGAGCATAATTGTGTAAGTGCTTCTGGATGGCAGTGGGCTATTTGGTCATTAAGGGGCCTATTAAGTCATTAGTGTAACAGTGGAACTGCCGTCTGCCAGTCGACAGGACCAGATGATCAGTCTGATATGTGTTGCCTTGCAGTTTTCCACATATTTGTGCTGGTAATTATAGCTTAGATGTGAAACGCCCTTAGATGTCACGCTTTAAGAGGGAGTACAAGTCACCAACAGGCTGTAAAGGTAACCTCCTCCCCTTCTTTCTTCTCATAGCCTTTTTTTTCCACTTGCTGTGGACATGTTGATATAGTGTATGTGTGTGGATAAACAGTGGGTTGGCAATGAAACCAACAACCAGTTAAGATAATGAGCAAAAAGAAGGCATCCAAAAGACATACGGAGGTCAGGGAAAACAAGAGCGGTGTGCAGCAACAGAATTGCTTTCCCCGTCAGTCAGACTCAGGCCAGCACATCCGTTCAAACCCAAACTTACACACCCATCACTGAATGTAAATATTTGGATGTGGACATGCTTGAATGTTACCTAATTCCTCCCTTAACGATGTCTTGAGCACCATCCAACAAACACAAAGCAAAATATTCACCCTGATTTGATATGACACATGAGAATCTTATTTTGACTCCATTTCTGCTGTTACTTTATGCAACCCTTTCCCAGCCTTTGGAGACAGTTGCTGCGAGGCTCTTGATATTATGTTAACTGCTTAGCATAAATGCTCATCTAGTAATGTCTATGTACAGCCAGAAAGCTCCGGACTTGCACAGTGGAGGACATTCCCCCTGGATATACGGTTCAACTCTAACTGTTTTTAAATCATTTTGAAATCGCTGAATTGTATGTTAGGAACATACACTTTCATAAGTTCCTTTTGAATCGGAAAACCAAACCCAAATCTAATTCAATATCATATAAAGTAATAGTGGTTTAAGACAAACAGACTTATGAAAGTGGGCATATTTCACCCAGACAGACAAAACTATAAGACCTCTGTGTCTTAACTCAGGAGCTGCTGTCCGAGCACCATGTATTTTTCATGATATGTTTTCATGCATAAATTGGAGAAACTGAATGTCATCACATTGCATATTATTTTACCATGAATGCATGCCTTGTTGTGATATTTTAGCCACATCTGCAGGCCTGAAAGAGTCCCACTGTGACCACAGCTTGTGTGAGTGTGCAGTCTCAGCAATACATGGAGCCTCAGGCTGATATCGGCTCAAGCCAACAAGTCCTCCCATCCATACCATCTTATAGGTGGTTTAGCCATGCCTTTTAAATACAACCTATAAGGTTTGCTTTAAACTGTTAAACCATCAAATAACAGTTTCTCTCAAGCAGAGATTGCAAAGGAGCAGCACTGATGGAAATAGACACATCAGGCTGTCACTCAAGTTGTAAATGGTTTCAGTCTCAGTGACTATTGGCCACCTCCCACCTTCATGTTAAGACAAGTGACAGCACAACATAGATCTAGCTGATGGAATCTCAAACTGGTCAGAGGTTGAGCTTGGTAGTTTAGACAGGTTCTGCCTGCATGCTCAGCGGTGCCCACATTTGACCCCAGCAGACTGCCAGTCTCCTCATCGCTCTGCTGCTCATGGTCCCACTACCACCTCTTGCAGTGACCTATGACCCCTACCCAGGAGAAAGGCGCCACCAATATGATGTTATTTCTCCTTGACATGGGCCACTGGTCTAGGCTGCAATGTGACCGCGGGGAAAATAAATATGGGTGTTTATTTGGTGGGAATTAAAGACACGCAGCCCGGAGCCAGGGTTCCAATAAGCAGCTTTGCATAAGAGTCAACTCTGTCTCACTCCAGAACTAAACAGTATCATTATAGGATTAAGCTGTTAGAAATTCTGTAATGTGCATCACCACCACACAGCAGCAATGAGACGCTGAGACTGCTGAGATTGTTGCAAAGAAGTGTTTTCCCACTGAAGCGAGATAAGATTAAAAAAAACAACTACCTTACATTTTTTAAATCAAGATGCTGTAGTCGTGCAGCTTGCAGTCTTTGAACAGACTAAACTTCTTCCAGCTTTTTCCAATCTGGACTCAAAGCGTTTTGTACTAGCTGGCCTGCCCAGCTGTCAAGCTACATTAGCTTTCAAAGACCTGGAGAAGAACCATGCGCTATGACCTGCCTTTTGTTTCCACAGCCTTTAAACAACCTCTCACAGAGACATCCACACTTCTCTGTCCTACTGGCTGCGCTCTTATTAGACCGCAACAGTGAAAAGAGAGCTCACAAGCCATTACTGTCTCACCACACTTACCACAATACAGAAAATTGCAACTTTAAAACAGATGATCTCTTTCTAACACTCCAGACAGGTTCATCCAAAACCAAGTGTCATTAACGTTACAGGTACTGTAGAAACAGCACCCATCTCTGAGTGGTCTTAGCTGTATTGGAGAGGTACCACTGGGACCAGTACCACCTCCTGCAGTGACCAGGACCAAATGCTTTTGTATCGTGCAGCATACCACCATCTGAGAGTTTTTCCATGGCATCAGAGTGAAGTAGCTTTTTTTTTAATATAAGATAAAAAAAAAGACATAAGGAAGAATCTTTCCAAAGTTGGATTAATATTCACACATGCATGTTTAGATTAGCAGTGGGACATTGTGCATGAATATCACTGCATTCCAACCACCATACCGTTTTTACACTCCTTCTGCGCCTCAGTCAGTGTCTTCCTCTGACTATTTTTCTCTCTGCCGTTTCACTTTTCTTTCCTCTGTACAGCATTTAATTTTCCTCTGACTCTAGGTCTAACCCCCTGACCTTACAATTGTTACAGGCAAACACTGAAGGATCCAATCAACCGCAGCGTTCAGATTAGACCGTGCATTATTATAATTGAGAAAAATGGTTTCCATTCCAGCTCTGAATTGTTTTCATACATATCTGGAGAAAAACTACCTGGGGGTTATTGGAAGTCCAGTACTGTTTGTGGTTGCTTTGGGTTAATTTCAAATTACTCCTGATCACATTTAGACTCTACTTTAAAGCAACAAACTCTTACCTAAATTACCTAAATTTGAACACTTACCTAGTAAAACTTATGGCAACTAAAAATTAGCTTTCCATAGCTCTTGAGAGATAAAAACGTGCAACAAAAGCAACGCAAACTTATTAACACTGATCCTGGTCATTACTGAGAAACAGTGTCTCTTGAACAGCTTATTTCTAGGGGCAGTAAAGCTCTCAGGCATGTGCAGAGCATGCAGTACCATTTTGACAGCATAGTTAGGAGGTGCTGAAGAAAGGGGAGAGCCTGCTCAAAGCCCGATGCTTCTCAAATTAGCTGTGCAGCCCTCCGTGCTGTCACATAGACGTATAGGCCCTTGAAGATCCTGTTGCATCATGAGTATGCCGTGTGGAACTTTGTATGACTTCCGTGCGAGTCGAACTGTGCATGCAAGGCAAATACAAATACTGAGATAATCTTCTCCTCTTTTTTTTTTTTTTTTTTTTTTTTGCAGTTTATCTCAAAAGCTGGAATAAAACTGAGCATCTTCCTCTGCCGTCACAGGTTTCTGTCGCTTTCCACCACTTGAAAAACAATCTTCAGTTATGCCATCTTTGCTGATCTCTCACTATTTCTTTAAATAGACTCATTCCTATCTTTTTAATCATCATACATGAAACTGAATATGAGTGCGCTCCCCATGTTTTGCTCATCAAGTAATTAGGCTGTTTCGCTCATCTATCAGTCTACAATTACAGTTCAAGTCCAGCCATTCCCCAGAGAGCCAGCCAGTCTCTATTAATGAAAGTGAGAGTGTTCTGCTCTTCTCACCTTCGTTAATCTGTTTTTCGTGTATGCTGCTCTGCCTGACACTCTTTGTGCAGATTCAGCTGTTGAGTATGTTTATTTAGTGAGGAAGAGGAACATCCATAACCATAAAGCTGTCTCCAGTGCAGACACATTTTAATTGCTTCTCCTCCCCACACTGTCCTATCGCACGTTCTCTGCACAACACTGTGCATACGCGCAACCTTTTTGTAGACTATGAAGCCTAACATATTTGTGCTTCGAGCTTCAGGCAGAAGGATAAAGCATACAAAAACTCAGGATCTTATCATGGCCTCTCTGAGCCTCACTTGTTTTTGCCAATTCGCCAGCTGCTCCAGCTGTGTACGCACAAGGAATTGGTAGCAAAAAAAAAAAAAAAAGCTAAACTAAACACCCTTATTCCATCATCTTACCTGTGAGAAGTTGAGTCCATTGAGGGGGTGACACTGCTCCTCCACCTGCTCCACTGCCCCAGTTGACTTTCCCATTCGCTCCGCCTCTTGAGCTAAGAACAGGTCCAGCACCGGTGTCCCTCTGGACCGAACGTCCCACTCTGTCAGTGAGTTGACCATCAGCATCACCCACACAGGCCTCTTCCTTTCCCAGTTCCCTGCGATCGCATTAAACAGGTAGTCAGCGTACAGGCCGCGCCCTCTCTGGTCAGCAGTCATCCAATAAGGCATCATATGTTTGACGTAGTCCAGGTGTCGTTTGAGACGCCGGTACAAGTCTCGAGGTAGCAGGGTCTGCAGGTTTTCTCCATGGGGAAGCAGCTGGCAACTGGTCAGTTTGGAGATAGTCAGTGGATCTGTCAGGTCCAGCTCAAAGAAAACATTATTACTGTTGTGGAAGGCTTGCTTGGAACTGTCGGGGATAAAGTCCCAGACTCGGGTATAGGGCACATGAATGGTGCCAAATAAGTATGATGGTGGGTGAGGAGGAGCACGCTTTACTCTCCACAGGAAAGAATTTAGCTCACTTTGCTGTAAAGGAAGAAAAGGAAACAAGAATACAAAAGTTGTCAGTCACAGGTAGATTATTTTGTCGTTAAAGGTAAAGTGAGACTTCTTTCCTCTGTTGTGACTTACTGACTCACAGGATCAGGTCAAAAAGTTGAAGATTGAAATAAGATTTTTAAAATGATGGCAGGGGAAGTATAAAGTGTAGTTAGCCCAGAGCTGTGCTGCAGGCGGTTTATAGAGGGGGGCCTTCTGGGCTGTAAACATACCCCCGTGTATTGTTGAGGTGCATACCTCTGTTGCCAAAGGTTTTTGTCAGCCTGGGAAGCATTTCCAAGGCAGCAGCGCAAATATACTGCACTGGAGCTCATAAAAAATCCAAACCTGAAAGAAATCTGCTCTTAATTGTGACCTTGCAGTGATAGTTTTGTTTGTAATGATTTTTTGGGATGAATTTTTTTTTTTTTTAACAGCAGGCGCGGAGACGTGATGCCAACAACTTTAAATGCAGCTCTGTTTTTATCTGTGGCTTATACAGCAGGAAGCATTTGTCTGGTATGGTTCTTCATGGAAAACAGTGACATCCTGAAAAATTAAATATTCACAGTCGCTGTAAATGAACTTCAGCCTCTGTTGCGTTTTCAATATGTTTCTTGTTAAGTGCTGGCCTAATGTGCTGTACATGTGCAGCGACTTTGATGTTGGCATTTTTCAAATATGAAAAAAGAAACTTCTCTAAACAATATCAAACTGCTGGCCACTGACATGCAGTATAATCAGGCATTTGAAGGATGAAACCTATTACTGTAAAGTAAAGTTATTCTTAGAAAATGTTTACTTCTAAAATTTAATCAAGATTTCATTCATCTGCATGCTCCAGTCATGCTTCACTCTGCCAATGTTGCTTTTAAAAGGTTTAAATATGACAACCAAAGGCAAGTTAAGTCTCATAGGATGTTATTTATTTATTTGTTCATTTATTCATCCAATAATTCATTTATTTGAACGCTTCTTAAACCTTCTTTTGCTTATGGGGGTCACATTTAATATTAGGAGGGTCCTCCCCTCTCCTTATGGGAATCGCGCCTTTTCAGAAAATTAGAAGTAATAAAGCAGACATGCACCATAATCCAGAGTTGAAATATGCGCTTATGAATTAGTTTTTTTCGGCAGCAAAGTGTGGTTGTGTTGGACTCTTTGTAAGCCACAGAGTAGCCTAAGCGAGATCCTCTCTGTTGAAGCTGCGCTGACTTTCTCTGGAGAGCCTTGATGCGCATGCAGGGCTCCTTTTTTTTTTTTTTTTTTTTTTTTCTTTTATGAGGGTAATTACTCTTAATCCAAAACAGAGACCACTGTACTGACGCATACAAATCACATGAAGCATAAGTCTTCACTGATCTCTGACATCAGCATTAGGGGACATTATGCACAAATGCAGAAACGTCTGTGATCCCTCTAAACGATTTCATAATGACATCTTCAAGCTGGAGCGCAGCTTTGTGTACTTTCTGGCTTTTTTAAGGTGGTGCTTTTTTCTTTTTTTGTTTTTTTAAAAAAATTCCTTCTGCAATGATTTTTTTCAGCCAAAATGCCGGATGGCTTTGATTTCTCATGATTGTCTGCTCTGCAGCACTTCATTCACTGAGGTCAGGATGCACTGACTTTCCCAGCATGCCAGATATGTGTTTTAATAATAAGCCACATGCTGGGTGAAAACACGACCACTTCTGAGAGGACAATGAAACTTTTCCAAATGAAGTCAAGTCACCCGTGGGTGTTCCCCACTTTGTCACATAAACAGCCATAAAGTTGGCGAGCATTTACAATTTATTTTGGCAACCCCATTCATTATTAAGACCATAAGCACTGCTGAGGCAGTGTCTGTAGATCTAATGTAAGTCATAAACTTTAATAATTCCACCTATGATAATAATTCTTATTTATGACAGATTAACTTTTTCTAACTATAGGCTTTCGGTGGTGTTATCTTGGTTAATTATAAGTAATAAACTACAACCCCTTTTAAAGTGATGAAGATTGCAGACTTTACAACAAATGACAAGAGACATGCAGAGACAAATGTGGTCTAAGTCACTATAATATGGCATCTTACACGATTAACTATATTTACACCTCCTGGTCTGCTACGTCCTAACTTAACGCATGCCTGAGTTTAGTTTCTCCAAGCATAAGTTATAAAAATGAGAGCCCAGTTTAGTTTTATCTAGGCAACAAGTGATACAAAACTGTACCAAAGCCGCTTAGTTTTTCTAGATTGCATTGCAAACTTGTCAGCAACATTTTTTAATGTGCACGTGTTCATTTAGGGAGTAAACAAGTGTCATAGACTTAATAAATAAATAAATAAATAAATAAATAAATAAATGTATAAATAAATAAATTAATTAATTAAATTTCCAATAAGACTCACCGACTTTGGTGGTTCGCACTGCCTCGGTCCGGCCGGTCGGTGCGCGCCCCAGGGTGCCACACTTTGCAGGAAAGCGCTCAGGAGGACCCAGCTGAAACCCTGTGGAAAGATCATCTCGTGGAGGCAACAGGACACTTGTGACAGTCAGCTTTCAGGTGGAGTTTGGTCTGTTTTTTCTCTGTCTTTTCCTCTCACTGCCCTTTGAAGTCAGGCAAAACGCCACCGGTGGCCTCTGGGCTCACATGTGTAACTCGGCTGGAGCACCATTCCGCCTCTTCGTCAGCACTTAACGCGTTCCGCCTCTTCAGTTTATGTTTATGCTCGCAACTTTTCTCTGTATCTCTCAACCCGGTGCTGCTCCTCAAGCAGGAGCTTAAAAGTCTGGAAAGTTTGCGCTCCGCGAGTTTGGAGCGTCTTGACTGGGTGAGAGAGAGAGGTGGGACAATGTGAGCACCCCCCCACCCCGTTACACACAACTTTTTCACACACTTCCCAGCCTCTTGAGCCTGCAGCGAGCGCAGATTCAGACCAGGTATGTCAGGTTTCCCCTTAATGAAATCCCTAAAACTGACTAAGAAAGAGAAAACAGAGGGAAACGGACGTTCGTGTCTCCATAACAACCTGAAGCTGAACGTCCCTTCATCTAAAACCGACCAATCAGAATGTCTTAATTGGCGTCGCTGCTGCGGAAGAGATTAGGTCACGTGGCTCCAAACCTTACTGAATTTGACAGTATTTGTATTAGTTTGTAGCAGGGATTCCTGTGGTATTTTAAGTTTAGCTCTTGCAACTTATGTTAAATTGCGCATATTTCCAGGAATCTAGACCTTCTATTGGCTTGTACAAAACCAAACCAACACTTTTCACCATAAGGAAAACGGCAGAGCCTGCAGGGCAGATGGTAATCACATTGTCAACAACACAAAATTTTGTTTGGGCCTCATTTTCAACAAAGTCATTTCAAAGGCATAAATTATCATCATTTCAAATGTTGTCATTTGCTTCCTCTGTGAAAGAATTACATTTATCCCTGTCCTCTGTTTGGCAAACCCTCGTATTGCAGGTCTTGACGAAGCAGGTAGACTTGAACCCAATATACTTGTTTAAGGTTACAAATAAACATCAACCATGAGAAGTATTATATTTATGTTAGGCACAGCGCTTTTCTTAAGAGCCATTAGTCATGATGCGAGGCAGACGGATCTGGAATAAACGTAGTGTTGAGAGAAAGTGACCCCCCTCTCTGCGTAGGCCACTATGTCAACGCTCCACTACTCAGCTGTGACCTCAGTTATTGTCCAAGTGGCAGACAGTGTGACAGAGTCAAGTAGTGGAAATTTATCATGGGGACCCCTCAAACAAGTGGCACCTGACCCCTCCCTGCAAGCCAGTGGCAGGCAGACCTCAGACAAGCAACCCTTTGTCCTCGGCTGTGTTCTCCCCTCCTCTCCACTCCTCTTCTCACCACTCTGTGTTCACTTGTGTTGCCGGGCAGCTCTTTTAGCAACCGACAGTCCCTCTGCGCCCTCATTGTGTTTCCCATCCAGATTATTGGTTGTCTGTGCGGAGCATCTTTGATCTACTTGTCTCTTTAACCAAGTTTCAGATTGTTTCAAACTGTGACATTTCTGCCCTTTGACTCTTGGACAACTTTCGCTTACTGTCATTTATCAAATTGTGAGATTTCAAAGCCAGAAAAGTCTGTATTTCTATGTCTGAAGAGCAGCCAGCAGCATGTACAGGGATAAGACATCAGAAACCTTCCGATCTTGCTTAATTGTTTCCTTGCTCCTCAATTTCTCGTCTTTCTGCAGCTCTCTGAGACAGGTGTGTGATTTCACTGGTGGGATTTCTATTAACTGCTTCATCGGCTCTAATATGGCCACCTGTGGAGTCAGATACCTGCCGTTAACCACACCTTGCAGAGGGCTTCCCTTTGAAGGAGCTTTTCACATTCTTGGCCGGTTAGAGGAGGGCTTATGAGTGGGCTTGCTGCATGAGATTCTTGGACTGGGGCCAGCGCTTACAGCATGGTGCACATATAGCTGGGGACGAAAGAAGGCTTTAAAGTTAATGTTCTGTCAGCATATCGCAGAAACACTCACTTACAGAGCACACATCTGGGGAGGCGTTGGAAAGAAAAAGAGCTCTCTACACTATAAAGGTAGTTTTGAAATGTTAAAGTGTGTCTGCAGTTGAGCCTTGTAATATGCTTCCCAGTACTTGTTCTGGCTCTGTTAGTAGATGGAGAGGAGAGCACACTGTGCGGACGGAGAATGGAACGTTGTTAATGTCTGGGACCCTGCAGCTGTAAGGATCCTGCCTGCTTGTCCTTGAGATCATGACGGTTCACTTAATATTTTGCAGAGTCCCCCCCCCCAAAAAAAAAAAATAGTGTCAGCTCAGTGCAACAGCATTATTACTTGTCTTTTTGTTTGCAACACAAGTTGTATTACTTCTTTACCACTTCTACCGGTGCTGTATATCTCTTGAAAACGAGACAGTGATGCTGACTTTCACAGGAAATGTGTGCAAACTGTTTGTTTATTATGTACACAGGGACCCCTAGTGGTGCTATAAAGAGTTCAGATTTTCTACATTGTGGGTAAAGGGGAGATAGGTGGCTTCAGGGAAGAAATGTTTATACTTCAAAGACATTTTGACTGTGATGAATATGAAGAAGTGGCTTTTTGCTTAAGGCAGACATATTTCAGAAACTGGCTGTCAGACTGGCAGCACAGGCCATGCTATCTGTTTCTGTCTCTGCACTCAGCTGGACTACACACTTAACACACACAGAAACTCCCTCTGCTACCTCCACCCGTCTCTTACTCGGGCTCCAATATCCTCTGTCCTGCTTTGAAGATGTCAAGGAATAATATTGACTGAGTCTCTGGTGAAATGTTATTGTGGTTTCCCTTTCCGGATGTCCTAGGAAAATAAGGAGGTAATGGGAAAGGGTAGCGAGTGGTTTAGAAGATGGACGCTAGTTATACTTGGTGGAACATATCAAAGAATACCAATGGGTTGTGAAGTGGAGAGTTCTGAGTTTATCTGTTTTTATCCATATAGAATAGGTAGGAATAGAGACAAGTTAAACAAAGTCTGCCATCTCTGAGTTTGGTGGGCTTTCAGAATTTTCCCAGAGACCAAAGACGTTGATAAATTGTTTTCCTTCCAGTCAGCACACTGATATCTGTGGCATGTCAACACATGCAGTGGATGGCTATCTGTCCATCTTCATCTTCCACAATGAGCGAAGGCAGGAGGGGAAAGATGAGAAGAAGAGATAAAATGACAGGGGTCACAGTCAGGTTTGTTGTTCTAGAAACTGTCTCTTATCCAGATTACTTTTAAAACATCTGTCATGGTTTTGGGGTGAAGTAAGGAAAAGGGGACATGGCTCTGGGTTAAAGAAACAAACATTTACACTTATTGAAGAAAGTATTTCAATTATTCAAGTGAGAGGCAGGATTTTCATTGGGTTTTTTTGTTGTTGTTTTTTTTTTCTTACCAGCACAGGTACCAGATCTTTTTTCACAAGTTAAATAGCTGCAGCTCATAATGGAACCATTAATTTCCAATGCATTGAATGAAAAATGATCAGGATTTCTGTTTCTGTAAATTGCAAAGTAGGTGAACAAATAACTTGTTTCTAAAATTCTTAAATGTATATTTTTTATATTAAATGTATATTTTTGTTTTTTTTCCAACAATCAGCAGTTATCTGTAATCAGACGATCAGAAAGCCTTTTTTTCTCATTTTAATGTAGCAAGCAGTTAATAGGAATGGCAGAGGTTAAGTTCAGATCCAGAAAACAAAGAAAAGCAGTGTGAGAGAACTGCTTGAAGGACCTCTAGAAGGGCAAATCAAAGCCCTAGCTTGGCTGCAAAAGACCTCTGTGAAGATCACAGACCATGGAGTCTTGGTGCGCTGTTGCAAATTGATGGGAATATCATCAAACTACAAACTTTGACATTATCACCAAAAATATTCAGCTTTTGGAAACAAGTTCTGTGTTTTGATGGAGCTCAAAGACTGAGTTTCCACTGTTATATGTTTGGAGAGGAGTGTTGTTGGCCCCCATGAACAGAACTCAAGCCCGACTCTTAATCATGTAATTAAATGTATTTTGAGTTTGTTTTAAAGCAAGTAACATGCACAAATCTTCATTGGGTAAAACAAGAATTTACATGTTAAAAATCAGAAAATTCAGGAAGTAACCAGCAAAGATTAACAATATGTAAAAGATTAATCAAATTCACCACAAAAACCACAAACATCTGTGGACAGAGTAATAAAAAACAATTATATTTGAAAATCCGGAGAAAATAGACGAGCTCCACAGAATCTGCTTTGAAAACACTGAAGGTGTTTGAACCCAAATATGAATATTTTACACTTAGATTTCCTTTTGTACATCAGCTGTCCATACATGAGTCCTTGTGTAAGGGGAAAGGATGTCTGCATGGCTAGTAGTAATACTGGTAATACTTCAGCTGTCATTGTGGAAATGGCTCCTAAAGCAAGACTTTTGATCATGCCATTTATTTATTCATTTTAGATCTATTTATTTATTTTAGGCCTGTTTGTATACACACACTGATTCCCTTCAGTGAGAGCTGAATCCCGTGTTTGTTTTCTAGAGCCTATAATGCTTTTACATCAAAGGCTTTGCTGACAAAGTCATCCTGTAATGCATTATGCTCTCCCCCACTGATCACTGACACTGAGTAATTGCATTATCCATATCTGCAACCCTCCTGCTATCTTCTGTCTCTTTCTACCCCATTTACCCCTAAAAGCCAGAGCAGAAGACATGGAGGAGTGAAAAGACTCCTCCTGCTGTGAAACAGATCTACCTTTTAGCCATTTGAATGGCATGATATGAAGGAATAATTATATTTTCTCTGTTGTCCTTTCAGCAACCATAGTGGTGTTTTTGCAAATCTCAGCACTAGACAATAGTTTCCATTGATATCAGAATCTTATTGAAATACCATTTGGCTAATCTAAGCCTTTTCTGAAATTGTTTTTTCAGACTTTGCCAATGTATTGTTTGTGGCTTATTCAAGCAGAGCTCCAAATAGGCTTCCACTGCCAAATAAGGCTTTCTGAATTTTCTGGGGAACACAGCATAAACAGTATGTGTTGTAATACATGAAATCAAAGCCACAGGTCTGCAGTGGTGTGCAGAAACCATGAATTCCAACTTCAAAGATCTGATGAGTCCTTCTGTAAGCTGACAGAAATCAGGATTTGGACCTGACCTCCTTTTGAAGACGGTCATCTGGTTTAATCAGGTCCTTTTGAAGATTAGATTATTGTCCAATGGTGCTTTAATACCACAAGTATGATAAATTGATGACATCAAAGTTTGCCTCTGTTAAGAGTTATAGATGGAAATATAGCAGAGAATGGAAAGTGGTAGGTTTACCCGCTGTTTCTCCATGGCTGCATGTCCTGGCTTCTGTGGCTTCACTCTGAATAGAGGAAGTTAAGCCCAACTGCAGCTGAGTTAGTTCAGCCTCTGACTAACACCATAGTTTGGTGGTACAAAAGATTTTTATCCTGCAGCCAGCCTGAGTTTATTGGTGATTTGCACTTCTCTGTCGCTTTTCATTTTATATTCCAGACAGTCCAGCCATCATTCAATACAACTGTGTCTTATGCAAACAAACCAGTTGTTCTATACAGCATACAGCGCGTACTTGGCTTCTTGGAGAGGTATACTTCGTGAACAGACCTTTAAAATGATAAAAAATAATTTAATAGCCAGAGTTGTACAATAGATCCATTTCTTTGAGTCAGATTGGCCTGGCAAAGCTTGAAATAGGCCCAGGAGGGCAAATATTTCAACTCAGCCACAATGAGAACAAATGTTTTGAACTAGTATCAAGTTATGACAAAGAAAAGAACACGGTATTTCATGCTTATTTTCCATTATCTGGTCTTTACCGAATCTTTCTCAGCACATTTTTAGATGCTAGTTCTGTTTATTTTCAGCATTAAAGTGTGGTTGTTTAACACATGGCTAGTTTGCTTCTGCAGACCTCAAGAGTTAAGTTCAGGGTCGATGTGCATTCATCTAAACATGGGACATGAAGAAAGGGGTAGAAGAATGAACTGGGAAGAAAGGAAAGAAAAAAAGGAAAGGTGTTGAATAAAAGCAACTGATGTTAAAAGACACAGGAATGCCAGAGTCTGAGATGATTAGGTGTGATTGATGATGTTGTATTGATACAACACAGACATCATTTATTGCTTTTAAGGGCATATTTCAAGCGCCTACAATTAATGGTTTGTGGATAGACAGCAGCAGAGCGGGAGGGCTTTTACGTGATAGTTCTCCATAATGACAACCGGGCTGACAAGTCACATAAACACAGAGACACAGACACGCATAGACACTGATACAGGTGCACACACATAAACATACACAGTCTTCAGACGTCTTTCTGCTCTCTGGGCACCGTTCCTTCAGCTACTCCTCACTCACACATAGAGCTGTTCTTCTGGTTGACAGGGAGCAGTGGAGCTGTCAACAGGCCCAGAGCCTGCAGAGAAGCAGGCTGCGCTACCACGCTACACATACTTACACACACAGGCACTGTTATAAACACAGATTCATACAGGCACGCACAGTTGAAACATGTCA
Organism: Telmatherina bonti; assembly: GCF_933228915.1. Lineage (NCBI taxonomy): Eukaryota > Metazoa > Chordata > Actinopteri > Atheriniformes > Telmatherinidae > Telmatherina > Telmatherina bonti. The sequence goes on from NC_136626.1 coordinate 25,141,491, forward strand.
AGCAGCAAGGCTCCTTTGACAAAATACACACAAACACATGCATAGTAGGTCAGGAGGAACACATTAAGCAGCACTTGCTTGCAAGACTGAACTGTAACACCACACACACACACACACACACACACAAAGAGCAGACACATTAAACAGCATGACTCTTATGACTAAATACACAAACACACACACGCACAGACAAATACACAAACGGTTCCTCCAAAGGAAGGTTCACAGAAGTCGTTTTCTGCTTCTTCAGCTGATCCTGAACATGTGTCACGGTTTATACTGTAATCTAGTGTAAGAGTCTGAACAAAGAAAACACACCAACTTGGTCTGTTCTTCCGTTTCTAGGTTTGTTTATAGACTTACCTGGAGCTCTGTTTGGGCTTCCTCAGAATCTGCACACACTGTGCTGCTGTGTCACTGGCTACTTAACTTTGTGGACACATTTCTAGTGAGTAAGATAAATAATGAATAAAAACTATTCCCATTTTGCACTCAGAATAACCCTTTTATTTATTGCATTATTATTGGGTTGAGTAGAGATGAGTGTGGTTCTTTTAGCAAACTGAGCTGGGAGTATGAGTGCTACCCATCAATAACATTGTGATGACAGCCTCCAGTCTCCACCTGGCCTCATGGAAGATGAATTACAGCCTGACCCTGACGGAGCTCCGATGCTTATACCCCAACAGGGAAGTCAATAACAGGAGCAGCATTACATTCTTTTTCAGTGAAAACACTTACAATATATTGTTTAACCCACCGGCTCTGGCACATGGATGTAGTAACTTAACATATGTGATCCAATACTGTTTGTTTTATGCGATACCTTGAACATAATCTAGAAATCTGTTCTTTTGGGACAGTATTTAGTTAAAGCAACAGGACAGAAAAGTTTCACTTCACCAAGAAGCTATTTCAATATATGTTTTGAGAACTTTATATTAACAACAGATGCTACTAAGATTTTATTGTATTTTTCGACAAGACAGAGAGGCCCCATGCTTGCTGTTTGGTACTGACACTAAAGCTTCTGCTTAATGTCTGATACTGTCTCTTTGCTGCAGACCCGGCACCACATGCACAAGGTCCGCCCATACAAAACTCTGACTCTCCTATTTTTGAACTCATGTTTTTATTTTCATTTGTATCATTTTAAACATATATATATATATATATATATATATTTTTTTTTTTTTTTTAACAGTTTTTATATAATGTTACTATAATGAACTAATTTGAATCTGTTCCCATTTGTGTTCATTCTGCACTGGAAAAAACTTATCTCAAGATATTTGCTAGTTGTGTGTGTATTTGTCTGTCTGTATATAAATCTATGTGGACATGTAACCATCAGATCTTGCAATAACTTAAAGGGGATGTTATGTTTTGTAAGTTATTGCGATATTTGATGTCTACTCATTAGCTAGCTTTACTGTAGCTGAGATATACTAATACCTTCTTACAATGGACATTAGAAAATGGTTCAACAATAACATGAATGTCAGCTTGCTTTGAGCACCTCAGATAATTCCATTAATGTGACGAGACCTAGCGAGATAGCAACCATAGCAACCACAGGTGTGTGTCCCTCCTTGTCCTCTGCCTCTGGAGGTAGCTGTATTAAACTCAGTTCAAGTCCTTGCAAATGCAGTAAGCCACAATCACACTTTTACTCTCAGTATTTCACAGTGTTAGATTTTAAATTAAATTTTAAAAACATGTCTCAGGATCAGTTTGGTTGGTTTCTCTAAAATGATAAACTTATAGATAACTTATTGAGTACTGGTTAGTTTCTGATTGTTCTTCCAGAGTTCTGCTTTGGCTGAATGTAGAAGTTTGTTAACTACTAAAAGCATGATGAAAGCATCTGTGCTGTGCATCTGTGTTGCTCTGTGTGAAATGTGATCCATGGTGCTGAACATATTTCTCAATAACTCACTGTTAAGGCTGACAACTGATCTTCCAGAAAGTCTGTCATTTATTTATAGTCTAATTATCTGTTGTGATTACTAGACTGACTTTCCTTTTCATGAATGAACTGTTAAATTTTCTGTTAGTAGTAGAGGAAAATATACAGATGGTATTGTATGCAGAATCTGCTTTGATCTACAGTATGTCAAATATTGAATTTTTAATTTTGAATTTGCCTATTATGAGTTCAACTTCAGTCAATAAATGGGGCCCGCTCAAAGTGAATAATAGTCCGGTTTGGTACTGAGTCCTAGTCCTAGACTGCTGTGATGAAATGCTTATTAGCTTGGTGTTCATTTTTATTGCACAATAGCATGCTTTACATTACTAATAAATCAGCTTAAACACTTAGAAAAGTGATCATTTCAGCTGCTTGCATCCACTATATCTATGGTAAATAAAATGACAGGCTTCTTAGCATACTAATGTGAACTGACACGACAAATTTAAGCAAAACTGTGATTCAAATAGAAATTTAAAACTCTTTATATATACAGTCCAATCTTATGCAAATAGCATATATCAAGCATGTGCTTTTTAGAAGCATAGCAGAATGAAAATGTGAAGAACAATGAAACAAATGTGACCAGTGTAAATACTGCTTTAACAGACTGACAAAGCCATTGATATTACAAATCTTGCTTTTAAAAGGGGCTTTCATGTCTCAAAGCATCATTGCTGTTGTTTTATCCAATGCCTGTTTTGTTTTGTTTTTTTTTCTTTTACTGTACAGTGTCCTTGAGTGACCTGAAAGGCACGTTTAAATAAAATAAATTATTATTATTATTGTTGTTGTTGTTGTTGTTATTGTTATTATTATCATGAAAAGATTAACCAAATCAGATTTTGTGACTATTTAGTGTACTGCTGTTGGACAGAGTTGAGCCAAGTACTGTTTTTGAGTGAACCTCTAAGTCAGCCTATAATAGCAAACTGGTGGTCAATAAGGAAATCACCTTATATGATCATAGATAGCATGCTTGCATTTGGTGTGAAAGTGTGTGTCAGTGAACTACCATGTTCTGCTAATCTGTTCAGCAACTGTTCACTTAAAACTATTGAAATGACTGTAATCATACAGAACCAGAGGAAAATTCTTTAACATATTTCAAAACAGTCAAGGGGTTGAGATGATGGTAGTTTGTGCAGTTGCTGACATGTTTCAATGTAGACAGTTTGGAAAAGTTGGCATTTAGAAGTTATTCATACAGGTGGAGTAATTATTGTGGTACTGTTTTAAGCTCGATACTTTATGCTGATTGCAGTACACGAACAACGGCGATGACTCTGCTGATGAGAGCAACATGATCTGACTGCAGAGGGTTAAAACAGTGTACAGTTCATTTCTCTGTGGGGAGTTAGGAACACTGCAGCCAAAGAGAGACAGTTGGTTGATTTATGAGCCGAAGCTGAGCCCTGTGCAGTCTACTGGGCTGAGGCATGCCACCATGATTGAAAGTCACATCGAAGCCAATGTGTTGGCCTCTCACTCACCACGCCCGGAGATGACTGCTTTGTGTTTTGATATCAGAAGCACACAAACGAAGTTGACAGGTTAACTTTTGCAAAGTAATTTGAGCACATAGAACGGAGGAGTCTACTGTTTTTGTGAAGTGACCTTTAGATTTTGTTGCTCCTAAGTCTTTCCCCTCTCCTCTTTCATTTTGATTTTTAATTTTCCTCCATTCCAGCCACTGATTGGGAATATTTCTAGCCATTTTAAATAAAATTTGCTGACAAATAGAGATATTCCGACCACCCGTATTTGCATTGAATACTTTTTGCTTGACCTCCTAAAAAAAAAAAAAGCACTCTTAACAATAAACAACAAAAACCACGGTTATTGCAGAATCTGGTTCTATGGCAAAGTGCAAGCAAAAGAAAACATGTGTATTGAGATCATGTTTGTATATTTTAGGTTGTCTGACTAGATTTCATTGTGCAATGTCATGATCTCAGATATCAATCCCATGATCACAGTATTTCTTGCACACAACCTCATCTTTAAAGTAATATTGTGAAACATTATGTTAGGATGTTGTGGAGCGGGTCGTAACCAGAGTCAGCCAGCAGGATGTCACTCTCAGTAGCGTTTGCTGATACCATCTCGGAGAGTAAATGAGACATGGCCTGTTGCAGACAGAGGAGAAAGATAGCAAAAGCAGACTGACACTGGCTTCAGCTCCCAAATGGATGCTGCCAACAGGCCGGTCCACAGCAAAATATTTTGGAACATGAAAATAAGCAGGGTGTTGTTTGGTCCGTGGCTAAAACTTGAGTGTGTTTAGCAGATTTTGTAACCACAGTGAAATTCATTTGACCGTTTTGTGACAGCTTTGTTTAATCCAGTTCCAGAGCCTTGGATCTTGATTAAACAATGTTTCAGCATATTTAAGCAATAAATATTAAACAATTACCTTATAAAGTACCTGATCAAAGGCGGTTCCTTTTAGAATAAATAATACCATGAATGACTGTTTACACAAAGGAAATTAATCAATAAAACTAGGTCACCAACATGAAAAAAAACCATATGCTCATCATTAACAATACCACAATCAATGTTTTTTCATTTGACATTTGTTGCATTTTTCTGTTTTTAGGCTAGCTCCATAAAATGTTAATGGTCCAGTATAATGGAGGTCATTTCCTACTTTTCTTCCTGACATCATTAATTTCATTCGGTTGCTTCTTCTGCTCTCACTGATCATTCCATGATATGTACAAAACATCTTTACTTTTGTCTCTGCTCTTGTCTTTTACATCTTCTGTGTGTTGTAACATCAAACGTTGCACATAAAAGCCTCTCCATGGCGCCGGGAAGAGTTTCTGTCTTGAAATGTGTTTCTCATTTCATGCTATTATCATATCACTGGACATGTCCACATGCAACTTATGTTTTGAAGACCGTGGACTCGGAGAGTAAATGAGCCACAGAGTCAGTAATTTGAGCTCTAATCCCATCTTAAGCCTCAACAGAGACTCAACGGTTGAGTGGAAACATTTCCGAAGCCAGACATCATATGGGGAATGGAAGTAAAGAAGATGTTGATAAAAATGACTGAATAATCCCAGAGTTCCTGTTTGTCTTGGCTTTGTCGGTTGCCATGTGACTTTGGAGTGTGTGATCAAGAAATAGAGGAAGTGAATTACTCATACAAGAAGGATCATGGGATTTTCTTCATGTTTCAGGAAAAGAGAAACTGCCCTGTGAAGGACTGGTGAGCTGTCCAGGGCAGGGTGTACCCTGCCTTTCACCCAAAAGACTGCTGGGATAGGCTTCAGCTTCCCTGTGACCGTGAATTGGATTAAGGGGTTAGGAAAATGAATGAATGAATTAATAAAAAGAGAAACTGATGTAAAAAAATTAAAAAATAAAAAAGCTTTATAAAGTTTTGTTTGGAATTAGAAAAAAAAGATATTGTCAAGTAATGAAGTAGAAATACTGCAGGGAGCCTTTGTAAGATCTGGCCAGGGAGGACAGATGAAAACTAGCCTTTTGGCTAAACATAATTAGAATTGGTTCTTGTTTTAATATGCTATGTTCCTAGCAAAACATTTAAAAAAAAAAAAAAAAAAAAAACTGAAATAGAATTTTTGGGTATCTATACTTTATTGGAGTAATTTTATTTTTCTGACACATTTACTTTTACTGTTTACATTTTTTCACAATTATCTTTACCTTCTACACCTTATATTTTAAAATTAGCCTTGTTGCTCTTATTCCACTATACCTCTTGCTGGCGTTAATCTGTCTGTTTGTTGGTCTGTTCATTTGCTTGTCTGTCTGTTAGCAACTTTCTGCAAAAACTGCTGGAAGGATTTTTATGATTTGTTTATTCAGAATGGGTCTTGGTCTCACTTAGATCCAGATCACCATCTAGATCCTGGAATAATTTTAAGGATCCATTGTAATTGCATGATAGGACCATTTTAAGTATTTATGCATATAATTCTATAATAAATGGTCAGGGGGCTTGGCCAAAAAAATACAGGAAACGTTCCTAACAAGTTTGACAAAAGATCAACGTTAAATCTGAATCTAACTTGAAAATTCTACACAATCCGAACTGGAAAATATATCTTTGGAATTTTAATCACTGAAAGAGAATAAACTAAGATATGAATATGCAACAAACATCACAATATAGACATTTAAATGTATCTAATAATCTAACATTGTAGACATACAAAATGAATGTAGGACAAAGTGGAAATCACAAAATGGGTGGAAATGAGAGCAGAGTTCTTTGCTCTCAGGGTGCTTTTAAAGTTCTGTCATGTTATTGTTTGAAAAATAAAAAGATGAGAAGATGAGAAGTATACTATAAATGTATACCAATCCAACACCCTATTTGTTTGTATGCGATCTATTGCACATGTGCAGTCAGGTTACAGTCAAGCAAGGACATAGCAGACACATAGCAGAGATGCCCATTGCAGACTCAAGAACAAAAGTTGGCTATACCGTCCTTAACTTTTTAATATTCACATTTTAAATATAAAAGTATAGTCATTATTGTTTTTAAAATAATGTATTTTTGGCAGGTTGGATAGTGTACTGTTGGTCCATGTGTTGCAGCCTTAGCTGTTGTTCTTAATGGCATTTTTTTTTTTTTTTTAAACTTACCGGTACATCAATTTCACTTTTATACTTTAAGTAGTTTTTAAATCAGAACTTTTACATGTTTACTTGAATTGATCATCCTAGCCTTTTTAAACCCTGGTATCTTTACTTCTGCCTGAAGAATGAAAGTGAATATACTGACACCTCTGAAAATACAGCATTACATTTCAAATAAAAAAGAAGCGAAGTCCTTGGGCAACATTTTAAAATCGCTGATTGATTCATTCTGCTACTGATTTAGATTTATTTCTTTATTTCCATGTTTAATGCACATTTTAAACAAATTTAATCAATGTATTCACCATTTAATGGCTTTGAGGTGTCAAATACATATTTGTGTGTTGCATGACACAAGAACTGCAAAAACACAAGAACGATTTCACAGAACTAAACAAAATGGAAAACATACCAATATCCCAAAAAAATATTTACAGAACATAATAAATCCAAATATGCAATTCTGACATTATATTATTTTATATACCATGATGATTAAATAAAAGAACAACAATTTGCAAAATTCATTAGCCTGTTTTTCCTCACACTGCAGTGGTGACCATCAAACTGAAATCAGGTCATATATACACAATCAACCTAAACTGACTAACATTTTCAACTAAAAATGAAATGTTAAATCTTGAGAGTATTATGTTTTTGGAGGTGTATCCTCAGGGGTGACTTCTGAAAGGGCTCACTGCTTAAATAAACTGAAATGACTCAAGTTAGAGGATTGTAAGAATTTATGGCTCATTTTTATGATGAAAGCAATGTGTTGGTGTTGAATTACTGCATGATAAATCATTTTCATTCAAAGAAATAACTTCAGCTCCATCATCACATGGCAGAGAGTAAGGCCTGTGCTCAAACATTTATGATTGCATCTTAATGGCTTTAGTGGGAACAAGATGTCACCATAAGAAGTGCAGGATTAGTGATTAGAAAAATGTTTCCTCCAACTCAAAGGGCTGGAGTGCGCTCCTAATGTGTTTCTCTGCAGGGTAAACCTGAATGCTCTCAGAGAAAATTAAAAGGATGTTCAGTCAAACACTCGATTGCTGGGATGCTGAAAAATGGACATAAGCTACTATAAAGCCCAATTCTGTTTGGATGTGTGTGTGTGTGTGTGTGTGTGTGTGTGTGTGTGTGTGTGTGTGTTTTGTTATAAAATCTATTGTTGTGGAATTACAAGCTTCGACTGTTTCTACTGTTTATGGGGTTTTCATTCTCTTTAAACCTCCTTGAGTTTGCCCAAACTTAAAACAACACCCAGTGCTCAGGCAACAGGGCCATATTGTAGCTACAAGCACACTTTTAAAGAAGTCTAGTAGAGATTCATACTTTCTGCTACAGAGGCGACAGATTTGGATCAGAACCACAACTCCCAACAGCTTAGTGTCAGTATCACAGATGCTGTATTCAGTGTCAGTCTTCTGGTCTAGCTTCATGTTTGTTGCATTAATTGTTCCAGAGCTGCTGTGCTGTGTGTTGAGGTTACCCAAATGGTCAACATAAGATCAACTCAAAATGCCATAAACAAATCAATTTAAACCCTCACAAAATGACAGCATTTATCACCATTAACCTTTCTCAATAAAGTCCCAAAAAGTGATTTATCAGCTGCAAGAACAGTTCACTAACTCTTCAGCTCTGCCACATTGTAGTGGAAACCCACACATGGACACAATGAGGAAGCATAATGAAACCATCTATCTTCTTGACACTAAAGGTTAGCATACAGAAGGAGCTCACTGTATAATAAATCTCTCTCATAACCCTGGCCTGTTTGGTCTGTGGCATCATTAGGATCCAGATAAAATGCACTGCGCTGGTGTTTTCCTCTCTTTCCCACAGGTTTTCCGGTGTTAAGCGACTGATAGACCTGGCGGAAGATAATAAGAGAGATAAGACAATGGTGTGTCACAAATTTAAAATAAATGTTTTAAAACTATTTTGAGAACCTTTCATGGGAGACTCCACCCCACCCACGACACACACACAGACACACAGCTACATACAGCAACACCACCACCCTCCAGGGAACTGACTCCATTTAATCCATAAAACTCAAGACCTCAAGCTCTTGGTTAAAGATCAGTGAGCAAACAGAGACACCAGTGATGCTCATACAGATACACTTTATGCCAACCAAATCCAAGAGGAGCACACTTTCCTGAGATAGAGACAGAGACCAAACTTATAAAAGCCATTTAGATGTTTATATGTGTGTTTTGCATCTGTGTGTGGCTCATTTTGTTGACCAAATCCAAAGATAGCTTGCACATGTTTGAATTGATTTATGTACATGTGTAACTGGTTTTATCATTCTCTATGTGTGGCGAAGCTGAAACTATTTGCTTTCAAGTGTTGTTTTGTTTGTGCATGTCTGTTTATGTGATTATGTAGACCGATTCCAAAATAGTATGAACAGAAAATCCCCAAATAGTATTTATAAGACTGCTTGGTTTGCATGCTTGTGTGTGTATGTGTGTGTGAGCATGTGCGTCCACTGGTATGTGAGAGAGTGTAAGATATCAAGGAAAAACTCAGTGTTCAGCCAACAACAACAAGAAGTTCCTTTTGGACAGAAGAGCCAGTCATGAATCAGGTGTGATACCTGCACCCAGCATCAACCCAACGCCAAAACAAACACACCCAAAACAGAGTCGTACGCCGACTCAGGCTTTCTCTGCGTGGAAGTAATTACTGAGGTGTTGAAGTAGTCACATTACCTTCACTGGTTAAAATACATTCACTTAACATCCAGCAGAAAGATGGTTCTGTTTCATGCAGACTTAGCAGTTCTTTGTGATGACTGAAATTTTCGTGTTTTTCTTGGGCAGGTAACAAAGGAGAAACCAAGTCAGTTCAGCCCAGAAGATTTCAAGTTCTCCACTTAATTTTTCTTTTATGGAACTACCAATAGCATTTTAGCAACAAGCTGATAGTAATTGTGCACAATGTTAACATTTCTAACCCAAATGTGAGGACTTAAAATGCATTAATATGTGAATAAGAATGTGAAGTTAATATCCCACACTGGTTAGGTTCCACATTGTACTCTTGTGTGCAGACTAAATTCTGAATTAAGGATGATGTTTACACTACTGACTGATGGATAATAAGGGGAGATATCAGAATATCTGGAATCTCTTTTATTGTGAAATTAACTGAAGAGACATGAATCATAGTGAACCCAAAAACTGATAAAGACAGGCAAATAAACACGCACCCATTGCTCCCATAAAGACCTTTCTGACTCTGAGCATCTAAAATATTATGGATTTATTTCCTAAAGGACCACCAGGACACTGATCACATGGAGTGAATTTAACTGACTGCAGCATAACATCATAAAAGCAAAAACTGTGGAAAACATTCACTGACTTAATATTTTATTGGAGAACTCCGAGCATTTTGAGTGTGCATGAGCCAGAGCCAGGATCTAACAGCTCTCAGTGGTATTAAACTGTGAGGGACTTTTACATTAGCTTTGCTTTTTAAACATAATTATTGCATCCATATTTGAATTACAGTGTGTTCAAATTAGTATCATACAGTATAATCACATCCTCATATGTAGTAATAGTTATAACACTGCAAATCTCAATGCAAAGCTTAAAGTCTTCCACTGTTTCCACTGTATGCCCTTTATCAAGAAGCCAGCTGGAGGACACAACAGTTCAGCTATGTTGTCATTTTTGTCTGAATCTCAAATGTTTTGTAGGTTTTAACCATTTATTCTCTAAACAAATAATGTGCTATTACTCACTATTGTAGTTCTATTACCCACCATTTGTTTCTCTAGGGATATTCTTTTGCATCAACCCATCAGAATTCACATATAGCACAATTGTAATTATAGAAGTAGGGACCTGTTCTATTCATTCACTTCACTGAGCTGTTGTGGGTTGATATTTCCATGAGTGGGTATCAATGTGCCTACAAGTAAATGTAGTGATTAATATACCAAAGACATATTTGACAGTTTTAGATTTAGATAATGTGAACTTTTGGTGCAGGGTGGGGCCAAATGTGACCCACAGTAGGCCTGTAATAGTCTGGACAGGCGGCCCCGCCGCCCCCATCTGGGGTGGCCTAGCGGACAGTTATTTCACAGGAGAGGAGGTAAGTGTTTGGTTTCAGTGTCACACAAGAAAAAACTTATACAGCTATGCTCCTCACCCCCTGCCTCCTATGCCCCCATTGCACCAGCATGCATTATGTTCCAGTATACTGCTCACTCCTTACTTCTTAGTTCTAGTCTCCATCTCATGGGCCACTGCTCTCCCAGGGTGTTCGTACTCTGTTTCACTGCAGTAAAAGTCACCTGAGTTACACTCTCCCTACTTTCCACAGACTGCCCTTTATTCACCATTCTTTTAAAAAAAGACCCCTTCTCACATTTCATGTTTTCTCATTTTTACTAGTAGCCAGAGAGCCCTTTCCTCTCTATTTAGTCACTCTTACAACAACTCATATTTTTTTCTGTTAACTCAAAAATTTCTTCTTCCTGATGTTTTTTTTATTGAGCTGTTCAATTAAATGTATATTAGTAAATATGCTTGACATGTACTTCTTCGCTGGCAAGACCATTAACCAAGTCTTGCCACCTAACAGATGGTTTTGGTGGATGTAGTGTTGCTTATAACAATGATCAGCGATCTTCTCTCTTCAAGAAAGAAGCACAATATTCTGTTTGAATGAACACATCATGTGACGATGGGAAAGTTTATAGCCGTGTTACATGCCAAGAAATGAGGTTGTTCCATGACTCATGCTGAGGCGTGCACTTCCTCTTGTATCTTATACAATATGCAAATAAGCTAACTGTGAGTCTGAGAGTTCAGTAGAGTTAAAGGCACAACTCTGTAAGATCATAAAAACATGTACGATCTGGGATTTTAAGTCCAGACTGAACTCTTCCACCATGCAAGGTCCACATTCTGCTGCAGTCTTATGAGACCATGCTCTGACAGTGATGACAGCATGATTAATACCCAACACTGTTCCCACTCACACACACACACACTAACTTCATACAGTAAGCCCACATGGCGTCCTCAGAAAAACTAAGTTAAGTTGCCTACTGGGACAACAAAAGTAGTTAGTTTTCATCTGGAGATGAGACAAGACTTGGGGGTAGTTTATTCAAGGGATACATTCAAAAACATTCTGTAATTTACACAGGTTAGACAATATACAAAAGAAGGGTCTATTTTACTTACTTTACTTGGTTCCTTACTGATCTTTTCCAAACCGAAAGCTGGCTGCCCATAACAGCAGAGTAGTTAGCTAAAAAAAACTTCCAGAAAAATGGTTCATCTCTTTGAGCTGTGCAATTAAATTAAATGAAATTAAGTGAAATTAAATGAAATGAAATGAAATGAAATTTAATTTAATTTAATTTAATTTAATTTAATTTAATTTAATTTAATTTAATTTAATTTAATTTAATTTAATTTAAAAAAACTGAATTTATATTTTAAATTAAACATATTTAAAAATCCATATTGTAATAATTTAATAATCATAAATAATTTCATTTATTTGTCATCCTGTGCAGACAGTTGTAGCTCCTCTTATAATGTCGTAACAAAACATACAAACTGTTATGATTTCTTTTGTTTGCACACAGAGGTACCAACCATGCTGGTAGGGGTGTTTGAAAGCTTTGATAAAAGTTTAAGTCTCTTTTCTTCAATAGTAAAATCAAATATCCTCCTGCCATTAAGGGCTTATAAATCTATCTCTTTCTATTTAGCAGGATTTGTTAAAATTGAAAACCTTTTCAAATTCAAGATTCTTCAAATTATGCCCAAAGTTGAAAATGATGAACTGCCTAACAGTATCCAAAAGCTTTTCCAGCTGAGGGACAGTAAATTCAGCCTGACAGGAACACACATGTTCAAACAGCCAGCTGTGAGAATAAATGCTAAGCTTCAGAGTTTAATGAGGATATGAAAGCATGTAAATCATTAAGTAAAACAAAAGATAAAAGATGAGATAAATAAAGGATATGATGCTACTGATATCTCTTTAAAATAATGTGTATTGTTTATTATGATTTATTGTGTGTAGTATCACCGTGTATTGTGTAAGTGATATTGTGATTGAACATAATGAGTAATGTTACGCAGAGATGCTGTAATGTTGTTGTTATTTAGGTTATCGATAAAAGGGCTTTTTTTTTTAACTTCTTCCAAAACCCTTTTTGAACTTCAGAAAATTCGTTTTGTTTTGTTTATTGTAAAAAAAAAACAAACAACAAATTTGTTTTATTTAGTTGCTGTCGTTGTTGATGGAAATAAAGAGTAAAAGAAAAAAGAAAAAATTGAGTCTCTAAAATGTGCTGTTTGAAGCCTCCTGCTGTCGATTTAACGTTTTACAGTTCATCAACTGTCACTTTTTTTTTTCTTATGTTTCATTTTATGTAAAATCTATGAGCCTAAAATATCAAGTGTAGCAAATCTTGTGCAAAGGAATTTAAAGGAACAAATCACCTTTATGGGAAGGCTCTGGCTTGTATTTGTCTTCTGTGCTGCATCGGCTCCTAAAATTAATATAGCTTAACTACGGACTTTGTGTTTGCATTCATTGTCATTTGGAAGTGAAAATAAAACTCAGAGTTACAGTATTTGCAAATTAGAGGTTTTTATTTATTGATTTGATTCTACAGAACTGAGATCAAAACCCTGTATACACATATATAACATTTATGCTATGAAAACAGCAGCACATCCAGCTGCAAATGTCTCGTCTTTAAAATGTCATTCCCCCTATTAGTTATTGTGGAGCTAAAAGTCAGCCAAATGAGCCTATATCTGCCAACAACCACTAAAGCATTAAAATGCTTTGTGGTTCATTCATCTTTCAAGAGTAAAAGGGAGTTTCTAAAGAGATCCAAAGATGTGAAGGAGCTCCTTCTCAAGCCACCTTTGTTAACCTCACCACATTCATTAATCTTCCATAGGCAGTCATAAAGGAGCCTGTGTGGAAAATGAAGAAGAATCCAGTGCCTGCCAGAGGCCAAGTGGTCAGTCACAGAAAGAGGAAACTCAAGTTGGCGTGCCGAGTCAGTGCCAGCTCCTGCCAACACAAACTATCAGGCCACATTGACTAACCCATTGACAAACGGCACCAAACTATGAGCGAGTATCTCCAGAGTGCTAAGCAGAGGATAGCTTTATGGAAACCATGGATTTAAACAGCACTTCTTTGTTTTTATTTCTTCGTTTTTAAATTCGATGTGATCATGATTTATGAAACCCTATAAAATGTACACCGAGTGTCAGGAACACACCTTCTGAAAGCATCCAAAGTTCACATATGCTGAAGTTTCTCCAATGTTTTCTGTAAGGGTAGTATTGTCCTTACCACAACCATGTAAGTCATGCTATTATGTTAACTTTTCCTTCAGACATTTTACACGACCTGTCAATCATTTAGACCAGTGTTTTGCACACTTTCCTAATCATATTGTATGTATTGTAATAATGCAAATGACTTGTTTTGTCATGTACAAATTGTATGAAAACTAATACATTCATTGAAGGCAGCGTGTCCATATGTTACACATGCTTTTCTTACTGTATGTTTCACAGAAAGAGTTTGTTAAAGCATGCTGCACAGTATGGCTTCCCTTTCTGCTCCTTGAAGATGCCCTGGTTGAGTTGCCGCAGGCAGAAAGCACACACAAAGTGCTCGGGGTGAAACTTGCGATCGAGAGCAGAGATGCAGCGGCCAGTGATGGGCTCACAACAGCCACCACACAGAGTTCCTTGCCTGGAGTGAAAATGCAGAGCACACAGAGGTCGACCATCTAGCTCCATGAAACACCCATTGGTGAAGGGCTTCAGGCAGTCCTGGATGACATGGGGAGACACACAGAGGTAAAAAAAAAAAAAATGTGGGGCCTATATATGATGATCACTAAAGATAATGTAGGTCATTTAGAACTCATAATGCATCGTTAAATGTACTTTTCATAATTCTTAAAGCATTAATGCCAGTAAATCATAAAAACATTGATGTAGATGTATTTTAAATAGTACATGACTTATCTAAAATATGGTTACAATCTATCTCAAAATGTTAACTTATATTGTGTCAGCGAGTCAACAATGCTGGTTTAAATGGAGCCCCAGCATAATGAAGTGACAATGCCTCAAAATCTCATAGCATGAAAATTTAGTGTGAAAACTCAAAGAGTATTGCAGCTGTGCCTTTTACAATCCATTAATAAGTGCTAGCACAGAAATGGAAAATAAATGTACGGCTGAGACACTGCATATGGACCTGAATGCAACTGCAGGCATTTCTCTTGGCAGACACTTTGACTTGTCACATTGTAGCAGTAAAAATGCAGGTGCAACTCTGAACATTGCCAGTGGCCGTGTTTCATTTATTAAGTGCCAGTAAGCCATGACAGAGAGACAGCAAGCACAAAATGTCCACGTGAGAAAGACCTGCGTTGTTCAGTGCCTGTGATGGTGTTTCTTATCATGCTTTAGTCATTGTCTGACCATTTTAGAACTTTATAATATGACTACAATAAAAAGAGGAAAGTCACTTGTCTCTATAGATAGTTATCAACCATCTTGGAATGAGGATATGTGTGTTTGACATGGGGGGAAGGGGTTGTTGAAGGCTAATGACTCATGCAAAAGACATCTCTTTTTCTGTTAAGGGGAACAAGCTGCAATAAAGTGGTTAGATTGATGAAAATTTGGAAAAAGAACTGCTGTATTCTTAGCAGCAGGTTGAACGTGTGCTGAGTGAGAGTGAACTGGAATCAAATTCAGTCCAGGTTAACCAGGCTGACAGCAACTGCTTCATATATGCATAAATTATACTGTAAATTAACAGCTGTGAATAATGATTAGTTGTTGGTAGTTAGATAGTTGGATTTGTGTCACATTATGCATGATGCTAAAAGTAATACATTTTATGTGTCTCGTGTTCTGGTCTGTGGACTTTTTTTTATTTCAGTAAGTAAAATTCCTAAGTTGCAGTTTCAAGACAGCGTTACAAGATCCCTGGGAGTTTATATTTCACAGCTTCACATATCCGATTAAAGCATACATATGTCTTCATATTGCATCTTCACAAGCAGTTTTGGCCTGCTGCTGCACACAGAAGTAACTTTGATGAAAACCTAAAAGATAGTCACACAGACGAATGTAGGTTGCTTGATTTATCTCCATCATTTCAACCGCGACGTATTCATCAGCCATACGGTTTTTATCAACCCTGTGGTCAAAATGATGCAAATAAAGCAAATGTGAGGGTATCTTTCTCACTTTTTCTGAGGCTTGTATGTGAGCTGGCGCTGTGTGTGTGTGTGTGTGTGTGTGTGTGTGTGTGTGTGTGTGTGTGTGTGTGTGTGTGTGTATGTGTGTGTGTTTGTGTGTTTGTGGTCTGAGTTAAGAGGCTCACTGCGCAGACGAAGCACTCTGAATGCCATGTGCCATTGGCTGCAGTCAGGTAGTTCTCCCTCACTGGCTCTCCACAGCCTGAGCATTTGGGAGCAAAGAGGTGGTAGAAGTCCCTAGAACAGTACGGTTTCCCATCTTTTTCCAAGAAACCTGTGAAATACAAAAGATAAACTGAGTTTTGTGCTCAACGCTTCCCTCAGGAATGAAAGGATTTGTCCAAGCTCTCACCTTCTGATCCAAACAGGTTTCCACAGTATGTGCAAAAGAAATGCTCCGGGTGCCAAGTCTGATCCAGAGCTGTCATGATGTTCTGATAAACCAGCCAGGAATTTTACATCTACATTTTTACTTCTTTACAGAATAATAAGCTTTCTCTCATCTCTTATGTTCAAATATCATGACAGATAAAAAATAAAAAATAAAAAAAAGATTTGTAAGTCATAAAAAGTGAATTATAGAAAAATAAGTTAATGTCTTTGTTTCTGAATAAAGTCAGCAGCTTGGGCATGATGTAATTTAGGCTACAGAACTGCTTTAATCGGTGGGTATTATACATGCAGTATATCAAGAAAAAATAAATAGGCTACATATTGCTATATGTCATCACCCAATTCCTTCTTTATATGTGTAGTGGTAGTAGTTGTAATCTTTATGTGTACTTTTATGGTGCTTTCTCACCTGCGTAATGGCGCCCTTGCAATAAGCACAACGTGGAGAAAAAAGGTCATGGTAGTCTTTGTCACAGTACGGTTGTCCATCTCTCTCAAAGAAGCCTCTTGTGCTCAGCTCCGTCTTACACACCAAACACACAAAGTGTTCCGGATGCCATACTTCTCCTAATGCTGTGATCATCTGCAGAAAGAAAGTGAATCATTGTTAATAGTTTATTTTCACATTTAGGCTCAAGGGTGATAAGATTATTTTCTATGTGTCCCAAAGGTGAGATGTTACCTTTCCCGCAATGACTTTGTTGCAGGCAGCACAGTGGCCTTTGGTGGTGGTGCGTACGCCAATTTTCTCCAAATCAGAGCTCAGCCCTCCTAGCAAGTCATCTATAGCATCTGTTTTCTGCTTTGTATCTGAACCTGCTGGACCACTGCTGCCTTCCTTTCTCTCCTGTTGTCCACCTCCTGTTTTTTTCTTCACAGACTGCTTTTGTGTCAGTGGTGGTGGGGTTTCTGAAGGGACTGAATTCTGGATAAAGATACACATATACAAAACGTTTAAAAAGATTATTTACAGGCCGACATTTACTCAGAGCAGGTTTTTATTTGTTAATATTGAAAAATGTCCAAATGAAGCGCTGAAGTAATGGTACTAATACAATGCTGCCCTCTGTTGTTGAACACAGTAAATTTAATTCATTTGACATTTTACTGTACTTTCACTGCTCTCACTGACCTTTAGAAAATAATTTGTCAGCCAGCACAAAGAGTAAATTTTGATCATTTTCAGTCTTTTCAGGCTGAAGACGCTTCACTGACCTCATGTGCCAGATCCAGCAGATCTTGCAGAATAGAGTCCAGCTCTTGAGTGGGTGATTCAGGAGTCAGGGAAACTGCAACGGGAGCTGGCAGATCACTATATTCAAGACAGAGGAAAATGATTGCACAATATTTCACATTTTAAAAGCATCAACGCAAGTTTAAATATTTTACATGAGAGAACTGGTACAAATTAGTGTCCAAGTTTAGAAAGAGCTTCTGGTCTTCATGGGATTATGTTCAGATTTTTACATTTCTTTTTACTCAGTGCAGTTATGTCACTGAAAATAATCCAGGGTCTTTGAGTTATTTTCCATGCTAAATCATAATTAAATATACTAAAAGTTCTACCAATAATACAGCACTGTTTCCAAGAAAGGATGGAAACATGTGTAAAATGACCATGAAGGAATTCAATTATCTACAAATAATTTAACCTTATATCCAATCAGAATTTTTACAAGGATAAAATATAGTCCTCCCTTCCCGAGGTTGTTCTAAAATCTGTATATATTTATGGCACATTCACAAATGTGTTTGTTACATGCAATGCATGCACTGATGATGCTTTATAACCTGTTTTGCTAACAAAATGACTAATAATCCTCCTTTGCATTAACCTTAGACTGTATGGCGTTAACTGTAAGGACACAGTGTTTATAGACCTATATCTAACCTCCCGTTTATGTCCAAAATTCTGGAGAAAATAGTTTCCGCTCAGCTACATGCCCACCTGAACAGAAATAATTTATGCGAGGAGTTTCAGTCAGGATTTAGAGCTCATCATAGCACTGAGACAGCATTGGTGAAAGTTACTAATGACCTTCTTATGGCCTCAGACAAAGGACTTGTGTCCGTACTTATCTTGCTTGATCTTAGTGCTGCATTTGATACAGTCGATCATAACATTCTGTTACAAAGACTAGAACAGGTGACTGGAATTACAGGTACAGCGTTAAGCTGGTTTAAATCATATCTATCTGATAGACTTCAGTTCGTTCATGTAAATGACAAGTCCTCCTCCCAAACTACAGTAAGTCATGGAGTTCCTCAAGGTTCTGTACTTGGACCAATACTCTTCACGCTATATATGCTCCCTTTAGGCAAAATTATTAGACAGCATGGAATAAACTTTCATTGTTATGCAGATGATACTCAACTATACTTATCCTTTAAACCAGATGAAACAAATCAGCCCAATAGGCTACAAAATTGTCTCATAGACATAAAGACTTGGATGTCTAGAAATTTTCTCCTCTTAAACTCAGATAAGACTGAAGTAATTCTCGTTGGATCTGAAAAACTCAGAGCTAAATTTTCCGGTTTTGTAATGAACCTGGATGGCATTACTTTAGCTTCCAGTGCTACAGTGAGAAACCTTGGAGTAATATTTGACCCTGACCTGTCCTTTGGTCCACATATTAAGCAGGTTACTAAAACAGCCTTCTTTCATTTACGTAATATAGCCAAAATTAGGGACATTCTGTCTCAGAGTGATGCAGAAAAACTGGTTCACGCTTTTGTTACTTCGACACTAGATTACTGTAACTCTCTATTACTGGGCTCTCCTAAATATGCCCTGAAAAGCCTTCAGCTGATCCAGTTTCTGCAGCCAGAGTCCTGACCAGAACCAGCAGGAGAGATCATATTTCTCCAGTTTTAGCCTCTCTTCATTGGCTGCCTGTTGAATCTAGAATAGAATTTAAAATCCTTCTCCTTACATGTAAAGCCCTCCACAACCAGGCACCACTATATATCAAAGACCTCATTGTTCCTTATATACCAAGCAGAGTACTTCGTTCGCAGACTGCAGGCTTACTTGTGGTTCCTAGAGTCTCAAAGAGCCGAGCAGGAGGCAGAGCCTTTGGTTATCAGGCCCCTCTCTTATGGAATAAGCTCCCAGTCAGTGTTAGGGAAGCAGACACCCTCCCCACCTTTAAGACTAGGCTGAAGACTTATCTTTTTGATAAGTCCTATAGCTAGGGATGGTTAGCATCCCTTAGTTATGCTGCCATAGGTTTAGACTGCTGAGGGACATTTCCTGATACACTGAGCTTCTTTCTTTTTCTCTTTATCTCTTTCTTTTACCCCCCCCCCCCCCCCCCCCCCCACATACACACAGCAGAGGCAGATGGCTGCCTGTCCTGAGCCGGGTTCTGCCGGAGGTTTCCTTCCTGTTAAAAGGGAGTTTTTTCCTTCCCACTGTTGCCAGTGTGCTTGCTCAGGATGGGAGCTTGAGTTGGACTCTACTCAATCTGTTGGTTTCCGTATATAGGCTGTTATGAATTGGCCTTCATTATGTTTTCCCCTCTGTCTGTAAAGCGTCTTGAGATGGCATTGCCGTGATTTGACGCTATATAAATAAAGTTGAATTGAATTGAATTGAATTGCAGGTTTTAACATTTGATTCAGCCTATCACCGAAGACTTTTCTGCTTGAACTCAGGTTAATGTTGAGTGTGATTTGCATTGTTTTTTAAGTAATCCTGAGTTTGTGTAGTCATTGCTTCTACAGAAACGTCTCTGCTTTAATACACTGCCTGAAAGTCCGAAATACTGCTTTAGGGGAATTTTTTTCCTCTTTGCACACAGAAATTTCTCCACATTTATTTGAATAATTTGTATGGGAGATTGGAAAGTCCCAGTACCTACTCATACCATCTTTGATTAACCAGTGAAGTCTTCCTCTTTTTACTTAATAAAGACTCAATCTGACCTTTTGTCACTTAATCCCACATGATGCAATTTATTTTACGTTTTTCACAGATTTCCAATGTTTTTTGGGAATTCCCATCAGTATAAAATTCTTTGAGAATTTGGAAAGCCTACAATGGATTGGCGAGCTGTCCAGGGTGTACCCTGCCTTTTGCCTAAAAGACTTCTGGGATAGGCTCCAGCTTCCCCGAAACCCTTCATTGGACTAAGAGGTTAGAATAATGAATTAAATAATTTAGAAAGCGATGGTGCTACAACTCTGACATTACCTGCAGTCGTCGTCAAAAGAATTAACGTTAGCAGTTTGATCAGAAAGATCATTCTGCTTGAAAGTAAGATAATAACATTTTGAAATCATGTGTAACATATGAACATATTTCAAGTATTCTTGTATTTCTTCTGTACAGTTAAGACTAAGACTCAAATCTGGACCTCACCTGTAAGAGTTTATGTTGACTGAGCTGTTTTCTTTTTTGGTAAGTCCAGCTCCAGAAACCTGGGAAGAGACCCATGGGTTATAAAAGGAATTCTGACTGAAGTAGCAAGATCAATAGACAATATGATAATCTAACTTGTTGCAAAGCATAGCTTTGATTAAGTTCCAATACTAATTTCTTAGATTTTGTCTCTACCTGTTGATGAGCTGCATCATCAGTTTTGTTTTCATGGAGAAGTTCTGAACCTTTTGAATTCAGGGCCAGTTCCTCCAACAGCAAATCTGTGGCAGGATACAGAACAATAATATTCAAACCACACATTAGCTAACGTGTAGTCATGCTTACATTGCAATGTTCAAACTACACAGCTAAACATGTGTCTGGTGGTATTCAGTGCATGCATAATCTTTGCAGAATGAAATATTTCCTGTGAGGTGAGGCAGGGTGTGCTTTCATGTTCAGATCAAGGTGAACTAAGCTTGCTTCATGCAAGGCAGCTAAATCAGGAAGTGATGACATGACTTGTTGTAGAAGTGAAACTTCTTAAAATGTCGCAAGACTCTGGTGACATGTATTGCAGTCAGTTTAATTCTCTCCACACAACTGAAAACCACATTTTTTGGGGAAAGAAAAGAGTGAACAAGCGAGTCGTTAGAAGCAAATGAAATACTAGCACTGGAAAAAGTATGAAAAAAGGACACAACTACAGCAAAAAGCAATGGTAACTGTTTTTTCTAAGGAAGATTTTTACAGTGAAATCAGAATAAGCTGTTGTTTCTCATGTGAGACAAAAGAATTATGCCTGTTATCAATAAATACATTTGAACTAATTGTTCACCTTTATTCTCACCCTGAGTCTGTTAGGTCACTGTAAACTACAAATACTAAAAAGCATAATCAAACATATAAGTGTAATAATTGTGAAATGATTAATCAATCTATAGATTACTTAAGATGAACTGCATCACTACTACAGTATAACATGCAGGAAAAATAAGTCCTTGTGATCTTTCTCACTTTTGATCAATTGAATTTTGGATGAAAAATGTGATAGAAAGGCACCTTACCAAGCTCATCCATGACAGCTCTTGATCTCGCCACAGAGTGTGTGTTGTGCTGGTTTATCACTGGGGTAACCAGTCTAATTTCTCATTGGGTTGAAACGTCACTTCCTCAGGGGAAGGTTCATTTTTTTACTTGTTTCTGTATGAAGACCCATCCATGGTTAGTATGAAAGTTTGCCGTTTCCTGCAGAGAAGGAAACGTGCAATCTTTATGTGAATCATGTCTACAAGTGAGATTCTCAAACGAATAACAGGACTGATTGTGTTTCTGTTGATTATGCTTTTATGTAAATGACAAATGTACAAAATTTTTTATTCAATATTAAAATGATACTATATATTGAGTTAAGATTAGGATATTACATAATATATATTCAGATATTTATTTATGACAATAGATTAATAGTGAAACACTGCAATAAGGAAATGTGCATTGCTGTTGGTAGTGGAGCCAACCTCAGATGTTTTGGTGATTAAAGCTAGCAAGCTGGATCCAGGTCCCTGCCCTGTTCTGCCATTGCTCCACACATTAAAGGAATGTGACACAGTCTCAGCATTTGCTGGAAGAGGAAAGAAAACTGCATGGAAAATGAAGATTTTCACTGCAGCAACTGAAGCTTTTGAGGCAACTTCTGTGGACCAACCATCCAGAACCACACACACACGCACGCATGCACGCACACAACTCAAAAAATAAAGGGAACACTAAAGAAACACGTTGTAGATCTGAATGAATGAAATATTTTTATTTCATGGAGGAGGTCAGGATTTGGAGTTATACACAAAATTAAAGTGGGATAAACACACTGCAGGCTGATCCAACTTTGATGTAATGTCTTTTAAACAAGTCAAAATGAGGCTCAGTAGTGTGTGTGACCTCCCTACAATGCCTGGGCATGCTCCTGATGAGACGGCGGATGTTCTCCTGATGGATCTCCTTCCTGGACTAAAGCATCCGCCAACTTCTGAACAGTCTGTGGTGCAACTTGGCGTTGGTGGATGGAGCAAGACATGATGTCCCAGATGTGCTCAATTGGATTAATGTCTAGGGAACGGACGGGCCACTCCATAACATCAATGCCTTTGTGTTGCAGGAACTGGTCCCACAAGGGGTCTGAGGATCTCATCTCGGTACCTAATGGCAGTCAGGCTACCTCTGGCGATCACATGGAGGGGTGTGCAGCCCTTCAAAGAAATGTCACCCCACACCATTACCCCAAAACATCAGCCAGAAAGCAACAGAACTGAGAAGTGGTCTGTGGTCACCACCTGCAGAACCACTCCTTTATTGGTTATGTCTTGTCAATTGCTTATAATTTCCACCTGTTGTCTATTCCATTTGAACAACAGCATGGAAGATTGATTGTCAACCAGTGTTGCTTCCTAAGTGGACAGTTCCATTTCACAGAAGTGTGGTTGACTTGGAGTTACATTGTGTTGTTTGAGTGTTCCCTTTATTTTTTTGAGCAATGTATATGGTCACCTGCGTTTCCTCCAGACTGCTGTCCTCGCACCACTTCAGTTCAAACCATTTGCTTTTTTTATAACAGGGGTGAAGGTGTTTCTATGTGCATTTTATATACAGCTAAGTAAGCAAGGAGTCTATTTGATGCTTAGTTAAATGTGTTATTTCATTATTTTCGAAAACTGAAGTGTAAAAAATCTACATCAAAATTGACGTCGGACCTACTTTTAAACATTTTTGAGCGATGCTGTCTCTTTGGTTTCGTCTTTTACCGGAAGAGTCCGTGTCTGTTTACAGCAGCTCTTTCTCACTGACTTAGCACCGAAGCTTTCACAAATAGCTAGCTTGAATTTACGTTTGCATTTGCAACAGTTTTGTATTTGGTTTGATAGATTAATTAAATCTGTGGTACGGTGCAGATAACATGACAATTTGGAGGCAAAAGGGCTATCGACAAGCGTAGCAATGACAAGCTGGCTAACGTAGCGACGAGGTTAGCCAGCAAGGCAAGTAGCACAAGCTAACTCCACATACAGCGGTTGCTATCGTCCAGTACACTGATTTAGGTATGTCTGCTTCACCCTGTAACTGGTATTTCTATCTTAATCTTTAATGACCGGCACCAGCAGTAGTTTATGCCTCCTTGTCCCTACTCTGAACCTCTGGTCTTAGGAGAGGCGCTGTCATGGGTGCGGAGAGCAGCGCGATGCGTGGCTGTACTCTGTTGAAGGAGCCGCTCCTAACCCTTCCCTCCGGACTCACCATGTATTCTGCGGTTCTCCAAGATGGGAAACCTGCCTCTGTGTTTGTTCACAAGCGGGGCAACGAAGACAAAGTCAATAAAGCGGCTAAGGTGTGTACAATGAGGCCTTATTCACCAGATCCTAACCTGATCAAAGTTATTAATTAGTTCAGGACGGAACTTCCAAGTACATCAGTGCTCAGTCATGACATTGTTTTGCAACTTGTTTTAATTTCTCACATTAAACACTAAAGACTGCCCTATAAAACACATCACACGAAAACCATACATGTCATGTCATTGGATGAAATAATATAGTCATTTGGCAGACAGTTTTATGTACACAACTGTTTTTTACTTATGCCTAATGCCTAACTTTCACATTTTACCGAAACAAAAAATACTGGATTGAATCAAGTGCAAATCCTTAATGCACCTTTCATTTCCTGCAGCATCTAAAGACACTCAGGCATCCGTGTCTACTGCGCTTCCTTTCCTGCTCAGTGCAAGATGGAGGTATTCATCTGGTGACAGAACATGTGCAACCTCTGGAGCTGTTGCTAAACAGTCTCTCCCCTCAAGAAATCTGCGCAGGCATCTATGACCTCCTGCAAGCACTTGTCTTTCTGCATGATAGGGTGAGCAAGAAGACAAAGTTTTCTCCTATTGTCACAAGTCTTACATGGTTATGTCCATGCAGTATATAAACACTGGTCCTGAAGGTGGCATTTAAGAGAAGCACACACCCCTGACACATTATATTTTAATGTTTGATAAGGTACTGGCCATTCTGCGTTTGTTTTTCTGTTAAACATGCATCTTTTACTTCTTCCAGGGCAAATCAAGCCACAACAATGTCTGTATTTCATCTGTGTTTGTCAGTGAAGATGGCCATTGGAAACTGGGAGGCATGGAGACTGTCTGCAAGTTCTCTGAAGCAACTCCTGAGGCAAGAGATTAAAAAAACTAATTTATCTTTGACAGTTTCTGTTTGTATTTTTTTATTTTATAAAAGTTAAAAGTAGATTTTTTTTTAATTGTTCATAACCTGCAATCCTTCAGTTTCTCAAAAGCATCCACAATGCAAGAGAGGCCAGCTGTATTCCTCCAGAGGAGGAGGTGAGCGTGTAAAAAAATCATGACTAACAGGAATAACAACTTCCCAATCCTGTTCATAAGTATTCAGGAACTATTTTGTTGGCAGGTCGAGGGCTTTAAAATCCTTCCTGACAAAAACGCTCATGCTCGGGACTGTTACTCTTTTGGAATGATGGTGGAGGGCCTTATTCCTTTACTGGATGGTTACGGTGAGTAAGGTTGATTTAAACAATCACCCTTTTCTTCCTTTTATTTAACCAACATTCTTACACATGTATCATGTTCTCTGCTCTGCTGTTTGTAGTGTCGCAGGACCTGTCTGACAGCTTGGCAAAAACCTTGAAGGCAGGCCTGCTCATTTCTGACCCTTTGGTTCGGCCTCCTCTCAATTCCTTGCTGACTCATGACTTTTTTAGGTGTGTATATCTGCACATGGGTGTGGTTATCAGTTCATACTAATAATACTTTTCGGTTTAACACACGCTTTCTGCAAATAGGAATGACTTTCTAGAGGTTATGAATTTTCTGAAGACCCTCACACTGAAGACAGAAGAGGAAAAAAATGAATTCTTTAAGTAAGAAATTGTATGGTATTCTCACTTTTAATGAACTGCTTGCATGTACAATTGTTTTTTTTGTTTTTTTTTAAGTAGTCCATGCTGTCTTGCATATTCTATCAATGACCATGTTTAAAATAAAAAATATAACTACTCCTTACCTGCTCAAAAGGTCCCATAATATTCTGTTTGTCTCTTTAGGTTCCTTCTAGATCGGGTCCAGAGCCTTCCTGAAGAGCTGATAGCTGCACGACTTGTCCCCAAACTCCTCAACTCTCTTGTTTTTGCTGAACCCATGGCTGTTAAGAGCTTCCTGCCTCATCTTCTAAGACCAAAGAAGGGTGATGTGGCATTTTACAAAACCTTGTATAACTTATAACTAAAGTGAGAAATTTGAGTGAGTTGTTGCTCAGGCTTTTCTTCATTTAACCTGTCTGACAGATCCCAGTGATGGTAGCAGTGAAGATTGCCTTCTGTCTGTGTCCCTTTACCGCAAACATGTGATTCCTCTGCTTCTCAAACTCTACAAAGTAAATGAGGAGCATGTCAGGATAGTGCTGCTAGCTCACATCCACATCTATGCCGAGTTCTTCACCCATGACGAACTCAAAAACCAGGTCCTACCTCAGGTAAAGTGTTATTAAAGCCTAGTTCAGTATTGTTGTACGATTTCAGTTACATAACCCATTTTGTTTATTGTCTGCAGCTTTTATTAGGAATGCGAGACACCAGTGATTCTTTAGTTGCCATGACTCTGCAGAGTCTGGCAGCTTTGGTGCCCTTGCTGGGGGCTCAAGTAGTTGTTGGTGGAGAGAGAACCAAGGTCTTTAAACGCACTACACCCAGCTTTACAAAGTCAACAGAAGTCACCCCTGAAAGTAAGGAAGGTTGTGCAATGTGGGATTCAACTTTACTCAAAATACTAGAAATGTTGCTCAAATTATTGCTTTGAATTCATTTTTAGTGTGTAATTTCTATCTATATTCCCTAGCTTCACCTGTTCATGTGATCGGACGCTCCCACCCCCAGATAGCTCAACCTTCCAAAACGGAGCCATTGCATTTGTTCCCCAGACCATCAGAATCTGAAGGCTTGGTTCTCAGTCACATGGCTAACTTAGCAAGTACGCAGGACACACCAACATCAGGTAAAAAAAAAAAAGCATTTATGCCAATGGAATCCATTAGCTTGATGGTTTTATTGTAGCTAAAACTCAGTCTTCTCTTTTTTGTCTTTGTTTTGTTTTCCAGATGTCAGACAGATGTCTCTACCCTTGAATGGCTTTCATCAAAACGGTAAGGTGGAGCCACAGTCATACAGCCCGGAACAAGCGGACAGACTTGAAGGTGCTGTGGAAGACTGGCCTGACTGGAATGACCATGAGGAGACTGGAAGTCGAGATGGGCAGTCTGTTCAGATTCACATTCGGGCCTCAGATCCAGTTAACAGCACGCTCAAATGGGAAAACAAAGAAGACGAGCCGTGGGATGACTTTGAGGATACTGAACCTACCTCAGATCTGTCTCCTACAGCTCCCTTTTCAGAATCAGCTGCTTTTATGCCACCCAGAAAGAGCAATTCTGCTACATCTGCAAAACTGAATTTCTCTAAACCCCTTAAATTGACCTCAACACAGTGCCAATCACCACAGAGCAAGAGCACTTCCTCATGGGACAGTTCCTGGGTTCAAGAGCAGATAGATTCTCAGAAATCACACAGTCCATCTAACCCAGAACCCAAAGCCACAGTGCCACAAAAGACTGATCCAGCAGGAGGTCTGGGCGAGGAGTTCACCATCAAGGTGAAGAAGAAGGTTGAGCAAGACCCAGAACTGGATCTGTTTGCAGACATGGTTCCAGACATTAAGCTGTCCTCTCCAGTGCTGCTGCCACTTGAAGAAAGAAGTGTGTGTGACGCAGGACCGTCAACAGTCTCTTTAGGAAATGCTCGATCTCTGCATGTTGACTCATCTATTGACACTTTAACGCTCACTACCAAGTTTGCAGTCGCCAACCTGTCAGAGGTGAGTGTGTGAGATCTTTACTATTCTTCAGATTTCAGTTTTTTTTTCCCATTGGATCAGGTTTTCTTTGAACGGTTTTCGCTGCAATCCTTGCAAGTCTTCTGAGATGCCACAATCCACAGTTGTTCCTAAATCGCTTGTCCTCTGAGAACTAAATATAACCCATTTAAGAATTAACCACAGTTGTGCAGGTTTTTGTTTTGGTTTTTTTTTGGGTTTTGTGTTTTTTTTTTTGTTTTTTTTTTTTTTTGTTTTTTTTTTTAAATCGGCACAATACAGCTGCTGCAAAACAAATTTAAATTAATTCCTATTCCTGTTGACACGGTCTCACTGTGCAGGAACTTGCAACCCTTATATCACTGCCATGGAAAAGCCCAGTGGCATTACAACTCAAAGGAATATTACTTTAGCCTGTAAATATTTTGTTTAAAAAAAACAAAAAACAAAAAAACAAAAAACGTTATTTTTCCCTGAACCACTGGAATCAACCCTATACAACAGGACTGAGGGGATATAAGGTGTTGTGCAAAATGGATCAAAGGCATGAGTTAGTCACATTTCTATTAGCGGGGTAGTGTTGTCAGATTCCAAGTCAATCTGCGACTTTATTCATGTTAAAAATTATCTAAAACCACAAGCTTTAGAAATGTTCTCACTGTTGCTTTGCACAACTCCATACACCCAGGAGAAATCATTTGACACGGGGCTGACATGAGTGCTGCAATGTTTACGGACATGTCAAGTATTTAAAAAAATAAAAATAAAAATTTAGTTCTTCATTTTGCCAAAAAATGATCAGTTATTTTATACTTGCATGACACAATTATACTCACCAGTCAGTGAATATAATACTTGGCATTGCTTTATCTTACAAGTCAGGTCACCCTTTGTCTAATCAGCTTTTTAGATTGTTCAGTTTTTTTCTGCCATGATAATAATGAACTGATTATTTTTCCTCTCTCCCTCCCTCCTTCAAAGACTGAAACAGATGGCTGGGGAGATGGAGATGACCTGAACTGGGAGGACGAGACTGCCTGGTGATAAAAACACAAGCTCCATCTGGAGCAAAACATTTAACCACTGGAGATCTTAAATCCATGCACCACATCTGGAGCAGTAAACTGAAAGTAGCTTCTCATTAAATACAACATAACAGGAAAGGTTATTAGAGGAAGAGCTGAATCTTCTTTATCATTCTGATATTTATCATCAGTATGTTTTATTATGGAAACGTGCTTTGTACGGGAATGATTGGCCACCTGTCAGGTGCTGCTAGACATGGACGAAGAAGCCATTCATGATTGTTTGCCAATTGACATTCATCTCCTCAAGATGATTGAGACCTGAGGCTGGGTTGAAAACTATCTTGTCTATATTCTTTTTAATTTTTTTTTTTTTTCTTCAATAAATGTGCCATGTCAACTGTTGGCTTTAAAGTCAAGATGAACCTTTGGCATGACATGTTTCAATAATGAGTCAGGTTTAATGAAGGCTTGCACTTTGAATGAATGTAAAATGGTAGAGATAATTTATTTGAGTGCTTTGGTTGCTGAAGAAATAAAAACTTTAGTAAATGACAAGTTTGACTTTCCTTTCTGCTTAACACATAAAATCGTCTTTTGTGAATGAAATTTAAAAAAAAAAAGGGTATTTAAATGTATTTAATAAACAGTAACAAAAACCAATGTCAGCAGCAAAACAGATATAAAGACTTAAACCAGCTGATCAAATAGTTATTCTGTACAGGAAAGAAGAAATCTGAGGCTTGAAAAGGAGCTAGAGCCACTATGTCGTGTGTCTGACTGAACTGATGTGAGTTATCAGGCTCTGAAGCTCGTGTAATCTGGATTCCAACCACTGTGGAGGTGGTGCGGTAGTGCTGGCTTTACCCTCGATGACAGCCTGAAGGGCTTTCAGAGCACTCTCAGCTGTCTGGATGTAGCGGCTGTACTCCTCCTCTGCACTGCTCTCCTGCCGAGCTCTCTTTGGGCAAGGCTAGGAGGAAGGAAATGATTAAAGAGAAAATATAGAACGAGTTATTGATGTGTAATTTTTAATTAAATGTTTTAATTTTAACATTTTAATGGAAGGCTTCACAAGGGAGCCCACACTGTACTGAAAGTTTAATCTTGCTCAAACAGTTTGGTTTTGGTTTTTCGCCAAACAAGTAAATAACATCAATCATCTCTTTTAAACAAGTCATTTCTGTTACTCCTAATTATGAGAAACATCTTAAAATGAGACCTTATCTGCTTTTGATCACTTCTGCAGTTGGTTTGAATACACGTACTTGGCCTTTCAGACAAGATGGTGCACGAGCATGCAAACCAATAAATTTATTTATTTACGCGACAAACCTCAGAATGTGTGACAGTTTCAGCTTCAGCATCCAGCCTAACTTCTACTTTATTCTCCAGCTTCTCATTGTGTTGCTCGATCACTGTTGTCTCCTGTTTGAGCCTTTGTAACTGCGACTCCAAGTTTTCTTGTGCTTTGAGAGTCTGCAACAGAGACCCCTCATATAACAACCATCTCTTGAACTTAAGTTGATTTTCCCTACTTTATGGCAATGTAGCTTACCTTGCTGAGATAACTGACCACTTGGGTTTTTATTTCTTCCATGCACAAACTCTGTGAAATGACCTCTTCGTGGTTTGTATTCTTTATCACCAGAGGGAGACATTAGGTCATGTTAAAGCTTTAACACTACGCTACACTGAAATTAATGGCATAAGCAGAGTTGTTGGCTTACCTCTGCAAAGTAAGAAAAGGCCTCCAGGGCGTGCTGATGTAACAGCCAGGATTTGTTAGCCAAAAGGGCCTCGAACAGGCTACTTAGCCTGGGAAGAATCTGACTCTGAAACCAAAAAACATCGAGATTCATTTTAAAACTTAGTAATGTGTTAAATGGTGGTTGTTTTTTTTTTTGCAAAGGAAATTTTTGTCAAGAGACTTGAGAAAAAGATTTCCTAGGGCAACCATAAATTAAGATGACAGAAGGATATCAGACATTTTTGTTTACAAAAATACTGAACAATAATTTATAATTATATTCTGATTATCCAACCTGGTTGTCAGGGGGGACAAAGATCTTCCCCAGGGAAGCCAGGAACTCGAGAGCAGCCAGCAGCAGGTGATCCACACACTTCTGAGAAACCACTGCATCCAGACACAGTAGTGCCTGAAATCGCACCCAAAAGTCAACAGAGATATCCTCCATCCTTCAGGTGTTAAATGTGGACGGTGAAAGCCAAAGCTTACCTGAAGTATGACTTGTGACTCCAAGTTTTTCACCAAAATGGCTGTTACCAACAAAAGCAGCTGCATGGTACACTGCAGCACAGGATGGGTCTGAAGCTGCGGTATAAGACAGGTCAAAGATATTACAGTGTTGCCTTTATCACTTCACTCAGCATGTGGGGATATACTTCATCATCACCTGATCAGGACTCATTCGTAACCAGAGCTGTGTGACTATCCTTACTGCAGTCAACACACACTGTTCAGGAGGTGACGGTCCTCGAACCACTGACAAGAGGGACAGCAGCATGCCATTCTAATAAGAAAAGAGACTTTTTGAAATTAAATTAAAAATACTTTATGCATCCCAGATGGAAATAAAACTAAATTTGATACAACACAGTTTTGCAACCGCTTCAAGCTGCAAAACTTTTTCCATTAGGGGGAAATGTAGTTTCACTGGAGAAGTCACTGAGTTGATCAAAGTAATTTGTCCAAACATGGACACAATCTGACTTAACTGCTGACATCGACTATTGTTCCAACTTCTCATTAGTGCATGATCCGCCCTGTTGCTGATATCCACACAGTTGTTATCCCTGATTACTTTTTTCCTCTGTGCTCTAGTAATGAACCTATAATATGGCAATTTTCCAAGTCATAAGTACACATTGATTAAAATATTTAGACTAAGCAAAAGTATTATGAAGCAAACAGAAAAGGATGTCTTCTGTTTGCTTCTTCTGACGTCTTTAACCTTGAAGGTTTGTCCTGCAAGGTTTTAATTATGTGTGATTAGTAGACATAATGTTATCCGAGGTACTCCTCACCACTTTGCCAACTTGTCCCAGCTTGAATCCTCCATTCTGCCATTCAACCATAATGTTTTGACAGAGGCCAATAATTTCCATCTCGACACGGTTACGAGCATCCTGTGAAAGAGCTCTGAGGAGGACGTGATGCCACACTGCAAAGTTTTCCATTTCAGATGGCGGGAAGCGCGTCACCAGGTCCATCTGGAAAAACAAATACTCAGATATGATTAATGTAAATGCCACTTTTATCAAGACTATGGTTTTTCACATGCACTTTTCAATGCTTTTTCTTCTAAAGACAGCCAATAAGCAGCATTTAAAAGCTAAAGCTGGAACTCTGTCCTGGTGGCAGAAAAACTAGATTCTATGTAATGCAGCCAACGCATCAGTCCATGTATTAATATGCAACAGCCTTTTTACATTGTAAGATAAGTTATTTTTCCAAAATTCATCACCTTATTTAACTTTTCCACATTCACAATTGTATACAGAACCATAAGTACAGGTAATTAACAGTCGATATTCTGTTTATACACAAAATTTGATACAAAGCTGATAAAAAAAGTGAATGTGTAGAACATTTTAGAGTCATTTTTGAGAATATAAATGTTTTCATTTCTGTAATATGGTGTTTCTTTTTAACCTGATGGCTTGGTGTCATGAGGAAGACCATGCGTCTTAGCAGCAATCCAAGATGGAACAACTGGTAACACTCGCTGCTGCAAGCTTTTACCTGGAGCAGAAGAGTGAGAGGCAGAAAGGTGGTTCTGGTCAGTGTTCAGGCTTACAAATACAGGCATCAGAGAGAACAGGGGTCCAAAAAGGTCAAGAACTTTAGTTTATGTGTTAATGTGTAGGACTCAGATTAATTTAAGGACCTGAGATTTAGTTTTAGTTCAATCTCATGGACTGAGATTATATAATGTCTGCAAAATATATTAAGTTTACAATATGTAGTTTTTTAACCTCATTTTTTTTACTTCACGTGTTAGAAAATATCAAATAAAAGCTAAACAAAAACAAAGTGTATCATGTGATATTCGTCCCTAGTCTCTACTTACAAGCTGTGCAATAAGAAGGACATGGTGTAGGCAAAGTTCTGCTGTCCCATATCTGAAAACAAATAACAGTAATTTATTCAATATGGCGTATCATATGTCCAGTAAACAATGTCCAATAAAACAAAAGTGTGTCACTGTGAGACGGCGTGATCTTTGTCTAAGATATAATCTGACCACACTAATATATCCAATGTTTTTATTGAGCACCTTAAGTGAACCCAGTCAAGGCTGAATGTGACTGTATGTGCTGAGCCAAAACTCTCTTAAACGTAAATGTTACGGTGGAAGATATGAGATGGAATATGTGGGTTGAAGAGCCACCCCTGCTGATAAATAATGCTGCAGCTTCGCATAGTTGAGGATATCCTGTTCTTCACAGAAGATAATAACTGTTGTGTACCTTGCCTTTTTTTTTTTCCATGAAGCATTATAAAAGGTGCATGAAGTTACAAAAAGGCAACTAACAATTTTGTAAAGGTCCGGTTATTAATTAGTCTACAAAAAAAAAAAAACTGAGGACATATTTGGTTCAATATGCAGAATCTCAACATTTTCTATGAAATTGCAGCACGTTTGGTTTACATAAGATGAAAATAAGCTTATATTTTTTCCCTTTGTAAACATGCACACCCTTCAAACAGGACTAAAGGTGCAAGACACCAACAACTCCCAGATGTAAGCATGGTGAGGGAAGCATCTTTTTTTGTTTTTTTGTTAACACAGCAACAGTGTGCCCTGCAATCACTGGGTGACAATGAATGTTATAC
Organism: Telmatherina bonti; assembly: GCF_933228915.1. Taxonomy (NCBI): domain Eukaryota; kingdom Metazoa; phylum Chordata; class Actinopteri; order Atheriniformes; family Telmatherinidae; genus Telmatherina; species Telmatherina bonti. The sequence continues at coordinate 25,174,990 of NC_136626.1, forward strand.
TGTATCTACAGTTTTCATTCCAAGAAAAGTGACTAATCCAAACCTCCTCCTTATAGCTGCCAAGGGATCATAAGATGTCGCAGCCAAGGTGTTATCTAACTCAAACTGATGACTATTTTATTGAAGCTTATTGTTGCAGATGCATTGTTGGTGTTTATGTTTCTCTTCTCAGTTAAAAAGTACAACTGAATTTACAACTGTTAGTTTGGTCATACCCTAAATGCAACTTGGATGATGACTAGGGCTGCCACAAAAAATTATTTTAGTAATTAACTAGTCACCAAATGCTTTGGCAATTAGTCAACTAATTGGATCACTTGTAAATTGTAGCTTGTGGTAGCATAAAGCTGCTTTTACAAAACCATCATTAGATTCTTCTTTTTAACAAGCTTGTGCATCACCATCGTACAGCTATGAATGCAAGTTCTACTGTGCAGATTTTGCATGGGACATGCTTTTCTTGAATTTTTATAAACTTGAGCTCCATTGCTGGCTAGCCATGATACTGTTGTTTAAGCAGAACTTTTCAGGTGATGTCTGATCCCAATTGCCCCTACTGTGCATGTGTACCATGGAGAGGAAGGCGATGGAAGGTAGAGCGGCATAGTTGAAGATTAATAAATTTCTTTTTGGTTCTAATCTATTTTAAGAGCATCATGGAAAGTCCACATCATTAACAAACTGCTTCTTTTATGGCTGCTTTTAACAAAGAAAAATCCCCTCTTGAGCTGATATTTCCCACATGAAAACATTACTTTTCTCACCGTGCTGTGAAACACCACACATCTGTTGCCAGTAGAGCTACTTGAGTATCAGCCTGCAGCACAGCATCAACCAAACAACATTCCTGGAAAAGGCAGATAAGAGAGAAGGGGAAGCCAGATGCACAAAAAGGAAGACAAAAAAAAGATTGAAAAATATTTAACAAACCAATCTAAAACGAAAGAATAACTTGCTTTGAATAAAAGGAAATCCTGATATAAATCACTCCCAAAAACCCCAAGGTAATCAGATGTCCCAAATATTTTAAACTAGACACCACCCTCATGCTCAGTTTTATCTTCAGATGTTTGCTACATTGTTAAAAAGAAAAAGATGTCATGACTACAGAGGCCAATATTAGTTTTTAACATGCAAGAAATTGACAGAGCTGGAGAATATATACCTAGTAATATGATTGAGATTGAGTTTAAAATTGGGTTCACACTAGGATTCATTTGTTTACTTATGACCATGTTATGAAATAATTACAAGTATATTAAAGAATGACAATCAAAGCTAGAACTAGTTTAGTGTTATTTTCCTGCTTTATAGTGATTGTTGATCATTTAAAAGAGGACTTGCCTGCAGTTACTCTGTCCATTAAGATTTCACCAGTTAATGTCAAACTGATTTTAGACAAACATTAGGAAAACTATAATTATATGAAACAGAACTTGAGTCTAGCAGCTGTGGTTGGGCTTTTTCTAATAATAATTCTTCTGGACTGTATGGATAAGACTCTGCTTTACTTTTCCACCACAAGCATTTTCAGGTGCTGTGCTGGAACTGCAGATACAAAGATATCAGATTACTTCCTTTATTCTTCTGACTATATCAGTGATCAATAAACTGCAAAGAAAAGGCCAAAATTTTAAAGGTAAGCGAGAAAAAACATGTTCACAAGAATAAACACGGGGTGGACTTAAATCTTTAAATATTCACTGTATATATAGGTCTAAACATTTTGCTTTGCACAGCAAGAATGCAAGTTAACTCACTGCTGATAATAAAGACTTTGCCAATTTTATTTTTCTTTCTTCAAATGTGCTATGTAGGGAGTTTTTAAATTAAAGTTAGAATCATTAAACAAAGATGACGGAGGATTCTCATCCCTTACTTTGTTTAGATAGATGCAGAAATATGCAATCAAGCCATTTTCTGGAGTTAAAGAATAAAAAGGTATAAATATTAAGGTACAAATATTAAAGATATAAAGATATATTAAAGATATAAATAAATATTAAAATATTTGTAGAAGAAATAATCTAAACTTTATAAGCAAATAGTTTCCTTCTACTGATTTTGCATGATCTAATGGATATGGTCGGCTCTTGATCTCACCAGCACGGGAAAGTATGCAGGAGGAAGGGCGGCCACACTGGCACAGAGGTGCACACAGACATGGTGGTGCAGAGAGACCTCAGACTGGGCCTGACCCTTCAGCATCACCCCTGGCAACAGAACTGGTACTTTACGCTCAACATAGCATCGTCTGAAACTAATAAAGAGAGCCTGGTAGAGAGGAAGCCTGAGGGGAGCAAAGAAAAAAAATTTAGGAACTCAAATTCACGACAACTTATAATACAGCAGTGTTTGCTGTATTTGACCCGTTCCAGACCTGTCAATGATCATCTTTTAAAAAGGACTGAAACCCGATGGGCACTCAGGAACATACATTTCAGCATCTGAAGTCCTCACTCAAAATCTCAAAACAAAAGGTAAAAGAAACAAAAACAAAAGAACATCTTTGGCACTTTATTTAGTACTAACAAGTCAGACAATGAGAGGTTCAGGTTTGCAGAAGATTCTGACATCATAGTCCCAGATTAGAGTGAAAATATCCAGAAACCCCATCTTTATTTCACCTATCTTCTATTTCATGCTACACTTTTTCTTTTTTTCTTTTTGCTACCAACAAAACATTCTCATCAGCAGTTACAGAATCTAAAATTCACATAACTTAAATAGAACAGGAAATAATGCCCCAGTGGTGTTTTATGTAATGTCTTATAACCAACTTAAACATTGGAAGTCATACCGTGTTCTTTCCTTTTATTCTCCAAAAAGAATATGAAAATCAATAGTTACAAAAATAAACTTGTAACATCATCAATGCCTATTTGTAAAGATATTTAACATTAGCCTCTACAAAATAAAGGAGTGCAGTGACTTTAAAGCTCATGGATTTGGAGCTTGCACACAATAGAAAAATGATGCAGCATTTTTGTCAGGGTTGATAAACAAGAACTGGTTCTTTTCTTTCTTTTGTATTGTGTCTTGACTATTTGGACCAGATTCTACTGGCGACAAGACTGTGTACAAAAGAGTGAACAATATCAACAGTTTTGTGGCCAAATAAATAATATTTAAAAACCAGTTTGCCATTGTGATAGTCTGAACTGGGTTTGTGTGTATATGTGTTGTTTACAAATATTAACCCTCATGCAACTTATTATCAGAACTATGTATCACAAAAGACGCATATCCTGCAGAAGAGGGTGGATTGGAGTGGTTTACTGACATGCCAGTGATAATGAAGTGTAGATCCATGATAAGAAAAGGTGTTAATGGAGCAGGGGTGTCCAATGTCCGTCCTCTAGGGCCAATGTCCTGCAGGGGTTTGATGTATCCCTGTCCCAACACACCTACCTCACATTAATAGACCCAACAGCCAATAAAGTTCTGCACAGCGACAGCTTAATTTGAGTCAGGTATGTTGGAACAGGGATGCATGGAAAACCTGCAGGACATCGGTCCCCGAGGACCGACTTTGGACATCCGTTATAGAACATCATTCTGTAACATTTTGAATAAACCATGTCACAAATATTCCACAGATTTAATCTGTGTGATTTAATAACAATGCAATTAAACAACTCAAACTTACTAAACATGAATAAATAAATAAAAAAACATGGATAGCAAAGTCAATTAAAGATTATGTGATGAATTCAAGAAAAACAAAAAGCTGAAATTGAACTTTAAAGAAAAAAAAAGTAAGAACACACAATCAACAGTCATGCTAAGAGTAAACACTGTACTCAAACACTAGAAATATCAAAATACAATAAAAATTATGATACCTGGGTATGTCCTCTGAGAATTGGCTGCCAGGATACCAAAGCTGTAGCACTTCTTCTGGTTGGCAGGCCAGCTGTCCCATAATGTTCACCAGCAGGAGACAGTGAGGGAGTTCATGTTCAGGACTCAACCCTGCTGGGAAAGTATTGCATGTGTGACTGAACGAGTCAAAATAAACAGCTAGAACCACAAATTTGTTTGACAAATACATTCATTTCCTAAATATACAATTTACCTTGAGACTATGCAGTTTAATATTTGCAGACAAGCTTAAATTCTTTAGTTAATATGACAATATATGAGATGCATAAATACCATATCAATGACACTCTGAGACAATATACTGGACCACCATCAGTTCCAGTTCTTAGCAATCCCATTAAATAGATCAGTGATCCACAGAAAATGTGTGTTGTGTTTTGTCCCTTGTAAAATTTTGCACTTTAGTATTCTCACAGAGTAACACAATAACATGAACCGCATGTTAGCATTTGGAAAACAAAATAAAACTCACTCGATCTGAGTATGGCTTCTGTTATGCTTTAGATTATAGAAAAAGGAAGTGAAGTTTTTTCCAAATGCTTGTTTACTTGGCAATTACTGCAAATACTTCCAATTTTAGACAGCAAAATGTTAAATCCTATAAAATGGCAAATGTTTCAGCATTTAAACTCACTGAGGTCATGCTGGAGGACAGCTTCAGCAAATGGTCTTAGAGGCAACAATTGAAGGAGGAAAGCATCCATGGGAACCAGAGCTGCTGCATTCAGCTCCCCAGAAAGATCTTTGGGAAGTGCTGGGGCAACCAAGCTTGGGGGGAACTTACTGAAAGAAGTCAGACTTATTATCATAATCAAACACACTACAAGAATCAACAGATGAACTGTAGTTGAAAATTGACACCTGAAAGCCAAAGGCAAACCACACTTACCTGACAATCTGGAGGTAGAGTTGATGAAAGTTTCTACAGTGTTTTGTCAGAAAAAATTTAAATTCCTGTTAGATGGATAAAGAAGAACAAAATGTATTCAGATATGTTTGCCTTCTCAAGTAAAAGGTTAACATAAGCAGTATTATAGGAGGTTGGAAAAAGACTAATTTATGACACCTTTATGTAATGAACCAAGGTGTTGGCAAAGAATTTGCACATCTTTGCAGTTTTCTGGAATAACTTGTATTCTGTACTTTGTTTAGACTCCTGTAAAAAGGGAAAAAGACTTTTACTATATAAAAAAGAAAAATGTATGGCAACAAATTCACTTAACCTGAAACTAATAAACAATTGTGTTCATTTTTGCAGGAACAAGAGCTTGCAACATAGGAAATGATAATGATTTTTCACAGATTTAAGATAGTGAATACAAATTATTTTAAAGAGTTTGGGTAAAAAGACAGTAAAAAGCCCGTAGAAACAGAAGTACAACAGGTTGCCACTTTAGGAACATACCCGCCAAAAGTGTGAACGCATGTAGCAATTTATTTTGCAATCAATTTAACAAGAAAATTTTAAAAAAACTTGAAACATGAAATTTTGTGAATGTGAATTCTCACTTAAGAGCCACGATTATCTGCCATCCCCAAGAATAATCTATAAACACTGATACCTTTTTTTTTCCCTATAAAAACAACCAATTAAAGAGTTCCTACCTGTAAACCCGCCTGCTTTATCTGTTCAGCAAGCTCTATACAGTTGTAGAAGGACACCAGCAGGTTGTCAGACAAACTGTTGCTTATGTCACTGTGATTTAGATGCTCCTCCACCAATGAGTGGTATTTCAGGCTCTGTCTGAAGGAAAAAAAAAATTTATCCTAATAACTACAGCAGAAAAGAAAACCAAACAATTTTGCTGAACTTATTCAGTTCTCAAATAATTAATCCAGTATGAAGAATAAGGGGACAGAAAATGGGGCTTACTTGATGAGGAACTTCCATGTGTTTGCATGTAGTGCAATGTCCAAGTTGGCGATAACAGAGCAGATATCGAGAAGAGTATGAATCACTGCAAAGAAAAAAAAGAAAAGGAAAGTAAAGAAAAGAAAAGAAAAGAAAAGAAGAGAAAAAGAAAAATAAGACAAAATTTGTGGAATTAATTCAAGATTATCTGTAAAGTGTGCAAGTAACAGAAAGGACCGTTTAGATGCTCAAGAATGTGGCAACAAAAGCCAAAATTAATATTGCATGCAAAAGTAAGGAAACATACTTGTAACAATGTCAGAAACCTCCTCCTCTGAGGCCCTGCTATCCAGAGAAATCCTATCCAGGACCTCCAACAGACTCTTCTGCAGGGAATACGCCTCCTTGAAGAGCCCCTGCAGCAGGTCTGCCACCAGGGACAGACGACCACAGTACACTATCTCACTATCCTGTGGATAAAATGGGAAACCCATCTGAGTTCATTTTACTATTTTCTGTTTTTTACTGTTGCTCTTTCAATGTAGTTAATCAGATTAAAACAAATGCCTGTTGATTTTATATTCCTTCACCTTACCCTACGGTCTCTGTTGATTTGGATGCTTATCACTTTAGGAGAAGTGTGTATAAGTGTGTGTGTGAAAGAAAAACATAGATATGAAATAATATAAACTACTCTATACCCAAACTTCATTATCCTGCTAATGATAGAATTTATATCTACATGCATTGTATTTGTTCAAATACTCTGACAACCATTAAATTAAGTAACAAGATCAGAATGTGTGGCTATCAAATAAAGCACAACAGGTCACAGATGGGAACCATTCCGAAAAAAATAAAAATCACACCTCATCCATCCCATTGAATCTGTTAGTTTTAATAAACATCATCAACATGCAAATGTTCATAAAGCCTGGAGATAAATATGATATACTCAAATGAAAAACCAAACAGAAGAGATATTTCTAAAAAGATTACCTTTCTAGAAAGATGATTTTTTCTTTATGCATTTACCTCTGTATTTTTTCTGTTAAATTGCCTGCTCTTTCAGATATGTTAAGCATGTTTTTACCTTATTTTTTAGATTCAATTTTACAGACATCTGAAAACTAACCTTACAGTGCTGAAATGTCTCCTTCAGAACTTTCAGAACACAAATCGGTAGTGAGCGGATAGCATCCAGGTCAGGGGCTTCTTCAAACGAGCCAACATGGCGAACACAAGTGGAAAATGCATCAATTATCTGCATCATTGCCTGAAACAAAGTGTCAAGATATCCGATAAGAGTAAGGTAAGACATGGGTCAAATGTACTATTGATACAAAAAAATCTTGTTTATTATACCCATTTAAATAATATGTAGCCGTACCTGTATAATGTTCCTCAGAAGGGCACAGAGTTCAGTATTTTGACTGGAAAGTCCTCCAACTTGATCAATAATTTCTTTCATCATGGTGTTAAATACTGTCACTGCCTGCAGACAATCATGTTAGATAGAAGATGTTAGTGTGACAGCCTTTGCTTTGCCAGTTGGTATTTGAGTGCTGATTTGTCGTCAGTGTACAGGTTTCTGAGTTGGTGTTGCACTGTCATCTGAGAACTTTGACTTTGTGCACCTGGGTTATAAAAGAATTAGAGCTCTGAGTCTCTGCTGTCTTTGTTATCCCCCTACATGCAACACAGGGATAACCCATATAAACCCACCACAAAAAAAACAAAGCACATTGGATACACTGCCACAAGCTAACACAAAAAAAAAAAAAAATTCCACAAACACAGTAGTGCACAAACAAACATACATCAAATGCTATGTGCAAAGAACTACCTATGAACACACACTGGCTAAATGGACACATGGCAAATTGGCAACATCAGTGGTGTAGATGTAGATGCATGATGGTGCAACCAAACCAAACAGCACATCAGCTGAATGTGGAATGAGAGGGAGTGCAAACGCACTGAGCTCTGGGTCTTTTATAACCCAGATGCACTAAGCCCTAGTGCTCAGAAGAAAAGTCATCACCCACATAGGCTTCAATAACACACTGAAGAAAGATCATCATATTTGAAGAAAAAAAAAAAAAAAACTCAGCACACTGTGAAAATCACTTTAACCTTGAGTTAATGTAATATAGTATTTCATTTGTAGCCATTTTGTTTTTGTTTGTTTTTTGTTTTTTTTAGAACATGCACATAGTATTCTCAGGATAAATCAAAACACTGCACATTTGCCAAGTTTACCTTTGGTAAGATCTTGGAAAAACACTCATCTTCAAGCTCTAATGAACCAATATGTGGGAGGAACATGTCTGTAATTATCTTCAGGATACCTGAGGGAAGGTTACAGATTATAGATTATTTATACAAAGGTTATGAACAGTAGTCAAGGTACAAGGTATAATGTTAATTTTAAAATAAATTAATCACAACATTTACTTACGTATGTGATCATCCCAGCTTTCTGACTCATGATGCAAAGAGTGTAAACAGTCAAGGAAAAGCACATCATTCCTATAATCTGATATTCACTGTACCTACTTACTAATCACCCCACGATGTCAACAGCAATGCAAAATACAAACTTTATCTCAAGTTAATATTTAATCATTTTCATGTTGCGTATGCTTGCAAATAATCTAAAAACTGTCTCCAATGATCGTAAACTACACTATTTTCCTTCCCACTGTCGTCGGGTGCATCGAAGTCTTGACTCG
>NC_136626.1:25188461-25418704 GCF_933228915.1 Telmatherina bonti
GATGTGACAAAAATGAGTGCTTGAAATGTTCAAGTTATCTTTTCTACAAGTCTTTACTGTTTTTCTTCGTTTTTTTAATACATTTATTTTAAAGTAAGGGGAATTTATTTGAGATCCACCATTATTCAGCATCTCATAGAAAAGTGTACTGTCATAAGCGAAAGGAGAAGTAATCTGTGTTGCACTTTTTAAAACAATAAACTTTCCCTCAGTAACTGTTAACAGGATATTTCCACCTTGGTCACAATTTCCTGTATGGACTATACACTTGGCAAATTAACTCCAATTCATATGAAAGCACGCCAACACAAACTAAAAGCTCAAAACAGAAGAAAAATGTATAAATACAAAATCTAAATTCATATGAAGTGGGTCATAACTTTTACTTTCAGTATTACTGAAAATTGTCAACTTTTTCCTTAAAGAATTCCAAGGTGATTTTGAATATACACCTTGTGATTGACAAATAATATTTTAACAAAGTCAGACCAAACAGACAAATGTTAAAGTGTTGTATTTGAATCAAATGATCATTGCCGGGTGGTTTGAAGCATCATTGTGTAGCTTCCGAATAAGGACGACAAATAAAAGGTAGATATTTGAAATTAGATGAGGATTCACAGTCTTATTTTTTGTCATCAGACCAGGTGACCTCGTAGTCGCTGAAAACAGTTTTCAGCTTCTCCACAGACACAGAATGGTCTGCTTTGCCAAAGGCCTGGAAATGAGCAAGAAAACAATGACATCAGCATGTTTGGCATCATACGGAATTTAGTTTGCCATGTTTGTCCATTTATATAAACTTACAGTTGATTCTCCAAACACTCTTAGTTTCTTGTCCTTGCTGTTGTGCTCTATTTTCCCTCCTCCAAGGCATTTACACTCCATCCCCAATGCCTCCATGGCGGGATTAACTTTTTCAAATATATGATCTGTAATTTATTGAGATCAAACATTTTCAAACTGAGTAATAAGCAGCCATTTAAGATTATTCACAACAGTGTCATTATTTTATTCCTAGGCCCCTAAATGCATCACCTAGTCGCTTAAACACAACATGGCTATGACATGTGAGGCACATGCGCGGTGTATGTGAGCAGGATGCACTAAAAAGCCCAAACTGCATGTTATATCTATAGACATCATATATACATATATATGATGTCTATGGTTATAGCCAGCTGAACTGACACATTTGACAACCCTCTAGTCGTAAACTACGTCAGACTTACTGTGATACTCTGCACTTTTTGTGCCTCGCACTATTTCTTTATGCTCATCGCCATCTTTCACTTTCACTCTGACCAGAATGTATTTAAAAGTTCCCTCAGGATCAATCTCTACATCAGGGATTTTAGCCAGAGCGTCGGCCATAGCGACTGTAGCTGAGCGCAAACAGACTGAGACCGTCAACCTGTTTAACGATCTGCTGACAACAGAGAGCATGGAGCGCGCTCACAGACAACCTTATTTGGACCTCCACTTCCTGTCTTAAATGCTAGGTTCTTGCCATCAGTGTGCAGGTTAATGCTGCGCTCGCACGCTGGCGCCCTCACATGGCATGTTTGACCATTACATCAGGGTTCAATTCGCTCGAAGACCGCCTGAAGTACTGCTGGTTTTCTTAAAGACACCTGACTCAAATAATAAGTCAGTGTACAGAACGTCAGAAGGCTTTTGTATTTAATCTGAATCTCGTTGTTAGAGCAGGCACAATTTTTGCACCCGTGAGAGATGTGGGTGTTTTTAGACACCCACACTTTTCATCCTGAGAGGATCCAACATCCACATTATCCGCTTCTCTCCCCTCCCCTCCCCTCCCTTCTCCTCTCCTTTTTCACCATGTTGCTCCTTGAGGGACGGCTGACAGTGATCCGCTGATCGGCTTTTCTGTTGCAGCATGTTTTGTTTGTTTATTGTTCAACTTGTACTGGATGAACTAGCGGGTTGCTGATGGAAAAAGGTATCCCATTTCATAGTGTTTTGTTTACATTTATGTTTTATCAATTTTAATATTACCTGAGGTTTGCTGTTGACATGGCTGTGAAATCTGCTGGCCACAGACCTGGCTGCAGAAACAAATTGGGGTGGGGGTGCATTACACTTTCATACTTTTCTAACCTTCCTTTATTTTGCATTGAACGTCACTTTGTGATAGGGTGAGCAGATTTGAGTTTGTGGGGGGGAAAATACTGTTAAGAGACTACATTCAAGGCTATAAAATTATGATAAAGAGCTTGATTAAAAGATTAAATTTTTTTTAAAATATAGAAATGTCTGCCTATATACTTTGGGAAGAAAATACTGTGGTATTTAGTCCACTTTCAGAATGGTGAAAATCAATTTGACCAAATTTGTTTCTGCTAAGTTTGTCTTTTTTATAAAACAATGACAGTAAATATACATACAAAAAGAAACAGTTTTTATGCTAACCTGATGTTAGCTTTCAGTTACTTGCTTTGCACTGACTGTCCTCTGCATCATCACCAAGATCACAATGGGAATTTTTATTTGTTTTATTTTTTGTAGTTTGTTTTTGAATTTACATTTACGTTTCTACATTTTCTGCAAACGGAACACATATCTAGTAAAATGCTTGAACAGCTTCCTCCCTAAGTCATCAAAACCATTAGTCCAAAACATGAACTTCGTCTGCACTTCTACACTTTTCAGGTGTTCTTGTAAAACTATTGATGTTGAGACCTCTCAACGGGAAAGGTCTGAATGACTTTTGCATCACCCAAGGTTGCAGCGCCCATCAGAATCTATGGCTACAGTTACATGCTTATTTAAATTTGGAATAAATGACTATTTTTTTCTCTTTTTTTAATGGTACATTTTATTGAGTTTTCAGAGAGATAATTACATGATAGAACATGAATAAGTTGTTGCAAAGTGTAATAATGAAGACTATCATTTAAAAGAACAACAACAAAACAAACTGCACTTTCGGCTTTTCTTTTTGCACAAAGAGCAGCACCATGCCTCATTTCTCTTAGAAACAGCATCATGGATGCAGTTTTAGGAGGAGACACAGTGGACATGCCCCCTTCACTTTTTCAAAAGGCCTATTTGGTCCCCTGCTCTTTTTACTGTCCGAAAACAATGTTCTCTATGGTAAACAGAGACATGTCAAACACTAGGATCAATATGATTACGCATGGCTCAGAAAGAGTCACATATATGACTATTCGAAGAAGTCCTTTTAATATGGTCATTTTACATTCTGAAAGGGGATCCTAAAAGTCACCTTTTATTTTTGGTTATTAATATAAATGATACTGTAATATTATAAACTAACTGGGTAAATTTTAAAATGTTGAAATGAGATATTGCTTGACCTTTTGGAATCTCGTTTTCTACATTTGCTTTCTAAATATCCAAACACAATGATGGTGATGGGGGGTGATTTCAGTGTTGCGTTAAATGGTCTGCAAGATAAATGACCTTCACGAGCCAACCATTATATGGCCTCCAATACAGTTTATGCTTAAATAAAAAAATACCAATGTGAGTTCATACACCTGGAGCATTAAAACACCCAATAGCTATTTACGCATAGACTTCCGGTTGGTTTAGTTGTTATGATTGTAATTCTATCAGTGTTAATATTCTTACAGCTTCTTTAACAAACCACAAAGCAATCTTAATACAAATCTTTTAAAATTCTAATATTAGAAGATCATATTGGAAACTGAACAGCTCCATTTCAAATTATGATGCCGTCTCTAAAACATTCCTTAGTCCAATGCTTTTGGCATAAATCTTTCTTGGTAAACAGGTTAGTAATTGGGAATGTATCTAAATTCTTAAGCTCATATGACAAAAAAGCTGAAGAAGAAAGACACATCGCAGAAATAACATCTTTAATACAAAAAATACCTGAAAATTGAACTGAAAGTGAAGATACTTAATCAGCGTACAAGACAAATTGGATGACATGTATAGATTGAAAGCTGAAGGGGCCTTTGTGAGGAGTAGGAAAAAATATTTGGTGGAAGCAGAGCAGAATACTAATATTTTTTCCAACTTGAAAACTTTAATGCTCAACATAATACAATAAAAAAAAACTAAATATTGATGGTACATTACAGATCAACTCTCAAACATAGCTGATTATTGTAGAGCCTTTTATGCCACACTATATCAGTCTAAATATAATGAAGAATGTTCTTGTCAGTGTCGGGCATCCTTTACAGAAAAAAATGACAGAGTTTAAAGAGGCTTGTGAGAAATTTTTAATACTGCAGGAAGTTAGATTAAAGCGCTTTTGAACACCTGAAGCCTAAAAAGTCTTCAGGTATGGATGTTCCCTCTGAGTTTTATAAAAAGTTCTCCAAACAACTTGCTCCCTTCCTCTTGGGTCTTTTCTTAGAATGTATAAGCAATGAATCCCTTCTTCTTACCTAGACCCAAGGCCTTTTAACTCTAACACCAAAACCGAAGGAAGATTTGCTTCTCATTGGCCAGTTTGCTTACTTAATAATTATTATTAAAATATTTGCATTCATTTTTGCAAAAAGAATTAAAACAGTTTCAGGTCGCAGAACTGACAAGACTCAAACTGGATTCATGAGTAACATATTTCCAACAAAATCAGATTAGTACTTGATTTAATTGACTATTCAGATTTATGCTCTGATGAAAGCTTTATCCTTTTTTGTAGACTTTTATAAGGCATTTAACACAATCAAACATAATTATGAATTCCATTCCCTGGAGAAGTTCAGCTTTGGATCGTATTTTAGCAGTGCTATCAAAACAAAGCATGCAAACGGAAGCTGCTCTGTCAGGTTGAACACTGGCACTTCTCATTTCTTCCTTAGATAAATAAATCTCAGTCCATTAAAATGCATCTCAATTGCAGTCAGCCAGTTGGCTGATATGTCTTTTTTTTCTTAGATATCTTTATCAATTGAGTTGATAAACACTTTTCCTGCTGCATCAAGAATTTTAAACATAAAAACATGCCAATTGTTTGCCCTTAAATATTGTGAAATCCCTTCTATCTGTAATATACCTACAACAGACACAATTACTAGGTATTGTCATAAAAAAAAAAAAAAAAACAGTGTCCAGGTGGAATCTAAATTTTGATTTGATCATTGACAAAACCTAAAAAAAAATAATTTAACCAATCCCTACAAAGAGATTTGTCAGGTAGAATTTCTTTTCTTTCTTTTTTTTTTTTTTTTTGTCTTGTCCAACATTTAAGCAAGCAGAATGATTTTCTGGATGCTGTGATCTGCAGGGCAAATTTACTTAACAAAGGGAAGCATTATAGATATAATGTTCCCCTTTATATTCTGGATTTTTATTTTATTTTTATATTTATTTCACATAATTGTTTGTTTGAACCTCCCGTGGGCTCACCATCTGCGGGAGGAGCCGTAGGGGTCGGGTGCAATGTGAGCTGGGCGGCAGCAAGGGGCGGGGACCCTGGCGGTCCGATCCCCGGCTGCAGAAGCTGGCTCTAGGGACGTGGAACGTCACCTCTCTGGTGGGGAAGGAACCTGAGCTTGTGCGCGAGGTTGAGCGGTTCCGACTAGATATAGTCGGACTCACCTCGACGCATGGCTTGGGCTCTGGAACCAGTACCCTCGAGAGGGGCTGGACCTTCTTCCACTCTGGAGTTGCTCATGGTGAGAGGCGCCGAGCAGGTGTGGGCATTCTCATCAGCCCCCAGCTTGGTGCCTGCACGTTGGGGTTTACCCCGGTGGATGAAAGGGTAGTTTCCCTCCGCCTCCGGGTGGGGGGACGGGTCCTGACTGTTGTCTGTGCTTATGCACCGAACAGCAGTTCAGAGTACCCACCCTTTCTGGAGTCCTTGGAGGGAGTGCTGGAGGGTGCTCCTTCTGGGGACTCCATTGTTCTGCTGGGGGACTTCAATGCTCACGTGGGCAATGACAGTGAGACCTGGAGGGGAGTGATTGGGAGGCATGGTCCCCCCCCTCTGAACCCAAATGGTGTTTTGTTATTGGATTTCTGTGCTCGTCATGGATTGTCTATAACGAACACCATGTTCCAGCATAAGAGTGTCCATATGTACACCTGGCATCAGGATTCCCTGGGCCGCAGTTCAATGATCGACTTTGTAGTCATATCGTCGGACCTGCGGCCACATGCCTTGGACACTCGGGTGAAGAGGGGGGCGGAGCTGTCAACTGATCACCACCTGGTGGTGAGTTGGCTCAGATGGTGGGGGAGGAAGCCGGTCAGAGCTGGCAGGCCCAAACGTGTTGTGAGGGTCTGCTGGGAACGTCTGGCTGAGTCCCCTGTCAGAGCGAGCTTCAACTCCCACCTTCAGCAGAGCTTCGAACATGTCCCGAGTGAGGCGGGGGACATTGAGCCCGAATGGGCTGTGTTCCGTGCCTCTATTGCTGAGGCGGCCGGCCGGAGCTGTGGCTGTAAGGTAGTTGGTGCCTGTCGTGGCGGTAATCCCAGGACTCGTTGGTGGACACCAGCAGTGAGGGATGCCGTCAAGCTGAAGAAGGAGTCCTATCGGGCCTTCTTGGCCTGTGGGACTCTGGAGGCAGCTGATGGGTACCGGCGGGCTAAGCAGCCAAAAAATTCGGGCATGGGAGGAGTTCGGCGAGGCCATGGAGAAAGACTTCCGGACGGCTTCGAGGAGATTCTGGTCCACCATCCGGTGGCTCAGGAGGGGGAAGCAGTGCTCCATCAATACTGTGTACAGCGGAGGTGGGGAGCTGCTGACCTCAACTCGGGACGTTGTGGGTCGGTGGAGGGAATACATCGAAGACCTCCTCAATCCTACCAACACGTCTTCCCATGAGGGAGCAGAGCTGGTGGACTCAGGGGTGGACTCTCCTATCTCTGGGGCTGAAGTCGCTGATGTGGTCAAAAAGCTCCTTGGCGGCAAGGCCCCGGGGGTGGATGAGATCCGCCCGGAGTTCCTTAAGGCTCTGGATGCTGTGGGGCTGTCCTGGCTGACACGCCTCTGCAGCATTGCGTGGACATCGGGGGCAGTACCGCTGGATTGGCAGACTGGGGTGGTGGTCCCCCTTTTTAAGAAGGGGGACAGGAGGGTGTGTTCCAATTACAGGGGAATCACACTCCTCAGCCTCCCTGGTAAGGTCTATTCAGGGGTCCTGGAGAGGAGGGTCCGCCGGATAGTCGAATCCCGGATTGAGGAGGAGCAGTGTGGTTTTCGTCCTGGTCGCGGAACAGTGGACCAGCTCTATACCCTCTCTGGGGTCCTGGAGGGGGCATGGGAGTTTGCCCAACCAGTCTACATGTGCTTTGTGGACCTGGAGAAGGCATTCGACCGTGTCCCCCGGGGGCTCCTGTGGGGGGTACTCCGGGAGTATGGGGTACCGGACCCCCTTGTACGAGCTGTCCGGTCCCTGTACGACAGGTGTCAGAGCTTGGTCCGCATTGCCGGTAGTAAGTCGGATTTGTTTCCGGTGAGGGTTGGACTCCGCCAAGGCTGCCCTTTATCGCCGATTCTGTTCATAACTTATATGGACAGAATTTCTAGGCGCAGCTGAGGTGTTGAGGGGATCCGACTTGGTGGCCTCAGGATTGGGTCCCTGCTTTTTGCGGATGACGTGGTCCTGTTGGCTTCATCTGGTCGTGATCTCCAGCTCTCGCTTGAGCGATTCGCGGCCGAGTGTGAAGCGGCTGGGATGAGAATCAGCACCTCAAAATCTGAGACCATGGTCCTCAGCCGGAATAGGGTGGATTGCCCTCTCCGGGTCGGGGGTCAGGTCCTGCCTCAAGTGGAGGAGTTTAAATATCTCGGGGTCTTGTTCACGAGTGAGGGAAGGATGGAGCGCGAGATCGACAGATGGATCGGTGCGGCGTCTGCAGTAATGCGGACTCTGCGCCGGTCTGTCGTGGTGAAGAAGGAGCTGAGCCAGAAGGTGAAGCTCTCGATTTACCAGTCGATCTACGTTCCTACCCTCACCTATGGTCATGAGCTGTGGGTCGTGACCGAAAGAACGAGATCTCGTATACAGGCGGCTGAAATGAGTTTCCTCCGCAGGGTGCTCCCTTAGAGATAGGGTGAGGAGCTCGGTCATCCGGGAGGGGCTCAGAGTAGAGCCGCTGCTCCTTCACATCGAGCGGAACCAGTTGAGGTGGCTCGGGCATCTGGTCAGGATGCCTCCTGGACGCCTCCCTGGTGAGGTGTTCCAGGCACGTCCCTCTGGGAGGAGACCCCGGGGAAGACCCAGGACACGCTGGAGGGATTACATCTCTCGGCTGGCCTGGGAACGCCTCGGGATCCCCCCCGCAGAGTTGGCAAATATGGCTGGGGAGAGGGAAGTCTGGGCTTCCCTGCTTAGGCTGCTGCCCCCGCGACCCGACCCCGGATAAGCGGCAGAAGATGGATGGATGGATGGATGGATAATTGTTTGAATTACAAAGTTTGTATTGCTGGACCAGACCGGAGAGGATAGAAGAGGGACAGAAAGAGAACTGATAAGAAAAGAAAACAGAAAAACACCCCATAGAGAGAATGAGAGAGAGAGAAAAAGAAGGAGAAAAAGAAAGAATGAGAAAGAGAACAACCTACATACATTTGTATGTACATAAGCACACATACACACCTATATATACACACTTCCATACACCTATACACGTTGGAGTCATGTTCCCCCTGCGGAAGGATGAAGCCATCAACTATCGTAGGAGAACCTACGACTCACAAGCTAAATCAGACACACAGAAAGAAAATGAACTGCTGTTAGTAGATAAATCAGCAGACGACTCAGTGACTGTGTCACATGCAGAGTTCTGAGAACGTGTTCAGGGAAGAGTGGTCATGCCAATGTGACCCCACCCACACAAAGGCAAGAAGAAGGCCAGGAGATCCCCAAGCACAGACTCCAAGCACCCTGCTCCGGAGCCAGCCACGTATTCACCCAGGAGGTGGCAGAGGGGGGGCCCAACCAGAGCCCCCCACAGTCAGGGGGAATAGGTCCCAGCAGGCCTGGACCGGCAAAGCCTGGCCCCGCTGGGCACCAGCCACCCAGGGCAGACAGAGCGCGGGCCCTAGGGCCCCAAGAGCTTGAAGGCAACCCCCCAGCCCGCAGGCAGAGGGTCCTGCCCACACCAATGGAGAGCCAGGATACCCAGACCACCACAGAGTGGCAGCCAGGCCGCACCCCATTGCACCGGCTACGCTGAGAGGGGGCATGGTCGTTAGCACTGTAGCCTCCCAGTAAGAAGGTTGCTGGTTTGATCCACGGCTAGGGCGAGGTTTGGACAGTGGCCTTTCTGTACAGAGTTTGTATGTTCTCCCTGTTTATGCATGGGTTCTCTCAGGGTACTCTGGCTTCCTCCCACTGTCCAAACACGTGCATTTAAGATTAATTGGTTACTCTAAACTGCCCATAGGTGTGAGTGTGATTGGTCGTTTGTCTCTGTGTGGCCCTGCAATGGACTGGTGAGCTGTCCAGGGTGTACTGCTGGGATAGGGTCCAGCTTCCCCATGACCCTTCAGTGGGTTAAGCGGTTAGGATGATGAATAAACAAATTTGAGAAGTAGAATTCTGCTAACTGCTGAGGGACTTTGCCATCCTACATATGCTGCTCTTTTCCTCAATGTTAAGAAAAGAAAGTATTTTTTTTTAAAAATTCTAGCTATTTAAATTTGAATGGAAGAAAAAAAAAACCACTATATAAAAATATCCATCCATTCATCTTCTACTGCTTATCTAGGGTTGGGCGTGGGGGCAGCAGCCTAAGCAGGGTAGCCCAGACTTCCTTCTCCCCAGCCACATCTTTCAGTTGCACTTAGTCTGGTCCCTCCCCTAAACACCTGTTTGCCATGGGTGACCCTACCAGGGGCAAAAAGCCCCCAACAACATGGCTGCTAGGATCTTCAGGACACACAAACCCCTCCACCACGATAAGGTGGTGGCTCAAGGAGGAGACACATTAAATAATGCTTTCAAAATAGCTTTAATCTGGAACTTTAAACAAAACTTATTTTCCTCCAAATTAGGAGGCCTGAAGTCCTTTTGTTTTGCAACTGTAATGTGGAAAAAAATCCCCTATCTTACTTTCATAAACAGATGCTTCTCTCTTGGTCGCTGATCTGCATACACAATTTACACAAATTTACATACATATCGAACAACAAAGACATCACATATAAAAACATCCTATCTGGTTTACTTACAATATTGTCTTGGTTCATCAGCTGTTTAACCCAGATGGGTCATTAATGACTTATCAAGAGTTTATCTTAAAGTTTAGTATCATCATCCTTCTTAATGAGTTTAACAAAGTTAAAAACGCAATCCCAGATGGGATAATAATGGTATTTTAAGGTACAATGGGACAGCAACCAACATTACTACCTACTGATCCAAATCTGAAATTGGCCAAATTTGTTACTCTTCACGCAATCTGACTAGCTGTTCCTGCTGTCACTCCACCTTCACTGAGCACCTGTAAGATAATCTGTGGTCAGAAGTCTTTTTTTAACATGCTGCTGTTCTTTGGAAGTTTGCTCTGCCTGACTCACGTCAGCGATAAATATTATAATGTCTGAAGTTTCATTGACCTCAATGCTTGAATTGATGTGCATGTGCGTGTGTTTAGTAATTAAGTGCAGCCAGGATGTCTAAAAAAGACAAAAGACAAAAAAAGGTAGACATAAGATACTTCTTTAAAAGTCAAAGTGTAAGTTACTTAAAGAAATGTTGGGGTCTTTGCTCTGTGGTGGCTGCCAATCGTCCAGGTCTTGGGATCCTCCTGGCCTCCCTCTGACCTTTGTGTAGCAAGGTCACACTGACACAAAAACAATTCTTTGAACACTCTGCACTTTGTATAATTCTGCATGGTGACAGAGTCACTGTGTTGTCCTGTAGATTTATAACAGCACGTAGTTTTCTTTGTGTGTATTTCTGGTTTTAGTTGAACTACATGGATTATGTTTAGCTTGTTCATTTCTGGTGCTTTTGACAGTTGTTGACCATGTCCTCCTGCAGGGACAGGCAAAGGTAAAAAAAAAAAATAACGTGATTAAAAGTAGTTTTTGACGTCTTTGCTTTATAATCCCCTGAATCACTTTCCCATCTAGCCACAGTTAAATGAAGCTGAAGTGTGTAAAAGTAGCAGCAAATCTTTTGTCAAGTGCATCAACCAGCCAGGCACATTAATGTTTTGATTCTGTGTTAGACTGGCGACTCACACCCTGTGCTATTATTTGTTTTCATAAACTGCAGTTAAAGCCAGAGTGCTTCTAAACATACTTGTTTTATCTTTATCATACATAAATGTATATTTGTGATCTTACACTTGAAATAAAAGTGATGTAAAGTACCTTCCCAGAAATGTGGGATAAAGTCACATTTGATTAAATGATTATTTTCAGAACAGAAGCTGAAGTTTTTCCTTGCCATTTGCTCGGACAGAGTTAATCAGAGAGCTGAGGTTGTTTTGGGAGGGAAGTGCTGCAGATTAGAAGTGGGTGCTGTTCAGTTCTTTTGGCCAAGAAGGAAGGATGTAGACTGTCATTTTGACAAAAGGCAGGCGTCTCCAGTCTTGCAGGGTTGTACACTGTTCTGTTTCATGGCTCTCATTTTGCCAGATAGATTGTTTATACTGTTTATGTTGTGTAAACAAACCAGCAAAACTTTAAAATCCTGTTATCTGGTGCGCTGATATGTTGCTCAAATACACTATCACAAGATCACATGATTTCAAAGATTTGCTAGTTTGCAAGATGGTTTGTTTATACAGCATAACCAAACAGACAAGAGCACTTTATTTCTGAAAACCTAATCATATTTAACAAAAATAATGCAAATTTTCTTTTTAAAACCATTGATATTTTATTCAAACACAGATATTAACAAGTTCTTCATTCAGCCGTCTCATGTTGCATGTGAGGACTTTGTAGACCACTTCAGAAGTAAGATCAATGCAACTAGATTAAATCTTTCATCTCAACAAAATGGTGATTGTAACAGATCTGAAGATTTGTTTTTACCCAAGAAAACACTGGAAAATTTTGTCCTCGTTCATTCAAAGAGACTTGGTTGAGTTTTTTCCCAGCTAAACCCAACAACCTGCCTTTCAGACATGTTTCCCATATCGCTTTAAAAACATTTTATTATTTCTTAGGGCCTGAGCTTTTAAACATAGTGAACTACTCTCTTCAGAAGGTGTTTTTCCTTCTGACTTCAAAACAGCAGTGGTGAGGACCCTTCTGAAGAAGAGTGGTTTAGATCCAAACATGACTGATAGTTACCAACCTGTATCCAACTTACTGTTTTTAAGCAAAATAAAAGAAAAAGTTGTTTTTATTTACTTACATGAGTTTTTGATCCAACACAGCATCTTAGAAAAATATCAATCTGTTTTTTTGGACAAGCCATAGTACTGAGACAGCCCTTAACACAAACTCTCTATTGTGTTTTTTTACTGGATCGTAGTGCTACATTCGATACAGTTGATGACCAGATTCTGTTGAACAG
Source organism: Telmatherina bonti (assembly GCF_933228915.1). NCBI lineage: Eukaryota > Metazoa > Chordata > Actinopteri > Atheriniformes > Telmatherinidae > Telmatherina > Telmatherina bonti. The sequence goes on from NC_136626.1 coordinate 25,200,914, forward strand.
ACCTAAATTTGGTGGGTCTCTTACTGCTCTTAAATGGTTTTATTCTTATTTTATAAATTGACCATTTTTTCTAAGTATAAAATAACAGCAATAAATTAAAATGTGGGTTTCCCCAAGGATCAATCTTTTGCCCAGTATTTTTTAATCACTACATTAGGTGATGTCATCAGGAGAAACAGCCTTGATTTCCACAGCTATGCTGACGATACACAGCTTTACATTGCCATGTCTCATGATGACTTACAGTCAGAAATGTCCGTTTAAACTGTATTTCAGAAATAAAGTTATGGATGCAGAGAACTTTTTACAGCTTAACCAGGACAAAATTGAAGTTGTAGTTATCGCTTCTAAAGACAAGATATAAATCATTTTGTCAAATTTACAACATTTGAATCCTTCCTAGTGGATGTCAAATCTGGGTGTTCTTTTAGACTCTGATCTGGATTTGATTCCACATATCAAAAATGTAACAAAGACAGAATTTTTAAAAAAAAAACTACTTCATAGTCTGGCCATTTCTTGCACGGAGGTACTGCTGCATGCTTTTATTTCTAATAGATGAGATTACTGTAATGCCCCACTCTCTGGTCTCCCCAAAAAGTCTATTTCAAGCTTACAATTACTTTAGAATTCATTGTCATGTGTTCTGATGAGGACCAGAAGGCGGGAACACATTACAACAGTTCTGAAATCACTGCATATGGCTCCCTGTGCCTTTCAGGATTGATTTTAAGGTTCTTATAGTGGTTTATAAATGTTTTAATAGTCTTGGGCCTCACTATGAACATGATATGATAATCTCACTTTGCATAAAAAAAAGACCATGCAAATCTTGATTTTATTTGATTTATATACACTGCTCAAAAAATAAATAAAGGGAACACTTAAACAACACAATGTAACTCCAAGTCAACCACACTTTTGTGAAATCGAACTGTTCACTTAGGAAGCAAAACTGATTGACAATCAGTTTCACATGCTGTTGTGCGAATGGAATAAGCAACAGGTGGAAATTATAGGCAATTGGCAAGACATACCCAATAAAGGAGTGGTTCTTCAGGTGGTGACCACAGACTACTTACGTTTCTGGCTGATGTTTTGGTCACTTTTGAATGTTGGCGATGCTTTCACTCTTGTGGTAGCATGAGACGCAGTCTACAACCCACACAAGTGGCTCAGGTAGTGCAGCTCATCCAGGATGGCACACCAATGCGAGCTGAGGCCAGAAGGTTTGCTCTGTCTGTCAGGGTAGTGTCCAGAGCATGGAGGTGCTCCAAGGGAAACAGGCCAGTACATCAGGAGACATGGAGGAGGCCGTGGGAGGGCAACAACCCAGCAGCAGGACCGCTACCTCCTTTGTGCAAGGAGGAACAGGAGGAGCACTGCCAGATGAGCTCCAGCAGGCCACAAATGTGCATGTGTCTGCTCAAACAGTCAGAAACAGACTCCATGAGGGTGGTGTGAGGGCCTGACGTCCACAGGTGGGGGTTGTGCTTACAGCCCAACACCGTGCAGGACGTTTGGCATTTGCCAGAGAACACCAAGATTGGCAAATTTACCACTGGTGCCCCGTGCTCTTCACAGATGAAAGCAGGTTCACACTGAGCACATGTGACAGACATGACAGAGTCTGAAGAGGCTGTGGAGAACGTTCTACTGCCTGCAACATCCTCCAGCATGACCGGTTTGACAGTGGGTCTGTAATGGTGTGGGGTGGTATTTCTTTGGAGGGCCGCACAGCCCTCCATGTGCTCGCCAGAGGTAGCCTGACTGCCATTAGGTACCGAGATGAGATCCTCAGACCCCTTGTGAGACCATATGCTGGTGCAGTTGGCCCTGGGTTCCTCCTAATGCAAGACAATATAGACCTCATGTGGCTGGACTGTGTCAGCAGTTCCTGAGCACATCTGGGACATCATGTCCCGCTCCACCCACCAACGCCAAGTTGCACCACAGACTGTCCAGGAGTAGGTGGATGTTTTAGTCCGGGTCTGGGAGGAGATCCGTCAGGAGAACATCCGCCGCCTCATCAGGAGCATGCCCAGGCGTTGTAGGGAGGTCACCCAGGTACGGGGAGGCCACACACACTACTGAGCCTCTTTTTGACTTGTTTAAAGGACATTACATCAAAGTTGGATCAGCCTGTAGTGTGCTTTTCCACTTTAATTTTGAGTATAACTCCAAATCCAGATCACCATGCATTTGATTTTCATTTATAATTTTTGTGTGATTTTGTTGTCAGCATATTCAACTATGAAAAGAACAAAGTATTTAACAAAAATATGTCATTCATTCAGATCTACAGCGTGTTACTTGAGTGTTCCATTTAGTTTTTAAGCAGTGTAGATAAAGCATGTACAGTTTCTAAAAACACTTTTTTTCCTTTTTTAGAATTTTTTAAAAATAATTTTGAGAAGATTGTGTGGATAGGCTCCAGCTTCCCCTACGACCCTTAATTAGACAAAGTGGTTAAGAATATGGACAGATGGATCATTTTGAGAATGACTTTGAATAAAAGTGTTTCAGTTATTTAGACAACTGTTTAGTATTAATATTAGAAAAAAAAATTAAATCAATTTAAAGCAGCGGAGAGTTTCAGCAGACTTGCACTTTGCTGGGAGTTTGTGAGGAGGATCAAACTAAAAGCTGCCTCTCCATCTTTACTTCTGACTCTGGCAGCAGATAATATAACTGACCTCATTGACCTGATAGAGCTGATAAGTTCATAACAAACCAATGATCCTGAGTGACATTTAGTCCTAAACGTTCAGTGCTTTCTGAACTAACAACAGGATTGTAAAGTCAATTCTGTGATGGACAGGAAACCAGTGTAAAGATCTGAGAACTGGAGGTGTATGATCCAGTTTTTTCATCTTAGTAAGGACTCGAGCAGCAGCGTTCTGGACTTACTGCTGCTGACTGAAGGATTTTTTAGCGAGACCTGTAAGGACAGCAGTATAATAGTCAAGTCTGCTCGAGATGAATGCACAGTAAAGATTTTTTTTTTTTTTTTAAATCTTGCTAGAGAAATTAGTCCTTAAATCTGTGACATGTTTTTTAAGTGATTAAAGGTCGACTTCACAACTGTCTTAATGTGACTGCTGAAATTTATTGCACGTTTTTATTTGTTCTTGTCACTGTTCCCTTTAAAGTTTGAATGCAAAATCCTTCCAACTTCATGCATGTCTGCGTATTAATAAAAAGGTTAATGTTATCAGACAATGGCATCTCAACAAAAGTAAGTTTTTATAGCCATCAGTCAAAGTAGAGAACAGGATGTGGGTGTGGAAATTCCAGTCACAAATCTGATAATGATGGATGTTTTCAGGAAACTTGGATCCGCCAGTCCTTTTTTCATGCAGGTCATATAAAAGGAGAAGCTCAGCAACATAAAACTCAGAATCCCTTTCTCCTTACACAAAGACACATGCACTAAAACAGTATTTTTTAACTTACCATACATAAAAATTGAAATGGTGAGTGTAGAAGTGTCATTAGAAATGCACTTCTGTTCAGTTGTAACTCATTATTGATGGATATTGATGGATATTTATTTTTTCTCTTTGATTTTTACAGGAATTCAACTTCAGACCAATTCTGACCAGTGGATGTAAGATCTATGTCTCATGGATCTGCTTGTTCTTTCTTCACTCAAGTATGTAAATCCAATGCAGGCATGAGTTTAACTGTCATATTTTCTAACATTTCTAACCAAAAAGAAGTTCTCCTTATTGGAAGACAATCTAATATGCGTCTCTGTTTTCTCTTCTCAGTGCTGTGCATGTGGACAAGTGAGTGCTGGTCCTACTTCTACTCAGACAAGAGGATGAACTGGGAAGATGCTAGAAGCTGGTGCAGGGTGAACTACACAGATATGGTTGCAATCCAAAACCGGGAGGAGATTCAGCACCTGAACAACTGGCTGCCTATGAAAGTTGGCTACTACTGGATTGGGATCCGCAAGATAAATGATGTCTGGACCTGGGTTGGGACCAACAAGACTCTGACAAAAGAAGCGACCAACTGGGCAACAAATGAACCAAATAATGGCAATAATGGGGAAACCACAGGGAATTCTGAGGACTGTGTGGAGATGTACATTAAAAGGGAGAGGGAGACAGGAAAATGGAATGATGAGTGGTGTAGAAAGAAGAAGACTGCTTTGTGCTACTCAGGTGAGAACTTTTAAGCTGATGCCCTTTCTAATTATCTAACACTCCACTGATTTTACAAACTAAAAATTATTTGCATTAACTGGTTAATATAACTTCACACAAGACATATGAATGTGTTACATTTTTCCTCAGCTGCCTGTAAGAATGACTCATGCGTCTACGGAGAGTGTGTTGAGACCATCAATAGTCATAAGTGTGACTGTTTTCCAGGGTTTTATGGAGAGAGATGTGAGCATGGTAAGAAGATACAACATTTTAACCATTTCACATTTTTCTGCACTTTTTTTACACTTATATTTTACGGGACTTGGCATCTAATTGTTGTATCCTGTTTTCTTTTTACAGTTGTTGCATGTAAACCAGATGTGTTGATCATCCCAGACAAGGGAAATCTAAGCTGCACTCATAAGTATGGAGAATACTTCTATGACTCCTCATGCCAGTATTCCTGTGAGGTAGGATACCAAACCAGTATGCCAGGACCTCTGAGATGTACTGCCGATGGAAACTGGTCAGAGCCGCCTCCAACATGTGAACGTGAGTGGAGATGTCTTAGAAATATACATAGAACTCTGCAGACAAAGTTTAAGCCAGTCTTTGAACTGCAAGGAGCTCACATTACTATCTGTTCTGAAGATGGACAGTGGATAGAGGTCATACCAATCTCCAGTGGTATTGAAGCATATTTATGTAGAATTGAAGGGTTGCAGCTTTTTATTTACAGAATTAAAAGAAAAAACTCAGTAACTTTTGCTGCTATATTAAGATGCCTTGCTGTCTTGCTGTCCTTTCTGGCAGCTGTAAAATTCCCACACCCAAATGGGATGGAAATTTTAAAATAATCAATGTATGTTTGAAATAGAATTAATCTTAAATAAATTCCTTATCTTTCCACTCCACAGCAGTTTCATCTAATGAAGTTATTACCACCAGCTTGGCAGCAGGGGGCTCTGTCTTAGGCTCTGGTCTGCTGATGAGCGCTTTGTGGATCCTGAAGAAACTGAGAGGAAAAGCATTCAAGCTTGCCTTTAACAAGTGAGATGAGCAATGATTTCTTTTTAAACAAACTTTGCATTTTTAATGTTTGTAGAGCTGTAGTACTCATGCTGTTCTTTCTTTTTTCTTTTTCCTTTCCAGCAACCACTCGGACATGGATTTGCTGTAAAGAAAACCTCCACAGATCTACAAAAACTGCGCTGAAAGCCTCATTTAGAAAGGAAAAGATTAGACTAATTATAACAGTATATATGTAGGTTTTTTCCATGATTTCTGTGGAATGATGTTCACTTATAGATTTCCTCCCAGTGGGAGCTTTACATTGAGCATATTGCTCTAAATCTTTATTAAGATGCTTCAAAGGTTACTCACTTTATCTTACTGCACATGTTTTATCCAGTAGTGTATGGACTACAATGTAACATAATCGCTATGAACTATTTTCATTAAACTGATTATTTTGATGCTATTTATGCAAAATATTGCCAATTTTGTATGTTAGACACTGGTGGCATTTGTTTAAAACTTGAAAATCATCTACATCTGCATGACAGAATGTGTTGTATATGCAAAACTAATCATTGTTGAATAAAAGAGATGTCATTTTCTCATTAAACATGCTACAGCATCAGAACTGCATTTAAAATGCTGCATTTACATCACTCACATTGGTGCAAAAGTTCATTTAACAAGGTTAAGACAGTTTACACATTTTTTCTCATACTGCAAGAAGTTGTTTCACTTCAACAGTTCGGGAGGAAGTATTTCCAACACAACTCAGACCCAATGTCTATGCATGTCAGTTGTCCACTGAAAAAGTCAGCAGAACAGAATAGAAGTGACATGATTTACCGTGGGAAGCATGCAAAAAAGAAAGAATCCTGTTGCTGACAGTCTGTTTTAGCATTATTTTAGAGAAGTCAGTTCCCTATGTGTTAACATTTTCATGAGACCAGATCATGATAATACATGTGACTGAAGGTAATAGCATACATTACTTATCTGCAAAAATTTCATGCTTTACTGACATATTATGAAGGTAAGACATTAAGCAGAATCGCGTAATCATCTTTTCTTTACAAAAAAACTAACAGATAAGCTAAAACATTGATGGGAATACCACAATATAAACATTTCATTATCTCAACAACTTGTCATCGGTGATATCTTTTGATATGAAAATGTGAAAAATATTATTTTAAAAAAGAACTTTAAGTACAAGTTGTCATTCAACTATAACATTTAGTGTTTTATGTATGATTTTAGACACTTAAAAAAAGCTAAGAAATAAACTAAATAAAAAGGAACTGGTTGACATTACTTTTAATATGAACTTCAAACAAGAAAATAAACCTGCTGCAAAGCTTTTTGAGTAAATTCATCCAAACCTAAATAAACACTCAAAATAAAACATTAAGTTTGACAAAATTCAAATAGCTTTTCGGGTTTATTCATGAGTTTGAACTTAAAACAACTCATGTTGTTTGAGATACGCTTTGAAATTTCCTGACCTCAAAACTCCCAGTCCCTGGCTCATTTGATGGCACATTAACATCTATGTCCATTTCTGGAGCCATCTGCTGACTGCTTCTTCCCAATGATTAGATACCGCATTTCACAATTTCTCTTCTGGGACGCTGTGTTTATATATTAACACACTGGTACTCTGACTAATATAGCAAAGAAAAGCAGGAAGACATCAGAGGAAAAGGAGGAACAAGAGAGAGCAGAAGAGTTAAAATCATACTGGAATGTAAAGATTTTGTGTCCCATTTATTGAATGTATAATTAATGTCATAGTGAAGGTCTCAGAGAAAAGTCACAATGAAAACTAAAGAAGGAGCAGCAACTTCAAACTAATTTTCCTTGAGAAGACACCAAACAGCACCTGAACTTACACACAATTTGAGTACATATCAGCAGGAGATGTCTCAGACTGAAGGAAACACAGAAGGTACAACACAGATAAACTGCTATTAGAAATTTGTTGCTTATTAACAACTATAATTTGACTTTCACAGACCCCTAAATGAAAAGAAATGTTTAAGTTTGTATCAATGTTTTAGTTCTTTTCCAGTGGTCAGTCATATTTTGTATTAATGGATTCATTGTAATTTCATGATTGTAAAGATACCCATGGCATCATGATTTCTGAAAACATTTAGTGCACCAGACCCCTAAAACTAAAATGTCGATAACTACTGGTCTGCCATAATTTTTGAATAAATCAAATGACAGGAAGACAATATTCCAATGTTATGATCGGGATGAATGACAAATAAGACAGAATCTTATTATTATAACCCCACTGTTTGTAGATTTGAGTCAGATTTGACCTAAAAAAGAGCTGTCTTGTAATTATTACTGGATTGCTGAATTTAGTGCTTTAACTAGACTATAAGGATATGTGTCATATACCAGAAAGATGTCCAGGTTGCATGATAGAACATATAGTTTAGAATGAGTTGATAACACGGGAGGTACAATCCAAAACATAACTCATGCTATTGGCTTCAGCTTAGCAAAAAGTTCATTGGATAGCAAACATATTCATTCATTCATTCATTTTCCGAACCGCTTATTCCAATTCAGGGTCGTGGGGAAGCTGGAGCCTATCCCAGCTGGCTTTGGGCGACAGGCAGGGTACACCCTGGACAGCTCGCCAGTCCATCGCAGGGCCACACACAGAGAGATGAACAACCACACTCACGCTCACACTCACTCCTAGGGGCAATTTAGAGTGACCAATTAACCTATCAGGCATGTCTTTGGATGGTGGGAGGAAGCCGGAGTACCTGAAGAGAACCCACACATACACGGGGAGAACATGCAAACTCCACACAGAAAGGCCACTGACCAAACCAGCCAAGGATTGAACCAGTGACCTTCTTGCTGTGAGGCCACAGTGCTAACCACTGCGCCACCATGCAGCCTAGCAAACATATATTTAACTTTATATATTTGACATTAACAGTCAAAATCTCAGTCCATAATACGTTGGTCACTGAGGATGTGAGATAAAGTGAGCTCATAAGTTCTTTTTTAGTTTACAATCAGTCATCTTTACCTGTTTCTGATTAAATAATCATCATTTTATACTACAAGCAGGTTAAGATCATGTTTGTCAATTTTGCTAGAATGGGGTCTGCCTTCCTTCTAGCAGAAAGTAAGAGTTAGAGGACATAAGTGAAGAAAGAAGAAGTGAAGCTTGCTCTGAAAGACATAAGCAGGTTGAAGAGAAGAAAGAAGAGGAACAGAAAGACTGTAAGAAGGTGAGCGATGCAGAAGAGCGTCTGCAAGAGGGACCAGAACAATGGCCAAAGAATCTCACTGATAAACAGGAAGAAATGTTATTCAGAGACAATGATTCTCTTTTTCTGTAAATATAGATTAAGATGAGTGAAGTGTGGCCATCTGACTTTCATTACTCCTGTTTGTTATGGCTTTCTACATATAGAGGCTAAACTACAATCATATTTATTATATTTGTCTTATACCATGGTGGAATTATGTAAAAACAATTGTCAGTTTATGGGCTCCCCAAGATGATTTGTACATGGGCCCCAGAATTTCCTGCTACTTCCCTAGGGAAGGTCATAATAAAATCCATGCTCAGGGCTCAGCAGCATTAATGACACACATAAGACTGCACATTTCCACTTTTTTTGTGTGTGTTTCTCTAATTTAGCCCACTGCCACTGCTATTAAAAGAGAAAAAAAGAACAATCTAACAGTATAGTACACAGTTCAAAGCTATCAGGGGGCTACCTCTATACTACATTACCCTGTCCTCGCCCTTATATCTACATATAGATGCTCCACAAGCATTAATCATGAATGTTCAGTAAAGAAATATGTTGTAAATAACTGTACTCAGAGGGTATTGATTAGGTATTTCAGTGTCACATGGTTTGATGTAAGATGATGACAAATGAATGCAAAGCATGTATTCAATTTTAGTTCTTGTTTTGCTTTACTGTTTTTTTTTTTATTAATAATTTTATTAATTTACATTTCTTTTTGTACTTCTAATTGTTTTAATATACTTTTATTGTATTTTATGCTTTTAGCTATTTTAAATTTGTTTTATCTTTAGTGTTTAGCATTTTATTTTGACTTTTGTTGCATTAAAGTGCTTTATTCATAAAGCTGAATAGAGTGAAGTTGAATTGAGTTTCTGTTGCTCTGTGTGAGTTAATTAGAAAGTTTATATTGTTTTTCTGGGAAGAGGTGGAGGTTGGAAGGTGTCAAGGATAAGTGGCTGCTGTTCAGTGTTTTGAGCCAAACAGGAAGGATATGAACTGTCATTTTGGAAAAACGAGAAAAAGAAAAAAAAAGCAGGCGCCTCTGCTCCGGCATTACATTGTACCTTTCCTGTTCCAAGACACTCATGAAAAATGTGAACCCCCCGTCCCCTACTAATATGTATTGGCATGAATGAATCATCAAATTGGCTAAGCAAGTCGAGATAAAATTTTGTCTGAATTCCTTTTAAACAGCTCAGCAAACATATTGCCTTACTGCAGCTGAAGTTCAGATATTTGCTCTCAATTATTGATAAAAACCTCTACAACTTAAGAGGGACTTTGCTGATCTGAAATCTCTCTCACATACTTTTACCAGGTAACAGGATTTCAAAGCTTTTCCAGACAAATTGCCTTTGTAACTTAGACATTAACAGTTTTAAAGAAAAAAAAACTAACACATCGTCTTTAAAACTTTTTTTTATTTTATAAATGACTTTGAAAAGAGGTGTTGAAGTTGTTTGGCCCACTGTTACTGAAGCTGAGTATTATATCAATATATCAGTGCAAAAGTTACCTCTACTAAATTACTACTCATTTTTCTAACAGACTGCACAAGTTTTAATCATGTGTGGATAATAAACGCCTCTTTAAAAAAGTATTTTGTGCTACAAAAAGACCTTTGTATGTAATATGGTTTTATAAAATGTCACAAACATCAGTTGACAAAATGAATATATTGTAATTAATTCTTCTTGACTTGTTGCTCTTAAAAATTATGGTAAAAATAGACACAATAACTAAGTGACGTTGTGAGACAATGCCACCTAATATATGTTTCTAAGTTCTTTGCCCTTAGATAAACATAAGATTTAGCTTTAAGGTCTTCTGTGGAAGTAGAAGGGGGGGTAATTTGGGTTGGGAAATTCCAGCCGTGGCTCTGATTGTAGTTTCCAGGAAACCTGGATCCAGCCATAGACGTGTATAAAAGGAGAAGCTCAGCAACATAAAACTCAGAATCATTTTCTCTTTTATTCAAAGAGACACTCAGACTAAAACCGTACAAAGATTTTTTGGCTGATCATACACAAAATTGAAAATGGTGAGTGTAGAAGTGTCATTGGAAAGGCTCTTCTGTTCAGTTATGGCTCATTCTTGATGGATATATTAATCTACTTCAATTAATTTTTTTCCTTTTTATTTTTACAGGAATTCAACTTCAGACTGATTCCGACCAGTGGATGTAAGATCTATGTCTCATGGATCTGCTTGTTCTTTCTTCACTCAAGTATGTAAATCCAATGCAGGCATGAGTTTAACTGTCATATTTTCTAACATTTCTAGCTTTAAAAAAGTCCTCCTTACTGGAAGACCATCTAATGTACACCTCTCTTTTATTCTTCTCAGTGCTGTGCATGTGGACAAGTGAGTGCTGGTCCTACTTCTACTCAGACAAGAGGATGAACTGGGAAGATGCTAGAAGCTGGTGCAGGGAGAACTACACAGATATGGTTGCAATCCAAAACCGGGAGGAGATTCAGCACCTGAACAACTGGCTGCCTAAGAAAGATGGCTACTACTGGATTGGGATCCGCAAGATAAATGATGTCTGGACCTGGGTTGGGACCAACAAGACTCTGACAAAAGAAGCGACCAACTGGGCAACAAATGAACCAAATAATGGCATGATCACAACCACAGGGAATTCTGAGGACTGTGTGGAGATGTACATTAAAAGGGAGAGGGAGACAGGAAAATGGAATGATGAGTGGTGTAGAAAGGATAAGACTGCTTTGTGCTACTCAGGTGAGAACTTTCAAGCTGATGCCCTTTCTAATTATCTAACACTCCACTGATTTTACAATCTAAAAATTATTTGCATTAACTGGTTAATATAACTTCACACAAGACATATGAATGTGTTACATTTTTCCTCAGCTGCCTGTAAGAATGACTCATGCGTCTACGGAGAGTGTGTTGAGACCATCAACAGTCATAAGTGTGACTGTTTTCCAGGGTTTTATGGAGAGAGATGTGAGCATGGTAAGAAGATACAATATTTTAACCATTTCACATTTTTCTGCACTTTTTTTTACACTTGTATTTTACGGGACTTGGCATCTAATTGTTGTATCCTGTTTTCTTTTTACAGTTGTTGCATGTAAACCAGATGTGTTGATCATCCCAGACAAGGGAAATCTAAGCTGCACTCATAAGTATGGAGAATACTTCTATGACTCCTCATGCCAGTATTCCTGTGAGGTAGGATACCAAACCAGTATGCCAGGACCTCTGAGATGTACTGCCGATGGAAACTGGTCAGAGCCGCCTCCAACATGTGAACGTGAGTGGAGATGTCTTAGAAATATACATAGAACTCTGCAGATGAAGAGATTTTACATTTACCAATGGTATTGTGATATAAAGTGATGCTTTGTGAAGCTAATTTCTAACAACATATGTTTAAAAGGGGTCTAATTTATGTTTTTATCATGTTTTCAACAGTGGTGCAGTGTCAAGAACTGCCCCAGCCTCAGAGAGGATCCATAGAGTGCTCTGATCCTTTGGGCCCTTCCAGCTACAAGTCTACTTGTGTCTTCGCATGCGATGACGGATATGAGCTGAACAATTCCCTGTCAAACACCCTACAGTGTACATCATCAGGAAACTGGAATAGCTCGCAGCCATCTTGCACTGGTACAACAATTTACATCATGTTTTTACTTTTTAAAGTTTCACTTATACTAATGCACAGGAATATTTATATGATTTGTATTTTACTAAAACTGATCTCTATTTTTTTTTCAGCTGTTCAGTGCTCTACACTCCAGGATCTGGAGAATGGTGTTGTTACTTGTGAGAATGACACTGACGTGAGATTCAGCTATGGAAAGAGCTGCAGCTTCAGCTGTGCCAGCGGCTACCGCCTGATAGGACCAAGCAGGGTCACATGCACATCGGCTGCAGAGTGGAGTGAAAATATGCCTCACTGTGAAAGTAAGAGGACCTTTTAAATTTTGTTCCACCTTTTTATACCCAATACAGAAGACTTTCACTAAATTCCCATTTGACACTTTTCTGTCTTAGCCATCACTTGTCAGAATCCAGAAGGACAAGCTCACCTCATCACAGACTGTTACAAACCTCTTAGTGAACTGCAACCAGGTTCCACCTGCAGCTTCAGCTGTGAGACAGGCTTCAGGCTACAAGGAGCAAATACCTCTATCTGTTCTGAGGATGGCCAGTGGAGTGAAGCCATACCAACCTGCACAGGTATGGAAGGCTGCAGCAGTCTGGGCCTATAAGGTTTACTCACCACAGTAATTTTCCAGACAGTGCCATCATTTAATGTTGCATGATCTCTGATGTCTCAATATTTATGAAATGATTTTATAGATGTGTTATTTATAAAACAGCAGTTTGGTTAGAAAAAAGAAAAAACATTCCTTGACATCTTTTGCTCTCTCTTTTTCAGCTGTTCAGTGCCCTGCTGTGTGGGATCTAGAGAATGGTGTTGTCACATGTGAAGATGGCACAGGGATGAAGTTCAGCTATGGAAAGAGCTGCAGCTTCAGCTGTGAGACAGGCTTTAGGCTACATGGAGCAAACACCACTCTCTGTTCTGAAGATGGCCAGTGGAGTGAAGCAATACCAACCTGCACAGGTATGTACACATATTCATGCGGTAATGTAGTATTTTACTTGCAGGTAAAAAAAAAAAAATATCTGGACCCTGTAACCTTTGCTGCTAAACTAAGATCTTTCACTGTCTTACTCTCCTTTCTGACAGCTGTAAGATGCCCACAACTTGAGGCTCCTGAAAATGGAAACATGGCCTGCTCGAAGCATGAGCCAGTTTTCAACTCGCAGTGCTCATTCACATGTAATCAACAGCACGTATTAGACGGACACGACTTGCTGACCTGTGATCATCATGGCAGCTGGTCTGGAAAGACGCCTACTTGTCAAGGTAAAACAAAGAAACAAAAAATACTCAAATGGATGGAAATGTTAAAACAATCAATGTAGGTCAGAAATAGAATTCAGCTGAAATAAATTCATCCTCTTTCCACAGCAGTTTCATCTAATGAAGTTATTACCACCAGCTTGGCAGCAGGGGGCTCTGTCTTAGGCTCTGGTCTGCTAATGAGCGCTTTGTGGATCCTAAAGAAACTGAGAGGGAGAACATCCAAGTTTGAATTGAACAGGTGAGACAAGCACAAGTTTCTGTCGAGCCAAATGTTTGATTTTTAAAGTTTGTAGAGCTGTAGTTCTTATGTTTTTTCTTTTTTCTTTTTCCTTTACAGCAACCACTCTGACATGGATTTACTGTAAAGAAAACCTTCCTGGTTAAGATAAAAACTGTGATTAAAGCCTCATGTAGAAAATATATAATTGGAGTAATTATATAAGAATATATGCAGAATTTTCCATGATTTCTGTGGAATGAAGTTCACTTATAGATGTCCTCCCAGTGGGAGTTTTACATTGAACATATTGCTCTAAAAGATCCTGGATATGTGACTTGCTTCATCTTATTGTAAATGTTTTATAAATAATTGGTTGAACACTTTCAATAAACTGATACCAGCATTCATATACTATTTATTTAATGGTTTGCTATTTTTGTATGTTAGGCACTGCCAACTTTTGTTTGAAATGAAACCTTTATTTGTTAAAATTCATCTTCATCTGTGCATGTAAGTCTATGTAAACTATTAAAAACTTTAAAACAAAATAATCTGAGATGAAATTTTTTTATCATTCATGTTGCAGCATCACAACTCTTAAGAAACAGCAATTACCTCACTCATGTAAGTGCACAGGTTCACACGATAAGGTTAAGCTGGTGGCGTTTCTTTACTCATGAACTTTTACACAAAGCTTATTTCCACATTCTTTGCTCATACTGCAAGAAGTTGTGTTTTTTCAGCAGTCGGTGAGGAAGTATTTGTAAAAAGAAAAAGCCCAGACCTAAGGTCTATGTAAAGCAACCCAAAGGTCACCACCGAACAGGTTAAAGTCTCAGTGAGAAGCATATGAGGGAGGAAGAAACCTATTATGAAGATAATGGGTTTCACAAATCATCATCATTATTTTTTAGATGTGTCAGCATTTTCATGCACTAGAAATACATGAGGTCAAAGGTGATTGCACAACCTTTGTTTCTGTCTTACTTATCTGCAAAAATAACTCATGTCTACTCTCAAAAATGTTAGTATGCTGGGAGGCAGTGCCCCCAAAACATAGCCAACAGCAAAAGATACTGTGCTGTGCTGGCTATTTCCTATCTGATATGTAAAAACTGTCCATGTAAATTGGTGCAATGTCCAAGTTTTTGTCTATTCTTTCGGATGCTTTTAGTCTTTTCTTTGTAGGCCTTAACTTCTGTTATTATTATGCTGCTGACACAGTAGAAATTCTGAAATCTCTATCAAAAGACATTTCCTCATGAGATCAGTTTATTTATAGATTAAGACAGACTGTTTTAAAAAGCAGAATTAAAAAAAATCTTTCTGACAATTAATCGAAAGCCAGTGAATACGAATGTGCTGTGAGATGAGTAAAGGTCTGTCTTCGATCTACAGGCAGCAAGTTCCACAGTCTAGAAGCCACCACTGACACCTCTGTTTACCAGCCTCAACTTTGGGACAATTAAAACCTGGTAATTATCAGGTCTAAATTATCTGGAGGTCACATCAGGCTTCAAGAGGTCAGATAAGCAAAAAGGAGAATAGAAGATTTGGACTTTAAGGAGGCCATGTCAAAAAAAAATGTCTCAGATTAAAAAGTTTCATGCAAAGAACAAGAACAAGTGGAAGAACAAGCAGAGCATTTTGGACTTGGGTTTCAAGCAGTGGCACCAAAATACTTCACTGGTGGACAGCACAATTAGTTCTGTCAGATAAAGAAATATTTTTTGTTGTATTTGTTCTATTATTGCAGAGGTCTTTGCCGTGCTGGGAAATGAAACATTTTTTTCACCAGTTAAAAGTAGTTACTTCTGAATCAACATGTATCAGAAATGGAGGGCGGGGGGGGATTTCCACTGAAAGATTATCCATCTTTAAGTAAATCACTCATCGCCTCTATTCAATCCATGTCACTAACATCCAGCTATTCTATGATAATGTAGGACTAACTTACCAAAGTCAGACCATAAAACCTTGCCATTTGATCCATAGCTGCACTGAAGCAACAAAGCGTTTATACTGAACTGTTGAGGGGCACTTTTTTAAGCTGGACACAATTAGAAAAACTGAGATTTACCTAAAATTGGATTACTTTTAGTTTTTGAAATCTCACAATTTTAGGTAAGTAAGAAATACTTTTTATTATGACATTGTAAGATCATTTTCTTATAAAGTAAACGCTTCTTATTATTTATCTTAAAACACACAACCAGCGGCTCACTGAAGATGAAGTGGACAGTGATTCTTATCCTTGGTGGGTTTTGAGTTTTAACACAATGTAAACTGTGTTATTGCTAATTGAGAATTTGCTGACATTAATAAAATATCACACATTGCTCTCCTAAACTGTTTTAGGTTGCTTTTTAACTGAAACTACCTTGAGCTGGACATATAATTACTCAGATGAAAAATTTACCTGGATCAAGGCCAGAGAGTGGTGCCAAACTCATTTCACGGACATGGTGGTGATCCAAAACCAGCAAGAGAATGATTACATAGTCTCCCTGCTGCCAAATAAAAGTGCAAGTCCCTATTACTGGATTGGAATCACCAAAAACCACTTGAATGAGACTTGGAAATGGATTGGGAATAACAGCACGTGGATTGGCAAACATTCATGGGCCCCAAATGAACCGAACAACAATCACGACAACGAGTTTTGTGTAGAGATCTATGTCACCACAGAACCAACGCGAGGGAAGTGGAATGATGAGAAATGCTCCAATGAAAAGCAAGTAGTTTGTTTTAAAGGTATGTAAAGCGTACCGTTTTGAGCCAAAGCACGTGTTTGTCTGAAGGAAATAAGTGGTATTGCTTTAGTTTAAAACAAGATGATCTGTTTTTCTTATCTTCGCAGCCCAATGCAATTCAACATCATGTGAAAGAGGAAAATGCCAGGAGACCATAGGCAACACAACCTGCCTCTGTGAACCTGGTTTTGAAGGCAACAGGTGTCAAACACGTGAGAAGAAAGATCTTGACAGTTTTTGTCGCACTAAGGGCAGTGAAATAAAGATTATGTGTAGCACCTCTGGCATGAGGATAGTAGTTTATCAAACAATAGACAATATGAAGGTCAGCTAGGTCAGGTTTCATTTATCAAACAGAAGAGCCAGATTGTGATAGATATCTTTATAGATAAAACCATTCAAATTACAAATTTGCCAGCTTTTTCTACTCAGTAACCTTTACATTGTTCATGAACTCAACCTGGTCCTTTTTAGAACATCAAACCCTGCATCTGTTTCCTTTATTTCCTGAGATCTAGCAGAAGATTGCATTCAAAAAAACTTTCAGCATTTTGCCCATTCAAAGGATATCATTATTACAATAGATATCTTTATTATTTTAAAGTATTATATAACTTTATACATGTTTAACCTGTTTGTGCCCTCAGCTGTGACATGCCCCCCTCTGTCTCTGCCTGATAACGGATACCTTAGCTGTTCAAGTGGAAGTCGGATATTCAACACAACATGTCAGTTCAAATGCCACGGTTTTCTCATTATTGGCTCATCAGGACTGACCTGCACTCCTCAGGCTACTTGGGAATGGAATGGCCCAAAACCTGTTTGTGCAAGTAAGTGTGTAATAACAACATTTCATATGGAAATAATAATGGCTACATCAAACCTCAGCCAACCGCTTAAGGTCCTGTTTTTACTAAATTTCTGCAAAAAAAAAAAAAAAAAAAAATCTAAACAATCATTATCATAATCAGTCCAATGTTGTGTACACTGTCAAAGGCTGCATGACTGCATTTTATCTCCTCAGGCTATGAACTGATTCTGATGGTTGTATTAGGATATGGAGCCTTATCCTCCTTCTTCTGCATCTGTTTCTGCTGCTTACATCACAAAAAAGTAATTGTTTCTTAATTAAGTCTCACAAAAATAGAAGGATTTGTGTAAATACCATTACAAAATCTCTGATCTGTTTGTCTCATAATTTCCAACAGGAAAGAAACATACGAGGGAAAAGTGAGTATTAAACATTTATCCCAAGCAGTTCCACCTTTTCATACTCAATATGTCATCTTGTGGATTGAACAATGTTTTACAAAACCTTAAATCTTAATCTGTCTTTCAGGCAACCAAGAGGTGCGACAAGTCCGCCAAGGGGTGTGAACAAATGAGTGACAGCTTAATTTTCACTAACATCTTATTAAAATATCTATGAAACTCCAACTTTGTCTACATATTTGCACTCGTAATAACTATTTTTATGCATTTTAACATTCGCTGTAATTTGTACGAGCATCTGTCACATAGCTCTAAGTTGTGGGAAAAATATCATTTGATATATTCCTTAGATGCAATTATGTTTATATGATTTTATTTTATTTTCTACTGGAACATTTCCATGTAAACTGAAACACTGGTGTTGCATATTCATTAAAGGGAATTAAATATATTTTATTTCACAAGAGTATTTGTGAGTGTGTGTGTGTGTGTGGGGGGGGGGGGGGGGGGTAATTTGGTATAAGTTGCATAAAGGAAAGACATTATAATAGTTGGAAAATATCAATACTAGACTTGTTCATTCAGATACTGTATGTCTAACTTTAGTCCACATTTTCACTTACTGTGTATTTTTAGTTTATTTCACACATCAGTGGATCCACTCTGAGTGACGAGACGAGGACTAACTATGTGTGTCAGAGTTAAATCTGGTCAATTTTGTTGGCTTTTTGCTTGTAGTTTATGCATTATTGTCAGTTTTTCAAAGCTTAGGCCCGAGTAGCACAAGAAAAGCACAGGGACAGATATACATCTATAGCAGAAATGGCGACAAACCAGAAATGGTCACATGTCATTGGTCCCGTCACAGAAGCACGTTATTGACAATGTGATCATCCAGAGCAGGGATGACTTGTCAACTCTCCTCTGCCAATTAACCAGAAAGTGAAAGTGGATTGGAGGTTTTCAGACTCGCTGGAAAGTGGAAAGTAAAACAAATTAAAACTAGGCATCAGCAGAGCCAGATAGTTTGTCTATTTTTCCAGTAGATCAGTACCGTGCAAAATTTAGATTTAGAAGGAAAGGCCAAATAAAAAAAATAAAACGTGTCAGATGAACAGTGAATTATCTTGCACACAAGTGCAAGATCATTTTTGATCGAGACATCTATCTCAATTAAATTCATCACAGCATGAAAATTTAGGAATATATTCGCAGCTTCTTGGATGGGAGTCCTGCAATATACATGTAAACAGTGGAGAATCATACCTGCAAATGGTTGCCAGGTCCTTCAGTCAATGCTGTACAGTAAGTGAACAATATATAAGACTGAGCCATTAATGTTACCAGAAACCATGGAATCACTGACATTAAATCAAGACTAATTAATTACAGAGCGGCACAAACAAGTGGCCACACAATCATACGGCTGGAAATACATGCATCATGAATTTCCCTTTTAGTAAAACTAAAAACATTGTTTCTTTGCTGCTTTTGTGCCTGCTGACCTAAAATGCCTTTGCACAAAACCATAAGTTCCCAAAACCACACCAGATGTTGAGGTATTATCAAACATATATTTATAACTATACACTGACCACATCATTGGTATTAGTACTAACAACAAAAGAAACATCATACACATGATTAAGTACTCCCCTGTTTCATTCTGTGTGACTTTGTTAGATTATCAAGACCAAAAATGGGTGTAAGCCATGGATAAAAGTCTTTCTAAAACTTTCCAAAAACATCTTTTACTCTGAAATAGTAATTTTTTTTTATCTGGTTCCTCTCCTAAGCAAACCTTCAGCTCTTTCTGCATTTTTCATTGTTCACCCCAGACGTAAGGCTAGTGCCAGCAGGCACTGGAACCAGTTTTTTGTTTTTTTTTGTCATACTAACCAAATAACAAAATAATCATGTGAAACCTACAAGGGTCACCGTGTACAGATTGTTCAGCATATCGCTTTCAGATCACACCCATCATCACTTTCCTTTACACTCATTGATGACTGCATTGGACAAACAGCATTGTGATTTAACATGGGTGCTGTTTTCTTTACCCATAAATTTTGTCGTCACAATTATTCATGCCCTGCCACCTCATAACCAAACAATGTTTTAGAGGAGTTAAATCTGGCATGTTTCATAAGAGTATTGATCTGCATTGGGATACAGGCGGGTTGTGATTCAGTGTGCCTCATCATCAAGGGAAAATCCCCCCCCCCCCCCCCCCCCCCCCCCCCCCCCCCTCCCTCCCTCCACACATTTTGCTTCCTGTTACTGGAACTGTATCATTTTGGTGACTTTCTCCTGAATGACTGTGTGATGTCAGGCCACTGTCTAACAACAGCCTCAGTTAGGGGGTTGGGACAATGCGGTCAACCTGTATATACATGCATGGGACTGGTACAAGTAGTCTCTGCTCTGATTGTCATTGAGACTTTATTTTAGCTTTCAGTGCATATCATCCTGTTTCATGCCTTTCGTATATGATGGAATATGACGGCTAAGACTGAGCGTTGCTTTCTGAGCAACCAGAAGACATTCATGCTTCATTGCCTTTGGAAGTAAAATAAGGACCATTAAGAAACTATCTGTTTAATGATGCTTTCATGTAGCTTACTTCCCTTCTTTCTGTGTCTTTTGACTACTCTGATACACATAAATGCATGGATTTGCCTTCTGAGCAGAGATCTTCTTTTTTCCTTTCATTTTCTTTTAAACCAAAATCAATGTCAATAATTTGTCATAAAATGCCCCTTTTCATAACATCCACATCACATAAAGTTTAGTCTACTTGTATGTTAGATTTATTTTCCATAACAGTGGTTCTCAGTCTGGAGACAATAAAAATATGTAGACTAGCTATTTATCAAATAAATTTGCTTTTTTTTTTCTTTTTATCAAGGCTGTCAAAATAGAACCATTAATGCTAAGGTAAATCTGTGAAATTAAGATCTTAATTTTCTAAAACATTAATGCATAAATAAAATTTCTACTCGTACAATAATCACAATCTGAAACTGGCATTATTTTGGTTATAGCAGCTGATATTAGGCACGTAGTGTAAACTGAATCAACCAAACCCCCCTTTATCCAGTTTTCCAACCTTACATGTAGAGGATCACATATTTCTTGTATCACACAATAAATCACTCACTCCCATTGGGTGGAGAACACCGATGTATGTGATGCAACAACCACTGATCTACAGTACACTGACGCTCTCTACTGGCCAGAGTACCTCAGAAAATAAAGATTTCAAAAGCCACCTCATTTTTCGGTTATGCTTCAAACTAACTTTAAAAATGTAGAATTTCTAGGTGAGAAGAACAATATAAATGACACGTAGAAAAAAAAAAAAAAGAGGCAACTTGAATCAGAATCTACCCACCTGTCACTGTGAACACCTAATGAGGGAAAAAAAAAAGAAACAGAAAATCCAGCTTTTGAATTCAGTTTTTTGTTTCCGTTTTAACTCTTTACATCCCGTAACTCAAAAGGTTTTGGTGCTTATTTTGTGAGGGTTTATTAAAAACATTTTGATTGACACTTAATTCTTGTAATATCAAAATATATGTTTCATGCATGATACACACCAGTTGGTGTGTAGCCTTTGCTTTTTTCTACACATCTATAACACTACACACTGGTTCAAGCTCTAACTGTGGAGAGGTTTGTACAGGGGCCTTTCTGTCTGGAGTTTGCATGTGTATGTGTGGGTTCTCTTACAACCGTGTATTGGAATAAGCAGTACACAAAATAAGTACATAAACTACTTTACAAAAACCATCACTTTCTTGCTTTTTATTTTAATCTTGTTTTATTCTCACACAGCAATAAATCAATCATTTAGGTGAACTCTGTCAAGTAAAATTCAGCACAGCATGGGTGTGATCCTGTCTTGCAGGTACCGTCCCTCAGCAGAAGCTCTGATTAGCCAGATTTGATGTTTGAACACAGTGCAATCAACTGAAGAGAAACAAAATTTCCCCAAAGTATCGCAAGACACTGTTTTAGTTTATCTTAGGTAATTTCTCAGTGGTCTCATTCTGAGGTTTGACTCTGGTCTCTGAAAGCTGATTGAATAACAAAATATGTTATGTAAATTACTATTGCATAAGTAAATGTGCATTTCATGGCTAGCTGATATACAGTACATGTAGTCTTTGTTGTATATTTTCACTGACGCCATACCCTCACACTCTTATGTGCTCCAAAAGGCCCTTTGGAACACCCTGGGCAAAGTGTGTGCATCTGTCTTGGTGCTGCAACAGCATGAAGCCAATTATAGCACTTAAAAGACAGAGGGTTTTGGCCAGTGGTTGGCATGAGGGGTGCAATAAATAACCGACTGTTGACAGGGAACAGTTTGGCTACCATCAGAATAATAATGAGGTTATTGCTACCTGCTGTGGCCGTATGATCACGGCTTGAGTTTTTTTGTCTCATCCAGTGCTGCTGGCAGCAGTATATGCATGCCAACTGCGGACACACACACACACACACAAGAAAGGAAAAGGCACCGCAGGTGACCGGTTTGGCTTCTTTCCCTGATATTTAAGTCTGTTTTTCCATCCCTTCATCTACTTAAAAGATACAAGGAAATGGAGTATGATACTGTATTCCCTTCAGCAGGGCGCTGATCCTCCTATGAGCATGCACACATGCACATGCCAGCAGATACAGACACAAAGAGACCCACAGAAACACACACAGGTATTCAATGCTGCACACTTCTTTAGCTCTGGTTGGCTGTAGCATACTACGGTGACAGACAGTTAGATTGTTCCTGACCATTGACTTGCACTCTCAGCTCTGCTAGGTCTGATTTCATAGTGGGAAATATGAGATGGGTCCAGGGGAGGGTTCACGGCTGGGGCAAGGAGGCACTCCATACAGTGGGTCTTCATATCTTGGTGTCACCCTGGGCATTCTCCCCTGACACAGCTTTCAGCCCCTCCATTGTTTGAAGCCTCCCCTCCCTCCCTAGGTTTTCTCAACCTCCTGTCCCAGGTTTGGTGCATTCCAGCTGGGCACAGAGCCTGGGTGGTCCCCCCTTTTCCCCCGCCCCAGTCTTCTTTGACTGGAGGAAGGAAAAGGCAGAAAAATGCAAGAAGCACAATGTGAGCGTTGATGAAGGCGGCATGGATGTGATGCTTACCTGCCACTGACCCATACGGCTGTCATAGCCTGCCATTTTACAATCTGATGATCCATCCAGCAGCCAGGGGAAGATGTCTCGCTGACCTGTCACCTAGATGGGACTGATAAGTGCTGAGGATGGACTGACCTGTATCTAACCCTCAGTCTAAATAATCCACCTTCTCACAAAGATATCAGCCTGAGTCTACTCGCTTCACAGGTTCATATTTATTATTTTCATCACTCTTGAGTCATTCAAGACAAACAGCATACACGCATTGTGAGAATAAATACAAATACACACCCAAACAGCTATTTACATGAGTAGATGCAGTTAAACTCTCATAATCTAGAGAGATTTGACAGGATGCATGCACACAAATCAGTCACTTCTAGGAGCTTGTGCTGTACAGAGGGACTGTAAAGCAACGGAGGCAGTAATGTAACAATGTTTTAAGGAGGTGAATATGGTATATTGCATCACAGTGTACTCCTGCCCCTTGCACATAATTTACATCCACTTTATTAAATACCCGTGCACTTTGGAGATGAAAGTTGTTTGAAGAGGGCTCTGAAGAGGAAGATGTACAGCTTCTCATTGTGTCAGATCTCCATCCTCAGGAGGTGAAGTATGAGTCTTGCATGGAGTAAAGGCGGTCAATAGGAGTGAGTGGAGAGGAGTCACCAAGAGAGAGGCAGTCGCTGTCAGCAACATGACAGAGAAGGTCACCATCCATGTTTCCAAACATGTTCCCACCTTTAAAACCTGCAAAAAAAAAACAAACAAAAAAACCTTCATGTCATTAAAAATGACCCGGTAAATTGTACTTCATAGATTTTTTACACAAAGTTCAATTTATTCAGCATCAGATGTACAGCTCTTTTTAGACTTTTGTGGTTCTGGTATGGGTTTAATTGATTTTTAAATCCTGCTGATGTATTAACGCAGTGACAGCTTTTAAGGTGTGAGATGTGGGATCTGGTGTTTCTGAACTTTATCCACACTGAAGTTTAAGAATCAGAATATTTCAGACTTTTTTTCACAGTTAGATTAAAAAGCTCATGCATTAGCTGATATAAAGCAGAAATAGTAAGAGAAAAAAAAACAACAACACAAAAACATCTTGTTTTTTTTTTTACCAAAGTTTTTTTATTTTTTTTATTTCATTTTTTTTTACCATTTTCACACACTTTTTTTTTTTTTTTTTTAAATTACATGTACTTTTTGTCTCTTTTTTGGCAGTTTAAATAAAAGTTTTTCATCAAATTTTCAATTTATATGCAAGTATTTTTTCTTTTCAGAAAATGTACTAGTCTCTGACTACTTATTAGCTGCATTTCAGAATCAAACATCCTAATTATTTGTCAGATGAAGAATTGTTTTGGGAAATTAAACCTGTTTTAGTGTAGAAGAATAAATAGCTGCCAACAAGAAGAAGAAGATGCCACTGCAGACAAAATATACTTTTTCCATTAATTACATTTTCATTGCTGTAAAATAGTGCAAGTTATTTACAAGGGATTACTTATTTTTATCTTTACCAAAAAGAAAAAAAGTATAAAAATATAAATTTTCAGTGTAGCTTTACTGGAGTAAAGTCCTTTACCGTAAGGATGCATGTGATCCCCCGGCATCTGAGGAGGGGTCAGCCCCTGTCTGAAGGGGTCTGTGTCCCAGTCCTGCTGCTCCAGTGTAGTAGGTCCCATCTGCTGCTGATGATGTGGCTGATTATGGACGTAAGAGTGTCCCAGCCGCTTCATCTCACAGGTCAGACTACCACGAGAGGGCGCTGTAAAGCACAGGACACACACAGGAGATCACATTTCAAGTTGTCCAATAATGATTAGCATTTCTTCGCTTTGTGTTGGTGTTAGTTATGTAGCCTCTTTAGGTGCTTTGTCAACTTCTACATGCCAGACTTCATTGAAGTCTGACATTTATGTCAGAATCTGCTGCATTTTTTGTGATTTAGAAGTTTTTTCTGTTCCCACACCTCTGAACTTTAAGTCAAAGTTTACCTCTTTTATTGCATTTTTTTTTTGTTGTTCTGGAAAAACACTCTTTGTGAATTTGCCACATCTTGAAAAAGAGCACAAGCAAAAAGTCTCAAATAATAAGAATGTTATTACCTGTGTGATGTGAAGGGTGTTCACACTGCTCCTGAGTTTGCTGCTGCTGCTCCTGCTGCTGCTGCCTTCTGGCCAATTTCTTCATCTAAACAACATTAAAATGCTGTTTTTACATGATATCAAGATATTTTATTTTTTTTTGTCCTGTTTTTGTTTTAATAGTCCTCTACTCTTTACAGCCTCTCTGTCACCCAGGCATATGAGCATGTTCATTCAATTGCAAAGTATCAACAGTGAGGTAAAGAGCATCTGTCAGTGAGGGAGGAAAACCACACACGAGCCCACTTTGTGAGGAAATATTGGGTTTAATCTACAGTGATCTCTCTGTGAGATGTCATCAGCTTCCTGTATAAAGAGATAACTGGGCTGATTTCCATTTTGGCTTACAAACACAGTGTGGAAAGACTGATTTTATTAGCTGCGCATGCAACTGTGTGTGCATGGACATATGTGTGTATGTGTGTGTGTGTGTGTGTGTCTCATGCATTACTTTGGCTCTTTGGTTCTGGAACCAGACCTGCACAACCCGTACACTCAGACCAGTCTCTGCTGCCAAGGTCTCTCTTACCTTGGATTAAGATTGAGGAGAGAAAGGAGAAAGGGGAAAGGCAGAAAGGGAGAGTTTAAAGAAAATGAGAATTGAGGACGAAAGCAGTCATTTGAAGGTTATAAAATCAATATCATGTTGCCAATCTGCCTCAAAAAAGTATAAGATTGTAAGAACAGATGACATTTTGATTTGGATTTTTAATGTTAGATGATTTATGCGGGACTGACCAATGTCATTTAGAGGACATCCTCTCTTTTTTACTCTCTACGGTGTTATTCTGTTTTTTCTTCCTTTCCATTCTCTTTCTGTCCCTCTTCTATTCTCTCCGGTCCGGTCAGCAGTATAAACTTTCTAATATAAACAAAGAACATTTGCTCAGAGGAATATAGCATTCGCATAATCATTTTGTCGGCTTAAACGCTGGACAACACACACAAAAAAGGTTATCCTGACCTACACATTTTTAGTATTTATATGAAATCCTATCAGGCTTCTGGGTTCACTTGAAATCATATGTTGTTTCAAAAGTGCACACAAATTGTTTCATGTTAAGATGACTAAATAATAGAGAAGATTAAATCTACTATTTACCTAAAGAATAGAAAGTTTTGAAAGTACTGCATGAGAATAATAAATGCAAATATAATTTAAGAATAGATTTGCAGTTAAAACAAAGTGGTGTAGTAAGAATGCAGACAAAAATATCCGTCTCTCTAAGCAAAAAGCATAAAATACGTAGCATGTTAAACAATATATGCGAGATAGAGACGACAAGACAGAATGAAGTCATGTAGGTGTTTGTATCCATCTACAATATGCACATACAAACAGGTTCTACCTTTCGGCAAGGTTTAGATGAGACCTCAAAGGATGCTTTAAACGTGCGTCTTTGCTGAGTGGTCAGAATAGTGCGAGGTCTCTTGGGACGTTTGCTCTCCAGATCATCTGTTTTACCACGCCTGCCTGATGCCCTCCCAGAGTTCTCCTCTTCCTCTTCTTCATCATCGCTCTTACCTGGCAAGCAGAAATAGTTAGAAGGCAAATAGTTAGAAACAAATTTACACCAGAGGGAAATTCTTTCATGTCTCAAAGCACATCAGCTTCCCTGATTTTTGCCTAAGTTTGTGTGTATTTGCATTTGCCTCTCTTTTTTTACAGCCTAAAGTGGCACAAAAAGTAAAAAAAACTGATCTGGTTCTGACCTGAACCAGCAGTTGACCATGTTTTGTTCCTCTCATGGTAAACACATTGATTTGCATTAGAGCTTAATCTGCCGGTCATGACACTTAAAAGATTTGGGTTTATATGTGAATTTACACATTATGTGTCATCGCTTTCTGACACTCAGTAAAGGTGGAAAGGCAAACTGTAATCAATATAATAAGAGAAATAACTCACAGATCGACTTTGGTGATACTTTACTTCAAACTATGATATAATAATGTGTAACGCAGTACATAAGTTCAAAATTAAAAACAAAAAGAAATACATATTGACCTGCTGTTAACATAATCAAACATGATGTGTGATGTAATTATCATTTAATATTCCTAAACTGATCAATCAAGACTGAAATAAAGCATAGAAAGTTATATTGATTATATCATTTGTTAATAGTGGCCAACAGGAATCTATGAAGTGCCCTGCATTAAGACATGCATAAGATCACTATGTGTCATGCATGTGTTAAGTGTTACTTATTTATATCAATTTATACTCATTATAATATTCAACTGTTTCTCCCAGCTTGCACTGTTACAGATGACATCTTCTTCCTCTTACAACTCTCACAAAGAACACATTAATCATTAACAATCAGCGACAAATAGACACATTAAAGCACACAACGTGTACCTGTGTCAGAAGATGCAGGACTGGTCAGACACTGGTGGTAGTCCTCTCTAGCACACAGTAGCTGTCCCTCCCTGAGGATGCAACGGTCTCCAGTCTGCAAGCGGCAGGAACAAACACTGCAGGTGAAGCAGCGCAGGTGGAACACGGCGGCTCCTGCACGCATCACAAGCTCCGCGGGAGAGATGGCCTCTGCACAGCCCCCACAACGCACTGCAAACAGACTGGAGGGAAGCATGGGCACAAAAAGATTTTGTGAGAACTCAGTAAATAATTGAATAATGCCTTTGTTTGGTTTAGATAATTGAGCACCATTTACCATGAAAGCAACAGAGGTTGACCTTTTTGTCAAACTGGATTTCAGAAGAAAGAAAAATGTTTTTAGACATGAGGAATGTTGCTGTGTCGAGCTGTCACTCAAAACAAGTGCCAGCCTGACTTCTCCCCTTTCCTCCTCCTCCTTCTTCAGCCCCAGACCACTCTGGCGCATACCCTTAGCACGTCGGGTGTGTATCTTAGCGCCTGGCAACCAGGACTGGTGGGCTAAGTCCCAGAGACTGTTGCTGTGGTTCTGACTGCCGTGTCCGAGGCCGCGCTCCTGGGGACGCAAGAGAAAGGCTCTCGGCAGGCCATGGCTCCAGGCAGAGGGGGGGAATCAGATCTCCTGGTGGGAGAGACTGAGCCACTGGTCCCAGGAATTATCCGTGGAATTATCCTTAAGTCTGCTTAACCAGAGTGGGACAAAGACAGAGCCGCCCCCCAAGCAGCAGGACCATTGTCTGCTGGCTGGCACCACTGCATTTTGGGTCTGTCACGCAGGATGATGCGTCATCATTCTGGAGATGCTGTTTGCCTTCAGGTCTGACTGGGTCACCGGGACAGTCAGCACAGAAGCATGAGAAAGTGACAGCTTTTCCCCTTTTTTTGTTTTCAAATAAAAATACTTCTTACAATTACAGAAATTTAGGATAATCCCTGCTATGGCCTCCTATGTGAGTTTCATCTGAGAAAAAAAAAACAAAAAACTCATGCAGCTAAAAATCTGCAGCTTTTTCCCTTTTTGTTGTCATTGTGTCATTTTTTTTCTCTGTTTTGTGCCATTGTCATTAATATTACAGTAAAGGTTATATACTTTGTTGAAGCATTTAACCATCCGCAAAATTACTTGTATTACACAAAAAACAGACAAATAAAATAAATCAAGATTCAATTATTAATCAAGACAAAATAACTTCCTTTCAAACAAACCAAGAATTGCATTTGATTTTCTTTTGGATACAGTTCAAATGGAAATGTTGCACAATATTTACAAACAAACAAAGCTCAAACTAAACATAAAGAAAAACACCCCTGTTGAGAGGTTCCTGTCAAGATGTCTGGAGGTGCAACATCCTAAAGCCAAACATTGCAGAGACCTGTTACTGTGGCTCCAAAGTCACTATGGAAACGGTAAAGCCTATTCCCAGAATCTCACAAGGGCCAGTCGGGCAGCTTGACCCATCAGACTCGTCTGCCCCACAGCCTCAGTGGTATGTGCTTCAATATGGCCAACATACCGGCAGTGGTATTCGCAATCCTGTGGCAACACAAGATGCACCAAACCCAAATATTTTTTAAAAAGTGTTGATGAAGAGATATTCCAAATGTTTGCAGGTCTCTGTGATATAGCAAAGTGCTTTATTTGATGTCTCCAAGTGAAGCTAATGCTCAATGTCAGCTGAGAGCAAACTGTGGGCATTAGTGTTTTGAGATCGCTCGTGTTTCGAGAATTGCTGTTCCATTATACTCGCTGTCCAGTTTGCCTTATTAGCCCCAGTTCTCCTAAGAGTTGCTAATGCAAAGGTAAGAGTACCTCCGATACTTATGAAGCAACTCAAGGTGTTTAATATTTCAGGGTTTCCGTTCACATGATTGGCTCAGCGGCTCTGCTAGGAAAGCGGGAACACTCAGTCATGCTGGATTTAGACATGGCAATTAGCGACAGGATCATTGCAGAGAAATAAGTCAGCAGAATCTTGCACTCCTTCACATTGTCATGGTGAACTCTTAAGGTGGATGCACTAAGTTGAGTGTTTAGCAGAAACGTACACCCACACAAGCCAACACTGTCCTTCAAAGCCCTCCTCTCTCATTGTTCTTGCCCTGACTTCGGAGCTGACCTTTGGCAGTCAGGCAAACAGAACAGACTGCTGGTCTGCAGAACAAGCCGAGAAACAGATCCTGTTTCTGGATCAGGTTAACCTGGAACCTTTGCCGAATGCACTCACCAACAAGCTGCATATCAAATATACATCTTGGGGTCAAATGCACCACTTGTCACCCCACTTATCTGACGGCCAATCTGCTGTCCAGTCCACCTACCCACTGAACCGTTTAGCCAATCTACATCTACTGACAGTCCAACCATCCCTGAACATCACATCATCTAACAGGCATCTAGTTTATTAAATGACTACAGTCTGGTGCATGTGGCTGATACGGGTCACACAAGTACAGAAATGATACTCTGGATTTGGTGTTTCCATTGAAAATAAAAAAAAAAAGGTTGTTCAGGTGCCTGTAAGCAGTCATTCATTCATTGTGATTATATTTGTGGTATTTTCTTTTAATCATCTTGGTCATGTTTAGCAGAAAATGTACAATTACCTGAATAAAAAAGTGTTACACCAACACAATTCTAGTCTTAAAAAAGAAGTAAGCTATTTTCATCTTCTAAAAAACTCTCCAGAAAATCCAATCAGAATGTGGATACAAGTGTTTATGTAAGATCACTAGATAAAATTTTAAAAAAAACAAACAAAAAAAAAAAAACCAGCTTCTCAGCATCAATTAGAGCAATTTAACAAAAGATTTATACTAGAAACATTCAAAGACACAAAACATCCAAAAGTAGATGAACCAATTCCGTTATTTAAATAGATTTTATGTTTTTATTAATTAACTTGGCCACTGAACGTAGAAAAGCTGCCTTCCTTCAAACCTTACAATTATCAATTATCTCTGAGAAATTTAATTCACGCTAGTGCAATATACTGACAATAATTTGAATAAATTCAGTTTCTGTAAAAAGTAAAAATTTGATTTGTTCAACAAAAAGCATAAAAAATTGCCTAGTTTTAAGATTCACTTCATTGTGAATGTTTTTAAGACAATACAGATTTATTAGTTGACAAAAATGGGAATTTATAACAGTACATTATGACATGAGGTTAAAAAAGAGGAAATGATATAAATTTGGTTTTCATCATTTTTCTCTTAAACTTACATTATAATATCAGCCGGCAGCCTTTTAGTGTAGAGTGTGTGTTAACTGTTATAAAGTTTTGTGAGAGAAATGAAGCAATTTCTCTCATTTATTTTACTTACAGAGATTATCAAGATCATTTCTATTTCTGGTGTTTGTTTTGTTTTGGCTTTTTTTTGTCTTTTGTTTTGTGATGTTCCTTATAAATATTCTGTTGTCATACAAATAAGTCTACAAAATATATGTATTAATATCACAAAATAGTCGAAACATTTAGTTTTTCCTTTAAAAAAAACTGTTTTAAACAATGCCTGTAATCTGTTAAATTAAATTAAAAATGTTTAAAACTTCTTTTAACAGTCTAATTCCATTTTAATTTGCTTTATTCACATAGATTAACAATATCTTCTTCTAGAAACAACTTGTGCCTGATTTCAACGAATTGTATAATATAATTAGTAAACAATAACAACATCAAGTCTTCACTGTGTATGGGCTTCTAATACATGTGTCCAGCACTCAAAAGCTTTAATAGCTTAAAGTTCTGGCATTATTGTCTCATAGTTCTGTAAAGAGGCCAAACCCGGTGGTCTGGCTGGCACTCGACCACACATGCAAGGTGAAAACAAGGCACGGTCCAGACAGACGATACAGCGTGTGGTAAGAGACAAATGTTGTCCCAGTATGGAACAATCACACAAATTCTACATCAAAAGATGGGTTGGGGGGGGGGGGGGTGCACTGGACATAGTTTGTTTTGGTGAGAAAAATATCCTGGCACAGATTTAAAACAAAAGTGATGCCGGTGTTTGTTTGGGGTGTCAGAACCCACCCAGACAGGACAGCGGGGGGAAGGGAGGATGAGGGAAAATGGGGAGGCTCAGAGGAGGAGCCTTGGCATTAGGCCTCCTGCTAATTGGTCAGGTCAGATATCTCACGGTTCGCTGGGCGTTGTCCCATTGCTCAACACAGGGGCTGCGAGAGAAGAGCTTTCCAGATGCCTCTGCACATAACACCAGGGCTCATGGAGCGCACTGTCCCCCAAAAGAAGTTCACACCATCCTCAGTGTCACTTTAGTAGGGATTCACCAGACCTTCTGACATATGGCTCTATTCTCCTAATTAGCGCTCAGGCCAGCTCTTTGCTCTTTTACTTTTACCCAGATAATTGTTGGTATCTGCAGTGGTCTCTATGCATTTTGGGAATTTACACTTTGACTATAAACAACCCAAATTCGGCGTGCGGGAACTCAAGAATCAAAGTGATCCATCTAAAAATTTGCAAATGCAAAATATGGCATTTTAGGATGCTCGGGCATTCAGTGTAAGACATAATTATAACAGTGGAAATAAGGGTTACGATTCCCTGTCTGCTTGGCAAAACAACCATCACTAAATTGTACAGAAATAATGCGAGCTGTTACCTTTTAGAGTGTGTGGGTTTTATCTTGGCTCTTGTGTAGAAGAGAGTGAGGATGAGGCAGTAGCCAAATGGGAGACTGGCAATGTGGCGTTTTCTTCTTCTTTCTTTTTTTTTTTTTTTTTTTTTTTTTTTTTTTTTTGTTTAGGGTGGGCATGAGGGGGGACACCATATGTTGTCCCCAGCTTGCAGTTGCCACGCCAATGGGCCTCAGCATTTTAACACATTTTGACAATGTGTCAGTTGAGCTCTACCCCTGGTTGTGCGTGAAGGTGTGACCGCGTTATTGTGCATGTGTGGTGTGTGGATGTACAGATGTACACTATACAATAGCTTTTTATATTCCAGCTCCCTCATCACCCCTTCCTCCTTCAGTCACCTTGCTCTCTTGATGCTCTGAGCCAAGTTTCCTAAGTCAGTGCACAATATAGACTAATACAGTAAACATACAACTTATGAGTCATCTAAACTGCACCTGTAGGAATTTTATAAAACAGGGATACCTTTAATGCTCATTTCTATAAACAAAAATCGTTGACTTTCTCTGATGCAGACAAACACACACATGCATTCCTGGTCAAGGTCAGATGTGAACAAAGGTTCTGTTGTAAAAACTGGATTAATGACACAAATAATTTTTTGTCACCAGGCCAAAAAAGAAGCAAAAAGAAAGGATGAAGGAAAAGAAAAAACTAGACTGAAAGTACATTAGACCTTGACATGTGTCTAACCCAAAAGAAGTTAATATACCTGAGAACCTAATGTACGATAAGTGGTTAATTAATACATTTACAGCTACAGTTATAGTTAAAGGGGGAAATGTGTTTCAATGGCATATGGACATTGATTGTAGGCTACTTTCCTTACTAATGCCCTTTTCAGAGTTTTTGTATTGACGTTGAGTTGCTATTTTTAAGCTGCTGTGCATGAAGTAGTCTGCAATATTTGTTAATGATTCAACCCACAAAGCACACAGTTAAACATATGCACTCACGCAGCATAGTCCCGCTTGCAGTAAAGTTTGCGGTCCCGCAGGAAGCAGGAGTTCCTCAGTGCGTCCCCGCACGCCGAGCACCGCACACACACCTCATGCCAGAGGCCGTCATTCACTCTGAGCAGGAATCTGTCTCTGATCGGCCGGTGGCATCCGGCACACACTGCGCTCCGGTCCGCATCTGCAAAGTGGGCAAATCCCCTCATGCATCATCACAACATCATGGGGGGGCGGGGGGGGGGTGCAACTGAAACAGCTGCAGATAATCTGGCTCGTGATGGAGCAGAAGTCGCACTTTTGGTGAACACTTAAAAATGCCAATTCACTTCTTTACAATGCAGCATAAGTTTTGGATAAACTTTACTAAAAAGCGAGATGCCTATTTGTTTGACATTTATTAACAGCTGAGCACAAAGTAGGCTAAAAATCAAACGTTTCAACTGAAATAGCCAAAGGAAAGCTTAACATTACATTAGGCAACAATAAAGGTAGGAATCTTGCATTTTCACTTACCTAAGGATGCACCAATATTCATTGCAACTTTCTGAAAGAAACTGCGAAACATATATATTTGTTACTTCATAGACAGAAGAGATTTTTCAATAAAGTTTTTCCAGTTAAGACTTAAAGCCAATGAAAGTCTCACCCGTCAAACAGAAAACTGCTTTTAATATTCTTTTCACAACATCTCCGACGCCCAAAGACCAGCAGGAAAAGTTGCTGCTGGGAGCAGCACATCCAAGTTTCTCCTCGCGCCTCAGACCTCCTCTCCGCGTCCACGCGCACTGAGCGAGCAGGCTGCCTGCATTAGTTATTCTGTTAGGACTGAACGGGATGGAGGAAGCCATGTGCAGGTGCAACTTACCTCTCTCTCAGTCAGTCTCCCCCTCCTTTGACACTGTGTCTCCCCCTTGGAGGCTCTGCCTGTCTCTTTTCTCTCTCCACGCAGAATGCCTCAATAGCAGCCGAACGCCCCCCCCCCCCCCCCCCCCTTTTTTTTCCTTTTTTTTTTTAAGTCTCCCAAGGCGAAAGGAAGGTTAAAAGTTAGTTTTATTCACTTTACAGAACCCACTGTTTCCTCTCTCCTATTGTTTAGTTCAGAGGTGTCCAGCTCTGGTCCTCGAGGGCCAGAATCCTGTTTGATCCATTTAGTGGAAGCTAGATGTGTTGGAACAGGAATACATGGGAAACCTGCAGGACAGCGGCCCTCGAGGACCGACTTTGGACACCCCTGGTTTAGTTGAAATGAGTTAACTACAGTTATATTTGTTTTTGTAACTAAATTATTTATGGATAGGCTGGCCTGTGGGTGTAGCCCACCCATCCTCTCCCCTAGTTGCAGGAATAGGCTCCAGCTCCTGTGCGACCCTCAGTTGGACTAAATGGTGCAGAAAACCGACGAATAGTTATATGTATAATAAAGTTTAGTATTTCAATAGTAAAAACTTGATGTGTATGACTTGCAAAGAAAAGGTTCTGAGATATAAGGAGATTAATGAGTATTTACAATATTTTGTGTTTTGTTTGGGGTCATTTAATTAGTTATGATAAATTATAGTTTAGTATTCAATAATAAAATTTACAAAATTATATAAAATTGATTGCCAATACATTTGAGCTATAATTGTGTTTAAAAGCTAGTGGGAAAAGTTATCAGTAACAAATGTTAAAGAAACAAATTAAGCTCTTAAAAACATTTACTCCATTTCAAAATACAACCTCAACTCCAATTAAGTTGGCACATTGTGTAAAACTTGAATAAGAACAAAACATGATGATTTGCGAATCATTTTCAACATATATTTAATAAGACTACAAAGACAAGGTTTCTAATGTTCAAACTGAAATCTTTTTTCTTTTTAAAAAATATATTCTCTCATTTTGAATTTGGTGCTTGCAACCCGTTCCTAAACAGGGGCAACAAAAGACTGGGAAAGTTGAGGAATGCTCAATAAACATTTGTTTGGAACATTATATGGGGAACGGGTTCATTGGAAACAAGATCGCCAAAAGGCTCAGTTGTTTACAAGTATGGATGCAGCGAGGTTCACTTTTATGAATAACTATGTGAACAAATAGTCCAACAATTTAACAATGTTCGTCAACATGCAGTTTCAAGAAATTTAGGGATTTCTTCTACAGTCTACAATATCATCAAAAGAGTAAGAAAATCCAGAGGAATCTCTGCACGTAACCAGCAAGGCCGAAAACCTAAGCTGAATGTCCTTGACCTTTGATTCCTCTGCGTTAAAGACTGGCATCACTGTGTAAAGGATATTACCACAGTGGCTCATTAGCACTTCTGAAAGACATTATTAGTTACCAGTCTACAAGTCTTTAAGTGCAAGTTGAAACTCTACAAAGCAAAGCAAAATTCACATATCAACAATGCCCAGAAATGCTGCTTTTCTGGGGTCAAAGTCATCCCAGATGAACTGATGGAAAGTGGAAAAGTGGGCTGTGGTATGACAAGTAACCATTTCACATTGTTTTTAGGAAATAATGGATACGATGTCCTCTGGGCCAAAGAGGAAAAGGACTTTCCAAATTCTTGTCAATGCAAAGTTCAAAAGCTATCATCTATGGAGTGTTTTAGTGGCCATGATATGCGTATTTTAGCACATTACAATGTCAAGCCTAACTCTCCATGTGTTACAACAGCGTGACTTCGTATTAAAAGAGCGCAGGCACTCAACTGGACTGTCTGCAGTCAAGACCTGTCTGCCACTGAAAATGTGTGCATTATATAGTGCAAAACATGACAATAGAGTCACTGAAGTTGTACATCAAGCAAGAATGAGAAAGAATTCCACTGACAAAGCTTCAACAATTAGTGCAGTTCCCAAATGCTTATTGAGTGTTGCAAAAAGAAAGGGTGATGTAACACATGGGTAAACATGCCCCTGCTTATTTATAATGTGTTGTAGCCATCAAATTCAAAATGAGTGAATATTTGGAAAATAAAATAAAAAATAATCAAGTTGATCAGTTTGAACATTACATATCTTGTTTTTGTATATTTAACAGAATATAGGTTTTTGAAAAAAAAAAAAAAAAAAAAAAAAGATTAGCAAATTTATTGCATTCTGTTTATATTTACGTCAATTCCTTTGTCAGTATTTTGTACAAAGTGTTTTTAATATCGCAACATGTTATGGTGCTGAAATCAATATATTCATTTCCAAACAATAATTTAATTCCCACAATGATCAGCCACTATATTATAAAACCAAGAATAATAGTGTTGTCCAAACCTGGCCAAAACAGCGCTGACCTACCTGGAAATGGACACAGAACATCTGTGGTGCTTATGTCCACAGTGATGGCCACAGTCTTATAGCTCGCTGGGTGGGAACTCCACGGTTTGTGGTTGTTACCACTGATGTCTGGATCAAATTAAACTGTGTAGTTTGGTCTCCTGGCACATGCATTTTAAAGAATGATCAATGTTCACCAAATTTTGAGGCTGATTGACAGGTAGGTGACACACTGAAAGGAAACACTAAATGCTTTGATACATTGACATTATTTAGGTTGACTTGTTTACTTCCATAGAAGGTTCACTGCAAATCCAGACAAAGAACTCATGAATTACCTTTGTTCTAATAGACAAATTCTAAAGTGTGTGGTAACTTTGAAGATAGAAGAACAACCATCCAAATGGCATGAGCAGTCAATGACTGGTTTAATTAGTTTAAACGGATTTGGAGTTGTATTCTCAACCAAGCTAAACTCCTATGTTAGAGCTGTTGACATATTCATCAAAACATAGAAGAGAGTGTTATATTTTACTCTTCCAAAAGATATCTAGACTTGTAGAATCAAGAACAATGCACACAAAAAACTTCTTTGTGATGAGTAGTAAGGGGTCATTGATGCTCCTTAGCTCTGACAAACTGGAATAACTAGAACGGGAACAATGTTGAGGAAGCATCTTTCCATCAGCGATGTTCAGCTGGCGCCATCTGGTGGTCAAGACGTGGAACTACTGGGAGGAAAGTGGAGTCTCCACAAGGTTTTCAATGACAACCCTACTATATT
Source organism: Telmatherina bonti (assembly GCF_933228915.1). Classification (NCBI taxonomy): domain Eukaryota; kingdom Metazoa; phylum Chordata; class Actinopteri; order Atheriniformes; family Telmatherinidae; genus Telmatherina; species Telmatherina bonti. The sequence continues at coordinate 25,237,859 of NC_136626.1, forward strand.
CATTAAACTATAAGATAAACACACTTACATTTTAAATAACTTTATTATGGAAGAATCCGCAAATGTGTTTTTTTAAGAAATGGTAGGATGGTTTCTGTCTCTATACAATTCCTCGTTGAATAAAATATGATTCCTTTTCAAATTGCATTGGGCTGCTTTTACAACGAAAACCTGGAATTAACTATTTACAAAATCTGTTAACAACTCTGTAAGAATTTCTTTTGACAGTGTACTCTCCCCACAACCACAAAACACTTCTTTTTTTATCATATATATTTTTTTGCTCGGTATAAAATATGCTGTTTTACAGTTTCAATTGAGTCTCTTTTCTGTTTTTAATTCCATTTTCATATCGCTCATAACATGGGAGTATATACAAAGGGGAGGGGAGGACTGGTGTCATGTGATCTGATGCGGCGCCTCCAGCATCTCCATCAGGAAGGTGTCAATAGGTGTGTCCCCGATTAGCTTGAAGAAGAACAGATGCTCCAGACATTTGAGGCCTATGGAGCGCAGAGCAGGCAGGCGTAGCAGCAGTTTGGCAAACCTTAAAATGAAGAGAAAAAATATTGTTTAGCAATGTAAATTGTGGCATATATGTCATATATGCTTATTTAAAGGCTGTTTTCTACTGTATTCATAAGTGAGGATGGTATATTTGCAATTTTGCCACTTTAGTGCACATTAAAAGCCATCCACACTCACTCACTAAAGAATAAACTAATAAAAGATACAAATTTTATATATACATGTATACATGTATATATGTACATAAAAAGTATATATACATATACATTTTGTATATACATATATAAATTACATATATAATTACATGTAAATACCAACTTTACCTCAGTGATAAACAGGACAAGAAAATTATATTAGTCAAATTTATAGAATATTTATATTAAACAAATATAATCATACATTATTTTATAAATATATCGATGGAAAGGATAAAATGAAAGAACTAAATAAAAGTTAAATAATAGAAAAATAAAACTTCTGTAGAAGTAAAATATTGCATGTAAATAAAATGTTTAATAATTCATCTATCAAAGGGTCGAACTCATCTCAAAACATTGATCAATTTGTTAATACAATTTATTACAATTCACAATAAATTTTCTCATGACAATTAAACTAGATGGAAAAATACTTTATTAATCCCTGAAGGGAAACAATAAATGATACATTTTTAGGTATTATTAACCACACCTACACAACTAGCCTGCTAAACAAAATGATTATAAAATGTGTGTGTCCACTATTGATGCACTTTATTAAGCACCCTGTCTTATAATGGAGTGGTTATAACATTATACTTCATGTAAACATGGAATCACTAAATGTAAAAAACACTAAAGCCTCGCGCAGCGGATGGATCAACTACAGTTCAGATGCAGCTCCAAGGTTTTTGCTGTTTGTCTTCCTTTCTTTTTTTTTTTTAATTCCTTTTAAAACCTGTTTGTTAAGGAAATAATTCATCTGCCATAGACTCATCTTGAACTTTTTCTTTTGTCCTCCACTTGCTCAGTTTCCTTAGATTTTTTAGTGACACACTGTACATCATGTTGTGCCTGCACTGACTAAAAAACACTCCTGTAAGTCTTAAATTATTAGGATTGTTTTTTTCTTTCTAAATATTTATTTATTTATTTTATGAATAGGTAATCTTACCCCTTTTTCCTTATCTATGGTTATATAGTGGTTATGATTTTGATGTCTCATGATGCTGATTTTACTGTCCTGGGTGTTTTGTTGTTGTATGTTGTACTGCACTGCAGGTCACATTTCCCCTTGAGGTAAAATAAAAGGAACTGAACTGACAGAAAGGGACAGAGCAAGAAATAGGACCAGACTAACGAAAAGACTATCTTTTACTGACTGGAGAACACTCATAGTCCAGTAAGATGCAAGATGAATGGCCAGTTTGCTGTAGATAGGGGTGCATCACCGAGTAAATCTGCAAAAGTTCTGTAGTGCCTCTTTAAATAGATTCTTTGCTGAAATTTTCTTTCATGTATTGACACAAAACACTGGATTATCGAGTTCGGTGGTTTTTTTTATGCTCGAATTGTTCATAGGCCAGTTTCTATTTCAGCTAATGTTTACAGACAAACTTTTTAAAGACCTTCACACCTTCATTTGCGTCACATATTCTGTAACAACCACTTTCTACAATGTAGTCAAGTAAGTAACATAAGTTGTATAAGAGTGGAGTGTGTGGTAAACTGCAGTAGTGTGTTATTTCCACAGTGTAAAATTCAAGCTGTCATCAAACAGTGTTTTTTAAAAGTGATTGATGCTGTATTGTCACACAACTCTTACCTGCCAGGCTGGTCTGGGTACTTTTGTTTTGTATATGCCTCAAGTGAAGCATAGACCTTTTCCCTTAGTCCATCGACTTCTGATGGGTTTGACAAACCTTTTGCATCTGAACGAACATAAAGTAAAAAAGAAAAAAAGATAACATTATAAATAATTCAGATTATAAATAATCATAATTAATTAAATATTTCATTGCACTACTTAATAAGTATCTGTCTATTAACCAGTACAAATCATCCATCAAAATATGTGAGATTTATTCCTCCTGAGAACATTTTCTGAAACTTGTTTTTAGGTAAAGTCCAGACTGACCAGGGTTGAATAAGACAATAGCTCGCAGACATCCCAGTTCTGTCTTGTCCATCTGCATGTCTTTCATTTTAGAAACCAGCTCTGTTAGGACTCTGCAGAAAGTTAAGATCAACGCATCAGCAGGCAGATAAACTTCTCCTTTTCATACTTAACAGTTTTCCAGACAATTTTGAGTCCAATGAAAGACTTAAGATCAAGATTTAACCTATTTATTCATCTATTTATGACATCATTATCAACATGACCGCAGAACAAGTATTAAAGCTTTACTCCCTTAGTGACACACAAAAAAAAAAAAAACAACAAACGAAAAAAATACATTACAAAAAATATGTAGAGACGGATGAAAATGATGAGGATGAATGATGATGTTGTATCTGACACTATTGTATTTTTTTCATATGTATTCTTTTATTCTGTAGGTATGTATACAGTGGTATGATACCTGAATCATACAAATCCTTCTTTATTTGCATGATTTCATCAATTTTCCAAGTCATTGACAAAGCAGACTACAAATCATATTATTTAAACCTTATTACTACTCACATTTAACAAGAGGAGAGAATATGCAGCCATTTTTAGCGGCTTTCTGACTCTTGGCTCATCTTTGATGCTTCCTACCTGTCAAATATGGAGCCCACTCCAGCACTGTGGGCGCTGCTTCTGTGGACATGCAGACCTGTTGCCAACAGAATGCCGTCCTTAACTGTGACGGAGCGATGTGAGAAAGAGGCGATGAGCAGCTCGTTCCAGCCTGGACAGATATAAAATCATATCTGTAAAATGAACTATCAAATATTGAAAGTGATTTGTTAAACTTGTCTGCTTGGCTGGGAAGCCTTCAGTTGGACTGCCTCATTCAGGCATGTGCATGAAATCTCTCACCAGTAGAGGTCACTGCTGGTGCAGCTGCAAATCTCACTGCAGGGATTTGCCAAATAGTCCAGTTATATTTGGTTTCATTGCTCCATTAAACTAGTTGGCAAAAATGTGTTGAGCAATGTAGAATTCTTAAATAGATGGCCTGACTGGGAATAAACTCTGAAGACTACTTAATACATAAGTATATAAACGCCAGGTTATGGAAGAGCTTGTTTACTTCTGCAGAAAAATGTTTCGCTTGTGTTTGCATGCCTACCTGCGCGTAGTAGGATGACCTGGTCGTCCAGAGGGAGTTCGGAGAAATGCGGGATTCTTTTGGCCCATTCCACCAAGGTGAAGAGCTGCTTGTCTGCTGCTTGGCAGATATTGGTGACGGGGTCATTGGTCTGGAGAGGGGTAAGGAGGGATAAACAATACAGTGAATATGTGCGCTGCTAAGCTTCACCAGTGACATCAAAAGTCGTTCCTACGACATTCAGTGAGCAGGTGCAGCCGTGGCTATTTTTGGATGACCAGCAATTTACTCTTATGACAAGTGAAACCTGAAGCAATCCTGCATCTCCTGAGTGATAGACAGACTAGAGGACTGTTATAAACTTACAACATAAATCTAAACTAGCATTACAAATCAAAGAACAAAGTCAGAGATTTTTGGTAAAACATAATAAGTATGTTTTACAATTCTTTCTAAAAAATAAAAGTACTAAAAATACTTTTCTGCATTGTGCCATGTTTGGAATTTTCAGTCAAATTTCTGTTCGGGATTTACGAGTCTTTCTCTAATCTTAAATACCCACAGTATTTAAGATTAGTATTTAAGCCACCATACAGTATGTATGGTGGCTTTCCCTGCCCCTAACACTGCAATGTTAAAAGTAGATCCACTATGATGCATTTAGCCTCCTCCAAGCCAACCATGCCATCTAGCTGTCCATCTGTTCTGCCCTTATAACAGAAATGTGCGCGTCTTTCCTGAGAGTTAGATTTTGCAAAACTTGGGGTTTTGATGTAAACTACAGAGGAATGCTGAGATGAAGAAGAACTGGATTTAGATGGTGAAGAGTTAAAGTTTGGCACTACAGATTTTAGAGAAGATACACACAGCTCAGGAAATCATCTTTATCCTTTATGGAATAAATCACTGAGTTAACAGTATCATACAGCAGATGTTATGGGACAGGGTAGAGTTAGGAGTGCAGGAGCAGCGAGTGGATGTTAACTTTACTGATTTTTGTTTCGTTACTATAATAGAGTTGAGGATCATTTCTAATACCTGCCTCAATTTTGCCAAGGAGTTTGATAAACTTGCACTTCAGACACGGATGAATTCGATCCACTGCTACCACAGTTTGTTTGATCTAAAATAGCTCTCTAGGGCATCATAACCACTGCTAAAGAATATCTTCATAAAAGAAAGACATGACTACAGTGTGAATTTAGGCTGGACACATCTTGACGTCTGCAGTTGCAAATTTAGCGACAAACCATTACTGGTGTGTGTTCATTTTACTTCTTTTCATCCAACTAATTACTTTTATTTATTAATTTGTTTTTATTCATGTATTTATTTTCATATAATTATTCAATCATTTATTTTTATTAATTTATTGAATTTTGAATTGTTCTTTATCTTATGTCAAGTCTTTTCTTTTTGTTTTTTTCCTGTATTGATTTAGTTTTTATATAACTGCAAATAAATTCAAGGGGTTAAGAAGTCAAACAGTTTAGATGACTGAGTCTAAAGCTTGATAGAAGCCAAATTATTTCTAGTCTGTTATGTACATTTGAGGTATCACATTAAAACAGTTTGATTCAGTTTAAATCAAGTGTGTGTCATTTGACTTGTTAGTCCAGTTTACTTAAGCTGGTCTGAGACCTGCCAGTTGAATTCTCCAGCAGATACACCCCCAGCGTCTTAAAGCACTGCTTCTTTTCTTAGGATTCAGAAACCACATATTTATATATCTGGTGACTGCTTCAATAAATCCTGTTTGAATGGGTGGCTGATCATTTCCAAACAACTAAGCAAAGTTCTGCTTTATTCAGGTTTTAATAGATTCCTGCAACTTGCTTCTGAATTCAACTTTAAAAATGAACTTATTTCTGAAGAACTAAATTAAAGGAAGGATTATGATGCATGAATCCCAAAGCCCCTGAGCTTTTTTTTTTAATCTTTCACTAGCTCACCATCAACCTGAAATTATTTTTTAAATTTATTTTCACTTGGTCTGATCAGGCTCCAGTCATTCAGATTAAAATGACTTCAACTGAAGCCACAAAATTTCAGTCACATTACTAAGGAATCAGAGTACTTCCATAGTAGCAAGAGTATGTCTGTTAGGAGCTGCTTCTGTCTCACAACAAAAACAAAGAGTAGTTTATGGGTTTATACCACACGGAGCTCAGTGACTGGGGTCCTTACAGAGTTCCCGGGGCTGCCGTCGCTGTAGGTCTCTGTTTTGGGTTCCACAGCTAACTCAGCATCCAGGATTTTATCCACAGGCATGTCCTCGTTGAAACTGCTGGTAGATTCAACCTCATTCTCTTCACGCTCCTTCCCACGCTGCCTCTCTTCCTGCACAGCTACACACACACACACACACACACACACACACACACACACACACACACACACATTTAAGCTCAAAAACCCCATGTGAAACATCCTGCAGTAGGTATCAGCAATTACAAAGACTTTCAACTTCACAGTTTGCAAACTAAAGTCAACAAACAACTGTGCACTCTCTCATTGGTGGCAGCTAGTGATTGACAGAACGCTTTTAATGTTACATTATCTACAACTTGCAAATATCTCATTAACAATAAATAAGAATTGCACTCATTTACTTAAGCTTGAATGATTTTCTCACACACAATCACACCTTCTCTTTTCATGCCCATGGCCAGGCACTTCTGGTAGCGACAGTACTGGCAGCGGTTTCGCTGGCGCTTGTCAATCAGGCACTCCTTGTTGTCTCGACATGTGTAGGTGAGATCTTTACGGACAGTCCTCTTGAAGAAGCCCTTGCAGCCTTCGCAGCTGTACACACCATAGTGCTTACCTGAGGAATATAAACACACCACATCAGTCCTGCTTTCAACCACCAAAACACATGCGTTTCCACAGTCAAGCAGAATCAGACTCCCAGGAAGGTCTGCAGATGTCTTTTTGGATTCATCTTTGGTTTGACTAAAAACATGTTCTTTTTTTTTTTTTTTTTTTTTATAAATATACTGACAGTGAAATAGATTTTTGTAGAAGGAAGACAGCAGGAGAAAACCTGACAAAATGCTTTATAATATAGTATACATTTTTTGTTGTGTGTGTGTGTGTATTTGTATTAGTGGTGAGTGGGGATTCCAATTTTTCTGCCTGACCTTAACCTCCATCCTTACCCTCAAACATTACCTGAGGAGCGATCCCCACAAATGGCGCAGATGTGCTTTGACATCCCCCCTGGGCTTGTACACTGGTAGTTGATGTTTCCTAGACCCTGTAGGCCTGGCGGAGGCTTGATGTCCTCCGAGCTGCTAACACTGTTCATAGAGTTCATCTGAGAATGACAGGAAGGCAGAAAAGAGAACAAAGAGTTGAAGCTGAGGTGGCTGAGCATAACAGAGCAGAGGAGGAAGTACAAAGGAAGTGAAAAGTGTTCAGCAGCCTCATGATACTCTCTCCCTTCCCCTATTTTCTCACTTTATCTTCCGCTACATCATCTGTTTTTTTTTTTTTTTTCCTCTCCACCCACACACTTTGTTGTGAAAGTGTCTCAGCATATGATCACATGCTCAGTCAGTGGGCAGGGCCAAAGCCCCTGTGTGAAGCATGTTATACAGGCTCTGGTGACAAGGGAGGCAAAAGAGACGAATAATACGCGCAGCTGGTGCAGTTCTCAAAGCCGACAACAGAGGCCACCCATGTAAGAGCCTCAAGCAACTGTGAGGGAAATTTGCATACACAATAAACTATCGAGGCTTACAATTAATATAAGTTTAGTTTTATTTTGCCAAACATATCATGGGAAATGTCACCAGATATTTATTTTCATACCTCACACTTTAGTTAATGTGACTAATAATCCTTGCTATAATTTATGAATCAGTCTTATCCGTTATTAAATATTCCCGCTTACCCAGGAATGAAGCCTTTTACATGATGACTGGCATATGTTAAAAACAGGGAAAAATGTCAGATCTCCTTTGACTTTGGTATATTTTCTATCCCTTAACATCACGGCTCTCTCCCACAGATGAGAACCCAGCAGACTGGATGTGTGTGCCTTGTATTTTTGTTTGTTTGTGTGCAAACATCTTCAAAACAGCTGGAGAGAAGAGTGGCCTACATGCACCCCCGTGTCCTATATATTTGATGCAGTGTGGCTTATAGAACATCCTTCCCACAGTCACCTCAGGCTCTCCCTATCACTTATTTACAATGTGCACTCTGAATATCCTCCAATGGCAGGTTGAACTTGGACATTACAGTCGAGGGGTATGAAGCATCACACTTCCTTTTTCTTAGTTTTCTTTAGTTTGCATATGACGGCTTCTGTGTGATGGTGACGCTCTCCCACTGTGGATGGCCTAAAGGTGGATAGTCACACTTAAATGAGACATCAGCCACGGCATACTCGCTCATCTGTGAGTCAGTGGAGGGCAGCAGTTCCTCTCCAGTGTGCGATATTGTTGTAACAAATAATTAATTTCACATAGACTAAAAAAAAGTAAGTGTTTTTAAGCTGCTGTTCAGAAGAGATGCTGTTTGAGACAGCCAACAAACTGCTGCATAAAAGGGCTACAAGCACTACATATGGATTATTGATGCATCATACATTCTTTATTCAGCACATGGTTTGAAGAGCATTCCACTCGATAAATGTGTGGCTTATCTGAGCCTTAAATGAGCTTCACTATCAAGTGCACAACAAGCTGTTAAGGTGCGAAAAAAAAAAAGTTTAACAGACTTAAACCTGAGTTTTAAAGCTGCTGTTGGGTTTATAAATGAAAACAAGGTGTGAAGATTTTACCATTGATCATTTGTTGGGCTTTAAGTGAACTGTAGTAAGAAATGAGTTGGTTTAGAATATCTATGACTTATTAATTCCTAGTGAAACAAACCATTAGTTCAAAACCAAAATGTAAAAATAATATGAGGCCCCCTTTTTACCTAAAAACATAAAGGCAACAATAACACTGTTGAGTCATTAATCAAAGTGATGTTGTAAATTATATAATAACACAAGGATCAATCTGTTGGTACCTTTTCATGAAAAAGGCCTATTGATCAATGACATAAAACAAAATTCATTAGAATTAACAGCATATTTCATTGTTTGTTTTGTGTTTAGTACAAATAAGACTGATTTTGATTTTTGTTTCAACCCTTCCTGAGTAAATTATTCAGTTTGGATTAAGTTTGAGGGGTACCTTCTTCCCACTGTGTCTTTCGGAAAATGTTAAAGGTGTTTGAGAGGATTTTTAGCCATTCTGGTGTTCTCCTAGTTGTGTGTTTTGTGTAATAATCCTGTTGGTGGATCTATGATGTGTGATTGAAGCTGAGCTTCCTGACACTCCTTCCAGGAGGACTTGAGCCTTGATAGTCTTGATACTTTATTGTAACCTTCCCAGGTTTAAGGCTCCCTGTGCCAGACGCAACATGAGCAGCCTTTTAAAAGTGTAATTTCCCTTTCTGTGAAAGCTATTTGACACTGATGTGACATTAAAAAAAAAGTCATTGTTTCATCCCATCAGTTTTTTCTCCCAGAAACTTTATGGCTTATTAAAAAGCATTTTGACAAATTTGACTCTGGGTTTTCTATACTTTTCTTTAAACAGTGTAGTCTTCTTCCATGCACCCCATCGTTGTTTGAAAGCCAGCAGATATGGTGATCAGACAGCGACATACTTTGACCCTCAAGTCTTTCTATTTTTCTTTCCTTGCCTGTATATCAAAACTAATCTCCTGATCAAAGTAGGGTGGCATTTTTTCTTGCAGCCACATCCTGGGAAATTGGCTACAGTCCCCAATTCCTTTATAGTTTTTAATAATATTTCTATTTGTAGTGACAGGGATATAAAGCTACTGGAGAAGGTCTTAAAGTTTTTACCTTTAACAGACTAAAGTGATGTATTTTCTTTCTAAACTTCTCAGACAACTCAGTTCTTTGCTTATTTAGGGCTATGTAAGTGTGGTAGGCACAAAACTACACACTGACAAGTTTGCAGCATTCAGGCTGAATGGAAAAACTGAATATATTAAGGTTTAAAAAGTATCTTGAACAATTTTAAGGGACCAACAAATTTGCCCAGTTTATTTTAATTACTTATGTATGTCTTTTCACCTCAACTGCCCCGTTCTTCATTCATATATAAATGCCTGAGTTAAAAAAATAATTTATCATTGGATAAGTGCTTCGTAATTCTCACAATGATCAGAATTGCACAATGCCACATGAGCATGGACTCCTTCTCTACATATAGCTTACAAAATAAGCCTAGAAGATAATAACTAGGCTGCATGTACAGCAGAAACATTACATTTGTTTGTAGCTGGTCGTATGCAGAAACCTTGAATTACCAAAGCTTTAGTGTTTTAGGAAACAAAACTAACCTGTTATTGTTCAAATAATGCCACTGAGCACAATTTGGATTTATTTTCCATCTCTACTGTTGTCAGTACTTCAGCAAAAAGTGGAGTCAATATCAATCTACTCACAGATGCTGTTGCCAACTTTAGCTCTATTTTACCCATAAAAAACATGTCATGTTACACCACAGGTAGCTAATTGTTAATGTTATCCCATCATGTTTCATGGGTATATTACTAGTAAATGTAGTTTTGGTGAGTAAAGGAAAGATTACTGTGTCACATAATCACATCAACCAGACTGTCCTTACAGACCTAGATACGCACCATGACTGGAGTAGTATGTATCATTGACTGCTTTGCCCTGCAGCTCTGGCCTCAATTCAGCCATTGAAGCACCATATGCATGTGAGCATGTGTTACTCTGTAAGTGCACCTGATCGTCTAACGTACTGAACCTTATGAGGTTTGTAGCTCATGCTACTAACCACTTAAGGCATTTCCATTAGCCTCTTAGTCTCTTTCTAGTGGTAAATTGGGCCACATGAAAAACAGCAGTGTTGTGTAAGCTGCTGTCCCTGAACTGGAACCTGAACAGATGCAACGTCAAAGAGAAAGGAGGTACATCAGTATCACACACAGTTCTGGTATCATAGTCATACCCTAGCAAAGTCAGATAAGCAGGAAAAGAAGAAAGCAGGAAAATCGGGTTGCTTTCCGACTGCGTTGTCTTCGTCCTCCACTTATCTATTAAAAGGCTGATAGTTTGGGTTTCATGTCCCCTTGCACGGCAGTCGTAATTCAGAACTCAGAGATGACCTTTGGGGAGAGAAGTTTAAAGGTCACCTTAAGGGTAGGGGAGACAGGGAAGCCAGTGTATGCAACTCAATCACATCGGATATGCGTAACGCTCCACCTATCTGCTGTACGAGATTCCGAGAATGAAAAGCACATGATCAACAGATGAACATGGGAGTTCACTGCACATGTGGCAGTTTAGCTTAATTACCGCCTGTAACTCGAACACCTTGACTCCCTGAACTACATTTGTACTACTAGTTGTACAACTAGTTGTTCTAAATTTTGTTCAGAACTGTTTTTCCCTCAAAGAAGACCTTTGAAAATAGTGGGGAAAACATGAAAACATGAAAGGAGGCTGTCTATACCAAAACATTTTGTTCACAAATAAAACATCCAAATTACACTGAATATAAGCTACTTGTGAGAAAATATTTTTAGATTTTGCTGTTATCAAATAACCATCAAACCCTTTCTTACCTGTGGACTGCTGAGTGGTCCAAAATTCATGCTGGGAGTAGATGGAAGCGATACAGATGGCGATCCCAGAGATGATGTGATAACAGAATAGGGAGATGCTAACCCATTCATTGGTGAGCCCAGGGTGGACATGGGAGATGGCAAGGGCCTCGAGGTGCTGATGACTGACGGGTGGCCCACCATGCTTCCCACTGAAGGAGGATGTGTGTGAGCTGCACTCATCGGCCCTGTAGAATCTGGAGAAGAAAGAAATGTGTGCTGAAAACAAAAAAACTGGTTCAAGTCGAACAAATTTACACCAAGTTCTGAGCAACTTAAACACCTGGACAGTCAAACACGCCTATAACATACAAGCTGTAATGGCGATGAACTGCGATAAATGCAACTGTTAGTATACAGTGACATTGTGCGAGAGGCATCCTTTAACAGTGTGGTTTGGTGGTGGTCTCATGTTTAATGGTATATAATTAAAAGAATTGCTTATGTATTTTCACATATCTATGAGACAAAACAAGCTCTGTAACAAAACAAATAATAACTCTGCTTACTAACGGCGGGAAAATCAAATGAGAAAATAAAAAATCTGGATTTTTTTTGCCCCACAATTTTAAAATCGATTTTTTGTTAAAAAAATTGATTTTTTTTTTTCAAAAAAATAAAAATAATCCATTATAAAATTTTTGTCATTTTTATTGTTTTTATTGATCTATTTACTTGTCCTTTTGGACATTATAGCAACAGAATGATGGTCTGACTACTGTGTTGTTTTTTCCTCACTGAAAACAAGAAAAATGACAAGCAAAAAAGAAGTTTTATACATTTTTGTTGTTTTTCATCTAGAAAAATCAGTAATATTGAAGAATTGTGAGAACCGCAATATAAATCGTATCGGCACCCAAAAAATCGGAATCGAATCGAATCGAATCGAATCAGGACAAAAGCATAACGTCACAGCCCTACTGCTTACACTCACATCATGAGTTACTTACAAATGACTTACAAATTAACTATAGACCTGGGCACTTCGCAGAACATAAAGAAAATACATTTTTATTTGAATTAAACTGCATGAATATAAATCATAAAATGTTACAACCAATAAAAAAGCACTGATGATGATGATGACAGCTTGGAAAGGATTTGCTTATTTACTATTTCATCAGATACAGGACATCCTAAATCAACATCTAACATCTATAACCAGCAGAAGTGCAACTCTCAAAGACAGGAGATACCTACCCCTGGGCTAAATCATTAATAAATCCGATACAAACACTCTTGTCTTTTTTCCATCCACCAAGGCAGAAGTTATTTTTTCAATGGCATTGGTTTGTCTGTCTGTCTGTCTCTCTGTTAGCAACCTAACTCAAACAGTAAAATGCTGATTTTGTTTAAATTCTCCAGAAATCTCCTGAATACAATAAAGAACAACTGATTCTAAATGTGGGATGATCCATGTCGTCACCTGGACTCAGGAATTTTAAAGGATTCTTTACATGCGCAGGACAGATGCAAACATGTAGGAACATTGGTGAGGTTTGGCACATCTGTGTCTTTTGCCACTGAAAAAAAGATAAACAAAAGGTTGCTAAAATGTAACGCCATTACATTTTCAACATCTGCCTTCACAAATTTTTCTTTGATTTTCATAGTTTTCTTTTAATATGCCAAAAAATTGTGTTGTGTTTGGCTGAAATAAACATAGTTATTCCAAAGGCAACAAGAGATTGCTCCTTGAACTACCGAAAAGACACAAAAGCCCAGAAAGATATCAACCTTGTCATTGCTGATGTTTTAACTTGGAATCCTTCGACATATTCAGCAGTTTCATTGATTTTGCAACTCATGAGTAAAACAAATTATTATAATAATACAGTTTAAAACTTATAGTTGCTTTTGTACAGATGCCAAAAATACCATGAATTTACTGGTTACAAAAGCAACAACAAATATGTGTTGGTGGTTTTTGTGAAGTTAAATGTTTCTCATTAGTAGCTCCTTCACAATGTGGCAGTGGATGGATAGACATAAGGGCATTCATTCAGTCCTATTGCCACTAGCTCGCCTCATATCTTTCTCCAGCCACAACATTAACGCCACTATAAACTATTATCTTTCAAAAACTGCCAGCATGCTGTTCATGCTAACGTGACCATCAGGTTGTGATGCAGGTTTAACCTTCTCAATGGGAAGGTAGGGTTCATGTTTCCATTAGAGCTTCTACCTTAAAAATTAATTCCCACAATCACTGGCAAAAACACAAAACAAAAAAAAACAAAAACAAGACAATGGATAGGCAGGTGTCTGTTCTCTCTGAGTTCTTCTAGCTTAGCTTTGTTTTTGTCTCTATTGACTCCTAATGAAATGATCATCAATTCTAATTGCTAAAAAGTCTCTGCATTTTATTGAACAGCTGACATACATTGTCCAAAAAAATCTTGTATAACATAAAGCATGACAAAAGCTAATGAGGAGAACGTTAGTGAATAGTTTTCAGTGTGCTCTTCAATATAAATGAGCTCTTTCATATCACGTAATCTACAATGAAACAAACAAAAACAAACAGCTATTGGGTGTAAGAAAAGATAGAAATGTGTTTTCATTACTATGCAAGGTGACTAAAAACATATGACTTTTTATATTTAAAGAATTAAGAGAGTGAAGACAATTTATGCCACAATAGGTAGTATTAGTATAGAAAATGACTTTGACAAAAACGGTCAACAAAACTGCCCACACCCAAATAAACTCTTCTTAGGAACTAATATCAAGTTTAATTTATTAAGTATATCTAAAAAATAGACCTTTGTTACATTTTTCCCAGTTTCATGTAAACATGCTAAGTATTAATCTCCAGCATTCAACATTGTTGAATATGCAACATCATCAAACTATAAAATGGTAATAATTAAACAGGTGAAAAGAAGCAGCTCCAGAGATTTATTTAACAAGTAGTCAGAAGGATCAAACCAGGATCAATGGCCACCTGAGAACACACTGTTGACCAATAATGCAGCATGCACCTATTATTCTGTCAGTGTTGTGTAAGTATGGCTTCACAGTATGAAGCCCATCTGATTTTGGTCACAGGGTGCTGACTTTGCTTTGCATCTATTGATGTAAACTGACAGGCTGGCATTTACATAGATGACCTACTTAGAAAAGCTGTCAGTCAGCTGTGGAACAGGGCATGGTGTGTAATTTAATGCATGTGTTGTAGCTGTGAGCAAAACAAATTTGAGCAAATATCATCATACACATACAGTATGTACATGCTAAAAAAAAACTGTTGTACTGTAAACATCATTAATACACATGCCACGGGCAATCACAGTGCAGCATTGCTTCTCTGGACTGATGTTGTTTACATAAAGAAATGAACAAAACTGTGTGTTCTTGAGCGAAATGTTACTGATGAATAGCGACGTGCCACCGTAAACATGTAAACACATAAATCAGCCAGAAGAAGCCTCTGAACTATCCCACACCCACTCAAACACCACCATCACCAAAACCACTATTGCACACAAACACAGTTTGATACTGGGCACAATGCCACTGGTCTAAGTTAAATGCCAGATTCCTCTGTGTATATGAGTGTGAGTAAAGGTGCATAGCGTGATTACATGGTAACACAATTCAAACATTTTGCATTTTGAATTCTTAAATTTCAAAGGTCTTTTTAAGGCAATACTACTAATTAGACACAGTACAGGACATATGAAAATAGACTCTGAGTACTGCACTAAAAGGGGCTGCATGGTGGCATGTTGGTTAGCACTGTGGCCTCACAGAAAGATGGTAGCTGGTTTGGTTAGTGGCCTTTCTGTGTGAAGTTTGCATGTTCTCCCTGTGTATGCGTGGGTTCTGTCTGCGTACTCCGGCTTACTCTCACCGTCCAAAGACATGCATGTTAGGTTAATTGGTTACTCTAAATAAAATAGGAGTGAGTGGTTGTTTGTCTCTGTGTGGCCCTGCAATGGACTGGTCCAGGCTATACCCTGCCTTTCGCCCAAAGACTGCTGGGCTCCAGCTTCCCTGTAACCCTTCCTCAGATTAAGCGGTTAAGATAATAAAAGAATGAACTGCACTAAAATAAATCCATCATCTTTGGTGCAAAAAAAAAATAAAAAATCACGTTTTCCAGGACAAAATAATGCAATACTGTTGTCTGCTGAAAATGCATTTCAACAAACCTGCGAAAGAGGAACGTTAAAAATATTAATTAAAAGAAAAACAATTTCACTGACTGCTAAAGATTAATTGGAGCATCTATAGTAACACAAACAATGCTACAGTTTTACCAACAGGATTTTCTTGATGAAACAGATTTGTGCCACAGCATTCTCTTCAGATAGTCACCATATCAGGGATACTCAATTGGTCTTACAGTGGCTGCATTCATGTGGAGTTTCAGTGTGTCGTTGCTCCAACGTACCTGTGTCACAGTAACCACCATGCAGCCTTTTATAGGCTGTTTGATCCATTTAATTTGAGGTGTTTTGGAGGGGGGGCATAATGGAAGCCTGAGCGACTGTGGCTCTTGTGGGACCAAACTGAGGATCCCTGCTCTATATGCTACTTGAGAGTATGAGTAAAACTTTTATGTATCAGAAGATACTGTTATCTTTACTGATGAGAGTATGGTCATGATCTTTTAATGATTTCTAACCTAATGTTGCTGAAAATTATGTCAGTTTTATTTTTTAATTAATTACTTTGTATTATGCTCCGTATTCTTCAGCTCATTGTGGGTACTTTTACTTACTCTCTTTATTACGACTTGAAATAAGAGCATGGCTTTTTTCTTGTTTTATCTCAGGGAAAAACTAAACTCTAACACACAAAGTAGACTCCGTGAATTTTATTTGCCCTGAGGTAGGAGTTGTCCTCAGCGCTGCTTACAAAGATGTTTTCTTTGTGTAGCTCCAAGAAATAACAGCTTGTTCACAAACAGTGTTTAGACTGTTTAGCAAGACAAGTTCTTTAAAGTGACTTCAGTGTTCAGGCTGTTTTAAAAATTTAAAAAGAAATTTTTTTTCCAAAAATTATGCAATAGTTTTAAAATGTTTTTCTGATAAGGGATCTCTGTCGGCGTCAAGAATATCTTTTCTACTGGATATCACAGGATTAAATAAACTTTACAAATCGTAGTAATGAATGTAGTAATCACATTACAGTTTTAAAGACAGAACTTGTGGGGAATTTCTTTCGTGCTGAGTGCAGCACTTTCTGCATGACACCAAAGAGTTGGGCATTAAATCCAACTCTGTACGCCCAAGAACATAAATCACACATTTTTCTGTTTAGGACCAACTGTAACTTTTTTTTTTTTTTTAACCCACCCAGCTTCTCCAGTCCTCCACAAAGGAACCTTTGCGGACAAAGACAAATCCCTCTCTGTCCCAGTGACATTATGGGACACAAAAGTTCTACATTAACAACAACATAATTGTTCAAGCTTCATGCATCATGGCTTCCATAAAAAGAACTGTGCAGATTTCAATCTAACTTTGTTGTTCCCAATATTTCCAGTGTGCATGTTCATGCATTGAGTAAGCTTATGTAATAGAGGACCACTGTACAGCACGTCCTGTGCCTAATTCTGGCATTGACCCTCCTCTGAGTGTAAATGGTAAATTTCTTTTGAGTTTCATAAGATCTATTCTAATCCAGAGTTGAGTAGGAGTGACAGAGATATCATAATACCAGTCGGCTGGCAGCATGCTCATGATGACATCAAAACCTAATTGACGAGTTGAAGGTCTTAAAATGGATGTGGCAGGTTGGTGAGGTAGACTGGTTGCAAATGGAAAAGTTGGGGCTGTCATGACCAGGATATTGTAACGAATGATTTTCTTTTTTCTGTCCAATTTACCGAACTGTGACAGTATCTAAAAGTATTAAAATAATTCAAACTGATGGTAAAAATTTCAATGTTGTAGATTTTGCCAAACAACAACTTAACTAGTGCCAATTCGTGTGCTTGAAATCAAGACAGATGGACGGTCCCAAGCAGAACCGAAAGCATTTGATTAGAATCATTAATATAAACGGATTCAAATGATTGTATTTGACTATATATATACATATACATATATATATATATATATATATATATATATATATATATATATATATATATATATATATATATATATATATATACACGCAAGAAAATTATATTTTGTTTATTGTAATGAATGAATGCAGAAAGCAACAAGCAAAATAATACATTTAATATGAAAGTTTAGAAACTTGAACTTGAGCTTTTACAGTTTTTCACAATTTTCTTAACATCTACAGAGAAGATGACTAATATTCAATAACCACTGCACTAATGATAATAGTCATGAGCAGCTGTCCTCTTTAAAACCTGAATGTTTAAATTTCCTGTGTGAGTTCAGAAAATAACCGTCGAGAACATAACCTGCACATTTGAGACAACTTCAAAGACATATGCTGAAAGTCCTCAAGGCAGCAATACACAGGGGGGAACAGAGGCACATGGACAGTCAGCTGCTGGGATGCCTGCAAGGGAATGATTGGCGAGGTGAACATGCTTTCGAAGGGAACGGGTGAGAATGTGTCTGTGTGTGTGTGTGTGTGTGTGTGTGCGTGTGTGTGTGTGTGTGTGTGTGCAGGAACGCCTGACATATTCAGCCAAGGACACGAAACTTGGGCCGATGCAGTTGAAAGAGGGATGTGCTTGACTTGCCGATTCTACTGTGAATGCCACCATTCTATGTAACAACTATGTGTAAACAACTCTGCGATGTATGCAAGACATTGGAAGCACATTTTACTTAACATTGTCGGCATGACAGCTATTTAAATTCTAAAAAACATTGAAAGTTCATTTTTTTAAAAATTCGAAAAGTCTCACTCTGCAGCAATACTGCATTCATCTTCTTTTGTTCACGGGTTCATGTAAGCCAAGGTTAGTTATCACAAAATAGTAAATAATCAAGTCTGTCACACGTTTCTGTCTAAACTCGTGCAGCGCTTCAGAAATTCAAGCATCTATCTGTACGCAAACAAACATACAGAGCAGTGAGGGACACCTTTGACCACTGCCGTCGCCAGTCAAAGGTCGCCTGTTGCCAAACTTCTGAACCAAGTTCAAGAGTTGTCTGCCAGCAGCTGCCTCACAACACTGATCGTTCTCAGAAATGATTGCGCGGGAAAACCTAGAAGCAACCGCTGATCATTAAGGTCTGATCTGAAAGAGGGATGTGTGGCTCCTCAAATCAGTAGTCATCATGAAAATCAACGCAGGTTTATCTTCTATAAATAACAGTTGTGCTGTTTTTTTGATTGTTTAACAGTTGGAGGCATTTAGGGTGAAATGCTACAACACAAAAATCACATTTTGATTTCTTGAGTATATATAGGTATTGATAAAAATGCCTATTTTGATCAAGTCCGTTTTTTGTTTTTTTTTATACAGTCCAAATATAAAATACCCACAGCAAAATTTAATTTAAAATTACTTTGAGTTGCTTCAAATTTGCATCTTTTTTCTGTTTCACATTAATGTGACAAAAATATCCTTTTGTTTTGAATTATGGTTGAACATGGTGTATCTTGGAGTCATTATCTTTGGAAATTTATGGTCCTTGGCATCTTATAGACCAATCAGTTTATCAGCATCAGTGGACCATGCAGAAAATAATTTCCAGCTATGTAAACAATATCAGTTTATCCTGCCCCTTTGTAAGAAAATGACTTTTAAGACAGTCATCATCAAATAATAGAGCATAGCCACAAGCCACAAATGTATTACACAGATCTGCTTATCAACAGGTTTAAATAAACATCACAGACCAAAAACCATCTAAATCCCTTAATCTTAATTACTGGCTTGTAACTGGATGGAGAAATCCACTGTGTGGTAATTCAATAACACCATGACCCCCCCCCCCCTTCTATGTGACTATGGGGCATGTGATGGTGGGAGGTAGCCATGAAGGATGAGTGACGAGAGTGAGGAACAGCAGATGTACTCGTACTCCTACTGAACAAGCGTCAACCACTGAGATTTACTTCTGCAAAGACCAATAACCCTCCACATGCGCATCAGTTTGTTTAATACCTGTCTTGCAGGTATCTGCAGTCAGCATCAATTAACTGTGATTTGCAAAACGGCTCCGTGTCCTAATGCGAATGTCTGTGGCTAACAACGTAGTAACCACATGACAAGAACAGAGTGCCTCCTAAAGTAATCTGACGGACAGCCCGTGGATCTCATTGATCCATTGTGTTACTAAATCCTCTTATCCTTGGTAAGTATCTACAGCTCAGCGGGCCAGCTGTCAAAAAGGTGGGAGACCAGAGAGGAGAGGACAGACTGTGAAACAGAGCTGCAGTGTAAGGATGGATGGATGCATGGATGGATTCACTTCACACTTTTTAGGACAGATTTAGGGGAAAAAAGACCACCAAAATGAGGAAATCAGGATTTTTCTCCACAGTATCACACAAGGGACACCTGATCCAATGTTTAGTGCTTTCTCAGAGCTATCTGCTCACATTGTTGTCAGAACATGTGACATTGATGTGTGTCTGCCCTCTTTGTTGGGGAGTTAAAATAAAAGGCATACAAAATGTTATTTTTATTTCCCATAAAAAGACACGGCTGTGAAAACAAAAGGAGCTGAGCAAGTGAACTTCCATGACCTTAAAATGTACCCTCCGGTGAGCTCACACACATGTCCCCTAAAAAGAGGAGAAAAAACCCTGCCCCCTTCCTTTGCTTCAGTTTGTCTGAAGCTGAGATTCAGACAAGCAAAATAAACAGTTTAGTCTGCACATATAAAGCAAATACCATGTTCTTTACCGCATGTAGGACACCACTGCTGCGTCATTACGTGCATAAATACAGACATTTTCAAAGGGAGACTTTTACACAGAGGCAGAGACAATCAATAGGGAGGACAGAGCCGAGGTAGGGACAAGATAAAGATTGTTTTGCAAGTGATAAAAAAGTTTGAAGCTTAAACAACAAGAACTAACACAGAACAGGCTGACCATGCAGCCCCTGGAAAGCAAACATGCAGCTGGATTTAAAGGCCCAAAGCAAATCAAAGCATCCGCCTGCTTGGCTCTGCATGATGAAGCAACTCAAATTGGTTCCTGGAAGTAGTCTTTCCCTGTTACTGTGGGGTCATAAAGAGATAGCCACATGCTATTGAATAACACACACACAAATTTTCCCTTCATTTCGCGTAGTGACCCAGTGAGTCTGACCAGGGCAACCTGCCTCCTGGACTTCAAACTCTGAAAAGACTGCCAACCATTGCAATCATGAACCTATGTATATTCCTGAGTTGCTGAAAATGTTGAAATAATAAATATATTTCTATTGAAGAAAAATACACATAAATGAGACCGCACTGGAATGAGAAGGAATAAACTCACAACTTGTATGACAGGAACAACGCTAATAGTGCTACTCCACTGTATGGTACTCTTCAATCTGACACCACTCGTTTGTCTCCACTTCATTTACTACTGTAAAAGGACTCCCTTAATGAAGGCAGCATTAAGTGAATATCAGAGCACAGCAACAAAAAAATACCAACACAAAGATACATGAAACAGATTGACTGTGTGTGTCTGAGGAAGCAGCAACTGCTCTGTGAAAGCTTGTGAGTATAACAACACTGGGCTTCTTTTGTACTTGTAACATCTCTATGCTAAAAAGATCATGTAAGGTCAGCTATGAAAAGATAAGTCATGTGTAAAGCCATAGTTGCGATTTAAATCAGAGAATACAGTGGATGGCAGATATGTGGATTTGTTCAGATTTGCCATCCTTGTGTACTGATTTGACAGCAGCGTCCTCTCATAGAACAAAAAATACTGGAACAGAAACCTCTGGATTTGATCCCTTTCAGTCATTATTCTAAGCTCTTTGGGAGCATTGACCGTAGTGCCAAATAAGAAGAAGTATGAGACACAAGTTATCATGAAAACATTGCTACCCTATAAGATGATACTTACATGCACGCATCTAGCTGTGTGAGGTTTTGCTTAGTATCAGACCTGCTTTAACATAAACGCTACAAGCAGGCATAATAATCTTTAAAGGCTATAACAATCACCATAAGTCGGTCTGTGTAAGTCAGGCGTGCCCAGCTCAAGGGCAACAATCCTGCAGGTTTTCTATGTTATCCCTGTTCAAACACACCTGACTCAAATTAATCACTAATTTTGCAGAATTTCATTGGTTGCTGGATCCATTTAACGGAAGCCTGGTGTGTTGGAAAAAAGGATACATCTAAAACCTGCAGGACAGCAGCTCGAGGACCGACTTTGGGCACTCCGGGTCTAAGTCAACAGACCAAAAAACAGACACAGAGGAAGATTTTGATGCATATTCTTAGAAGGTGTGATTTCATATTAGCATATGACATCCATTGCAATTAAAAACAACCTCCCTTAAGGACATAAACATTTAACCCTCCCTTTAAACTTAACATTTAAAAAAATGAAAAGCCAAAAGCAAAATAAGATACGATTTAATTTGAAATAAATGAATTACAATAAATACATAAAGATTTACCATCAATAGATAGATAAGTTAATGAAAGTAAATAAATAAGTAATAATCAGATGTAAAATTAAATAAACATAGACTGAAAGTCTATGTTTATTTAATTTGCGACTCTGAGCATTAAGGGGTCAATTTAATGAACTTGTAGACACATAAACTAAGCACAGCATGCAATTTTAAATAATATAATTATATAATTTTAAATAATAACAGACAAGCATCATCTGAAGGGACATTGAGTACACAAGGCTACAAAAAGGTCTACGTGGTGTCATATGATATTTACATGGCTGCATATTTGCTTGTACATTCAGTCTGCAGCACAGACGATGCGTAACATTGACATCACGTAAAGTACTCCTGAGGATTTGACCTAAATACTTCAGAACATAGTTCGTTTCACGCCTGCAGTCATTTGCTACCATACACAATGTACAGATGAGATGTTTTGCAATCTTGCAGAGCTTGTGCACATCTTGCAGGTTTTCAGAGTTCAAACCTTAAAAGAATGTGACAAACTTAAGTTTTGAGTTGAGCATTGCATGACCTTGCTGAATGTAAGTATCTAAACAAGGTTTAACCTACAGACCAACATGCTAGGCCCCCACTTCCACAGCGTTACTGCTTTAACAACAAACTGCCTACTTCCCTCAACAATGCTAAAATCAACTCACAAAAAATTTAATTATCAATACTTTTCCCAGTTCCATGAGACTCATTTACCCCATTTTAACATGGCTAATAGATAATAAGACTTAAAGCTTCAGAGAATCTTTTGAAAACAGTTGCCATTTTAATGGGGCACTTTATCGGCTTTAATGGGTTAACTGCTCTATCAACTAATACAATTAATGCAAAAGCGTTTAATGCACGTGGAACTAAAGTCACATTTGATATGAAGATTGCTCAGTGTACTTGTACTGGGTCTTAATGCTACACATTGCTTACAGGCAAGGTTTGCTCCAAAATATAGTACATTTCTGTGAAATCGAGTTTTTGACTTTTCCTGCCCTTATTTTGCATTCAGTGAAATACTATTTTGAACTCTCAATCTCCTATATTATGGCTAGCGTTTCCCCAGTGGACGTGTTCTTATGATTTCAAAAACACTCATGAGGATTTGTAACCCTTGTGCATGAAGGGAGAGAAATTTACCTCTGCCCACAGATTGGGTTTCTACTATAGGGTCAACATTTTGTTCATTGTAGCAAGAAATATCCCTCTAGCAAAATCCTTTTGGTAAACCTTTATAATTTACAATCGTCTTAATACCATGTATACCAGGAAGACCCAAGTCCGATCCTCAAGCGCTACCATCCTGCAACTTTTACAAGCAACCCTTCTGAAACCCACCTGAATGCAACAAATGGCTTGTTACCAGGCCTCTACAGAGCTGAATGACATGCAGATGAGGGAATTAGGCCATTTGATTCAGGTGTGGACAAGGGACACAGCTAAAAGTTGCAGGATAGTAAATCTCGAGGGCACGTAACACAATCAACAAATCAAAACAATACGTAAACTGTTTGTTAAATACAAATGTTATGACACCAAATGCATTCAAAGGTCCAAACGTGCTCCGAAATGTTCAGCTCCCTTATCATCACTGTTATTTATTTCACAAATACTGCTGCATTTTGGCTGTCAATTTGAATTACACACTGTCACACAACTATAACAATTTTCTTTTTGCGTGTGAAGAGCAGGCACCAAACCGAAACTCTCTCGACCAAAAGCGGAGACGACTTGCTGTACAACTAGTGTACATGCTTTGTGTGAAGTCGTAAACATTTTTTCCAGGCACAGGAAGAACAAAAAGATACTCTTCCCAATCACCGTTAGAAAATATGACGTACTAATTCAGAAAAGCAAAATATAAAATCAAAATCATTTTTTAAGGTAAGCAGACATTTTCAAAAGACAAACTTCTGTTTAATACCTTGGACAAAATTGAATTAGTAATTACATTTCATTAATCTATCTGTATGTGCTTGTACATTTAAATCCTGTAAATGTGACTAAGGGGAGTCAAACTGGCGATAGCTACACTGCTGGCACCTACGTAAGTGACTAAGTGACTTATTGCCTTTGTAGATCAACACCTAATTTCCTGGCACATCTGTTGATGTAAACATTAAGAAGACAACTAACTGAAACAAATAAAAATCTTTAAAAAAGCAATGTTTTTATTTCAGGATTATCATGTAGGAATGTAGGCTTTCATCTCATCCACATGTTGGAGCTTGATATGATTTGGGTTTAGCAGCTATGTCAAATGTCCAGTTGCGCTCCTAGCTGAAGGGACTAAAGAGAACAAGCCGCCCTCCTATCATCAATAGACACCACAAGTTGCTGTTAAAGGCACTCTTGGGTGTGTATCAGTCTTTCTTCCATTGTCATAAATCACTTTTCTCCCAATGCACATCCTCGTGGCTTTCAGAGTGGACAGACTGTTCTTGTAAACAGCAGAGTTACACGCGTTTCTCTCGAGGACACTTTAGAGTATAATAGTGCTCTATTATCTACATTTGACAGAGACATAATCACATTCACAAACAGTGGAGCCACTTAATGGGATAACTAAAGCGTTTGTTCGTGTGAGCTCACATCAACACCTCCCACTCCTTAGGAAGGAGGAGGAGAAAGAAACTAATCAGTGTGAAGGTGGATGGAAGGATGCAGGGTGACAGACAGTAGAGACAAACAGAAGGGGAAAGCAGGATGGAGATGGCTGATGAGAAGGGACAAGTGTTGAGTGTTAAACAGATAGTGAAGGACAAGGCAGTGAGAGCTGGAAGCGCCCTTTGAGGTTGAGTGGCATCCCCGCTGAACACATCTGAGATTTCAAGTGAGTCACAAGCTCTCAGTTTTAACACGAAACAGCAAAGCCTTGTACCTGTCACAGTTGGTTAAAATGATGCTTTGATGATGATTATTTTAAAAGCAGGAGCTGAGCTGTTGCATGCAGGCATAGTGAATTACTAGGGACGCAGACCTTTGCAAAGAGATAAAACCTGAACATGTAAGAACTGCGTCACAGGGAAAATTGTGCACAATCCAAAAGAATCAATGCAGATTCACAAAAGGTCCATGGATGAATCTGATGAATGCAACTTCATCGGAGAACGCACACGGATTAGAAGCATTACGGCGCGTCTGTGCAGCATGAGCATTTCATGCTCAAGTTGCACTTCTGTGGAAAGTCATGTTGCAGTGTGGCTAATTTGATTCTCCACAAGAGGCATAAACAAGCACTCATGCATACATACAGGCAAGACAAAACCCGGCTACTCACAATGGCCAAAACCTATCTCCCTCGCTGGACTGCTTCCAGTTTCTGGTGATGTCACGGGAAACCACATGCTTTTAGGTTTCAAGTGTGACACTGGCGAAACGCCAGTCACTCAAGACTACAAGCCAGTGGACATTCAATCAACAGCTTCTCAGTAGAGGACAGGAACAGGAGGGTGACTGTGGAGAAGGAAGGGAACTGGGAGGGAGGTGGGGGGGTGTTACTGAAGAGCAAAAGAGGCGGAGTCCACCAGCGCCAGTTATAGGATTACCAAGATTATCCATTCCCGGAGATCAATCCTACAGTAAGAGTTTGCTGCCTGGCTGCGGCACAAATCCGCCCTTATACCGCCCACTCAATTAATGTCTATCTGTCTGTGTATCTGCACTGAGACACCTGTTGTGGTGGCACAACGCCTCAGTTGTGCCACCACAACAGAGTGAAGAAAAGAGTCTTTGATTACACCTTTGCAAAAAGTATCAAGACTCGAGAGCATGTGAAAACACTATGCAGACTCTCTTTGAGCCCCTAGAGGTTCACAAGTGTCAATGACGTTCCAATTTTTTATCCTTTTTTTTTGTGCTTGAATGGTGTAAATGGGCCAGCTGAGAATGTATTTGCAAAGATGGAGGCAGAGACTACAGAGGTCCATCTTTTGTCTTTTACAATCTGTAATTCCTTTTCATGCTGAGAAATAAATGTGACAGTGCATGCGCTCAACATTGCTGATTGCATGTTGAGTTGCTTGCGTGTGTTGCATTAGCATGTTTGTGTGTTTAACAAGTGTTATGGCATTCCAGGATGTCAGGAATTGTCTTTTCTTGTTGATGCTGTGGGATGGCTGCGAAAACACACAGTAAAGTGAAAACCCAGATGCAAACACGAGCCAAAAATATACCTTAAAAGGCAACGGCAAACAATACCTGACAAATCCTGAGGGAACCTAAAAAAACTACAAAAGCAGTAGTATGCTGTATGGTCCTTGAGTTTTCAAGAGAACTTATACCATGTTTTCAAACAAATAAATAAAGGTAGTTTTTTTTTTTTTTTTTTTCAAAGTAAGAGATGCAACAGGATTTCTTTGTCATGCAGCATCAGAAAACAAAGAAAGCTAAAACAATGTGAAATGGACATTGTGAAATGATTTATGCTGCAGCTGCTCCTTTTAATTTACCATGCCAGCCTATCAAATTCTTACCCTTTTGCATTGAAATGCAGCACTAAAAACCTGAGAGGCCTTCCCTGGCATGCGGGCATGTTTTTACTTAAATGACTCAACAGAGTTTTCCTTTGCAGGACACCTGCATAGCGCTGGATCAACTGTCCAGACTGCTTGAAAGAGAGCCAGCAGTAACCGTATCCCAGTCAGTGACAGCAGCTTGGCAGGAGTCACAGCATCCCGTCACATGAAGACAGGAGAACCATGAAGGAGAAGAAACACTTACCTCTCCTTCCAATATCACAAAAACCATGGGGAGAAATTAAAATAATGTAGTTCTTCTTAAAAGCACACAATGTTATAGTGTGTCATGGCCCACATAAATCACGACAAATTAACCCTGAGAGCCCTCATTATAGCAATCACAGACGTATTGTGGATAGTAATAATATGAGAGGAGGATAATTGGCAGCCCTAAATTTAGGGTATCCTCTTAAACATTTAATCTGAGCTTCTAATAATCTAATCAGCAAACTGTCATCTCTGGAGAAAAGCTTCTCCTCACGTCCTTCTCTCCCTGCCAGCAGTGAATTTTGTCAGGATGAAGGGCATTTAGCAGCCATGTATCATGTTTAATCACATGTTTGATCTTTTGTGGAAGAAGGAACTTTTAAAATGGCAAACTATGTTTCTAACAGCAATGTGCACTTCTTGTGTTCAGCATTAAATACCTGAACGGATGAGGAAAAAATGCAATATATAACATTAATGAAAATATCAATTTATCACCTGAAGAGGCCAAATCTAGAGACAGAACCAATATCCACTAACTGAGACAAACGCAACTAATCACTCACTTTGCCAACTAGCTATTTAACTCCAGAGCAGTGAAGCACAAAGGCCTGAAATTACACGAACATTTCCAGACGTATTTTGGATAATGACACAGAAAGAAAATGTCAAGCTATCACTGCAGACTTGGGAGCATGTTATTCACATTGAGATGACAGTGAAGAGGGAAAAGGGGTTCAACAAATCCTCCGATCTAAATAACTGCATACATTTGGTCATTGTTCTTTACTGTAACAATTAACTCATTAATTTTTTTCAACATCAGCTTTATTTTCACTTCCTGTTGTAATAGGAATGTGCATTATCTGGCATACTTACTAAAACTAGTTAGAGTGACATGATGGTGCATTGGTTCTCCCACACCACACGTTTAGATTCTTCACAAAAAGTGACTGTGAGGGTGTTAAATATTTTTTTCTCTGTAATGGCCCAGTCTTGGACTGGTGATCTACCCAGTAGTGTCACTGGTTGACCCTGAAGAACATATAAAATGTATGGAAAAGAAATGACTGAACCGCCAGGTTAAAATTAGGGAAAAGCACCACCATTTCAGTTAAAATGCACCATACTAAATGCTCTATTTTCAACTTTCTGTTTGGAAAGAAAACAAACTCAACTTGGAGGTCTCTTCCCAGTTTAATATGACATTAAAAAAGCTGTTTATGGATGTGGGACAGTCCTGGTAAAAGATTACATTTTCTATAACTAAAAACCACTCTGAAGATTGGTCAGTTCATATAATGGTAATTAACTGTTTACATATAAAAATAGCAATGGCAAACTTGGAGAGTAGCATCTGGGAGAGAAAAAAAGCCTCATCGCTGAAAAGGTTTTGCAGTCAGAGACGCGGACATTTTTCCCAGTTAATTGGTGCCAGCTGTATAAACTCAAACCAGCCCATGTCTGTATGAATGACTATAGGACAGACAATGCTAGTCTGAAGACAAGTTTATGAACTTCAGCTCTAAAAACATTTGCAGAAACCTAGTGGAACCCTTTTTTAAAAATATGGATGAGCTGATTTAGCACCAGGTGTGATCATGGTTGACTGACACAGTGGAGAAGCCAGGTGCCCTGATCTGTCAAAAGCCAGCTACATGCCAACCTCTCTCCATCTCAGCCCGACTATTTCTTTTGCAATATCCTCAGTAAAATAAAATAAAATAAAATAAAATAAAATAAAATAAAATAAACATTGTGAACGAACCCAAAGTCTGTGGGCTAAATAAGACATCCATGGATGGATTTTAGCCAAAGAACCTGTAGAGTGGACTGGAGCAAACAGCCCTGTTTTTATATATCCATTGCCTATTCCTGCAAACAGAAAAAAAACTGTCTAAAAGAACTTGCTTAGAGAAACAAACTACAATAGGTTTGCTAAATTAAGATTGCAGATAGAAAGTCTTGTTTAAAGATGCTTTAGATTAATGTAGTATTCGACACAGCCAAGCTTGGTTCATACTCAGCTCTTCAGGAAAAAGTCACTTTCCCTCTGTAAAGTTTTTTTTTTTTTGTCTTCTACAAAACCACTTTAAGTTTTAAAAAAATATATTGTAAAGTTAAATATTTACTATTTTCCCCATATTGAGCTGCATTAATTTCAGCACTGCCTGGATTTATCAGAACACTGTGAAATTCTACGCTAACATATTTATGTGGTTACCAGTTCTGTTCCCTCTAGGAATAACTCTGCACCAACAGCTGTGTGTTTATGGCTGCAACTGTTATTCAACAACTTATGTAAAATAAGCCATCAAATTAACTGCTCTACAGCTGACTGGTGAATTAAAAACAAAACAGATGATAAAAGAGAGACGTGTAATACCTACAGCAAATAAATGTTCAGTTTGTGGAAAGCATGTCCATGCATGCACGGACGTGTATGTTCTTTTTGCATAATTAGCAAAAGAATAGCTCAATACACCTCATGATCACATACAGTTGCAGCCTGTGGGCCTTTAGGGTTCTCTGCATGATTAAAGCTGGAATTAAATCAAAGCTTTGACCTTCTTCACTAATGACTAATTACTGGCAATTAGCCCAGAGAATGGCCTCCTTACACCCCTTCTACCTTGTTCTGTTCTCACAATCAGCACCTTTTCACACAATGTCAAGACAGTGTGTTTTGTAGTTGCACAGTAATGCAGCATTGAATCAAAAGTACCACAAAATAGATCTATTGTATGTATTGTCTGCTAATGCATGCATCTGCAATGAGGCATTGCAGGTCTGAAGCTGGAGAGTCCTTAAGCAAATACCTACAGAGAACCACACCCTTCCCACCTGTGTGGTTTATCTAATACTGTGGAAGTGGGGAGGAAATTATTTGAGCAGGGATTGACATTGAGCAGGTTTTAATGCTGCAAGAACTTCACACTAGTACAACCCACATTCTTTAGGTCACATGATACTATCACAGTTGCGCAAAGAAATATGCATATAGGAAGCATGCATAGTTGTAGCTGTGAAAAATATGCATGGGTGTATGTTTGCCTTTGCCTGTTTAATTGTGTACTGAGAGGTGAATCGGTGACCCCTGGCAAGTGATGAGAGTTCAAATCAACTGGGATGACCTCTTTCTCCACCGCCTCCCGACTCCCCCAATCTGCATTTCCCCTTTCTTAGCTCTGTCACTCTTCAATCCAGTTCTCCTTTCTGTCACAAGTTCCCTGATCTTCGAGCTAAATAAGTTCTCACTGTCAATAGCAGCGAGTAAGTGCTCGTCAGCTTGTCTACAACTCCTTCCACTGACAGGATAAAAAAAAAAATGCTGAAGTGCTGGGAGAGGAAAAATGCTGATTCTGCTCCTAAGCCTCAGGCAAGCCTCCATGAAACCTGCTGAAACATAACATGTCTGGGAAAAGCTAAGGAGAAGGATCACGAAAAAATCTGCACATAATCACCTGCTTGTTTTTTGACTCCACATGCTTACAACAGATTACCAAGACTGACCATTTCAAAATCATGAAACGAGTACAGTTTATAAATGTACTTTCTTTTGTGCATTAGTGTGTTGGCTGTTGATGCTCAAATACAATCGCAAATCATAGCTATGAGCCAACAGAAAGACAAAACAAGGCTTGGAATGATCCAGCTGTGGTTGTGGGTGTCACTCAGCTCAGAGAAATAAAGTTTATGCACCACAAAGACAGGATTCAACTGCTGCTGGTTCACAAATATTAAAGTTGTTCATATTTGAAATTTTATGGCTTATTTCTCCTCCAAAAAATGTGTCCAAACATTTATAATTTAACTCAGATTGCAAGCCTTTGTGGGACTCTTTGCAAGCTGTGGGACCATACTGGAATGTCAAACCTCTCCTCTTAAAGTGAGGTGGGGGGGGGGCAGCATTAAGAACTCCTGAACTTATCTACAAAAGTTTTTTGGACTGATTAGAGGTCAACAAAAGAGACAGCAAAGCCTCGGATTTGACTGCTCTGTTACATATTCCTGCAGCAGGCTTCCCTCTACATGCATTCCCATCCAGATGTTTCCGGGATTCCCTCGAGAGCTGCATTCATTGTGGAAACAATTTTCAGCCTCTCTTAAATGGCTCAGATATCTTTGATAACAAAAAAAACGTGGTCTGCACAGTTTTATCTTCAAAGCATGGTTTTATTTTGCCAAGCCATGATCATCTTTAAATGAACTAGTTTGCAGACACGCGCCATATTTTTAGTGGTTCAACAAACAGTGTATCATACAGGAAGAAAAAAAAAAATCACATGGCAAGTGATGCATGTAGTGAATGAGTCAGTGAGGCAGAAATAAACGTAAGACTCTCACTTTACACACTGTTTAAGATTTAGTTTATAATAAAAAAATTAAAAAAAATAAACCAAACACATCTCCTGGAGTGTGTACTTCATATGTTGAAAACTCCTCCTCGTGCCAGTCGTTGGATATTATAAAGCATTAAAGGGTATCAACTGGTTCAAGGGCAAAGTCTGACCAGACGGAGTGGTTTATAAAGGCAAATCACATCATGTTATCCAGAGTGTAGTCGCAGCGCTGACCAGGGCGCGTCTACACACTCCTCTCTACCTCTAAGAGGCAATAAGTTTGTTTATCAGCAGTCATCCGCCATTCCTCCGCGCTGTTACATGCACTTCTCTTCGGATCCA
This sequence comes from Telmatherina bonti, assembly GCF_933228915.1. Classification (NCBI taxonomy): domain Eukaryota; kingdom Metazoa; phylum Chordata; class Actinopteri; order Atheriniformes; family Telmatherinidae; genus Telmatherina; species Telmatherina bonti. Next base: position 25,269,236 of record NC_136626.1, read on the forward strand.
ACGACCATCCCAGACCAATAAATTGTGTTTCTGTCTCAAACAGTTTAGCAATAGACGCGCGACAAGCATCATAAATTACATAAGCGCAATTAAAGTGCCAACCTCTGACCTTGCCGAGCCGGCAGAAGCACGATCACCTGACTTACGCAATGGGCACAGCTTTCGTTTCAGTTCGGACACTTGCAAAAATTATTATTACACGAGATTTAACGTGACAGACGGATTCACAAACACGAGTCGGGTTGGTTAAAGTCCGCCAACAATTTCGCTCACAGCTCACACAGACTGTGGAGAAAGACGCCATGAAACAAACCCCCCTTCTCGACTCCAAACAAAAAAAAACCGCAGCAGATTGGTGAGAAGCAGCAACAACAGTCAGTCTGTAAATAAATAGTAAAAGCACAGCCTACTTACTGAGGTGTAAATATGGATCATTACTGTCCATAGCGTGCGAGTTGTTGCGTGGATTTCCTACAGTTGGTGCTGCTCTGCATCCCCGCGCATTCCTCTCCCAGCCCGACTGAACTCCGCGAGGCGGCTCAACACGGGGGCCCAGCGAGGGAGGGGGCGGTAAAACAGGGCTTCTCCCAATGACAGCAGTGGTCGATATCAAGCTTCAGCGGTATCATGACGAAACATCTCTCCTGCAGTGACAGTGTGTTGCAACATTTTCACAGTAAAATGTGACTTTAACGACTCAAAGGACAAAAAAATAGCCCTTTCCAACATGGTTTTTTTTTTTTTTTTTCCTTTAGGCTGTAGCTTGGGAAAGCCCAAAGCTTATAAGAGTGGGGGGGGGGAAATGCAAAGCGTTATATTCGGGGAGCTACAACCAGTTATCAGAAATAAATGGCGCTGGTTTTACGTTTAGCCCATCTCGTATTGAACAGGTCTGGACTTGTAGCTTTATAACGAATCAAAAGGAAACTGAACATTGGTTTTCTCTAGTTTTCAATGTAACCGCACTGATTTGCATTAATCATACTTTACATCTAATAAACATTTAGTCAGGGGGATGTTTTAGTCTTTAACCTACTAAATGTATAGGCTATACTAAGTCGGTTATGAAAATGTCTATTGCAAAAGACTGTTTTTAATCTCCTGCCGTTTTTCTCTGAGGGGATCCCTCCTGTGTTTACCTAATTGTTGGTGTGAGGCCTGGTCTGGACAACCCCCCCGGAGTCCCCCCACAGTTCTGTTCAGAGTGCGGGGTCATACAGGGGTGAAGCTCCCGGTACCTCAGAAGGTTATTCAGGAGTCAAGCCGCACTGAGGCATTCACAGTCTTGAACTGCAGAGCGGGCAGACGCTCCGTCAACGCCGGGGCCGCTGACCACTCAGCGGGGCCCGCTAATGGGACATGCACCCCCGGCTCCACCGTCCTTTTAACAGCGACCCATAAAGGAGCACAGGAGGATGCTAACCAAGATGAATGGCATTTTTTTCTCAGCTCATTCTACACTAATCAGAGCTTTTCATTTGTTATGGCCTCGCGCCAGCCCCTACGCAGCAGCCTCCATTAGGGCCAGATAACGTATAAATTCATTAAAGTCAAAGAGGGGCATTAAAATGGTCATTTGTCAGATCTCTCTTTGTGTGTTCCTAATGGTGGCACATGGTTCAAGGCATTGAGATGATTTGGGTAGGGCTTTGTCACTGCTGTGCATTAGGAGAGGGACGTGGGAACTAGAAAGCCAGAAAGCTTGTTGTCCAGTAAGGTGGAAAAAGGCCAAAATTAATTTGCTTTTTTTGATTGTTTTGCTTTTCTTTGTTTATTTGTCTCATTCCTATATTGATTCTGATATTTTATACCTCATTTTTGTGAGAGACTTTTATTATTAGTATATTGTCATTTCTATGACTGTTATTTCTACCTAGTATTAGATATTTCTACCTAATATTTGCACAACATTGCCTTTATCTTAATTGAGACCAAATGCTTTATTTGAGTGGTCATCCAATCCATCAGCTTCAGATGACTACCCCCCCCCCCCCCCCCCACTCTTGAACACACACATACACAAACTCAGGCAGTGAAACAAACCTTTGCACTAATCCCTTTGTATTCACAGCCCCATTCCCCCCAAACAATGTCCTAAAGCCTAATCCTAAACCAAGATCAGCAAACTTATAGGCCACCTGCTTGCAAGTCACAGTACAGCTAAAGACCCTAACAAAATGCTTAACAACAAGCCACCTGTTTTAAGTCACCTTAAAACACCACTTTACATGCAGTTGTGCAAAGTGCACCTACTCATTAATGCCACATGTGTAAACACACACACACACACACACACACACACACACAAATGTTTAGCGAAATCTTTGTTCTTTTGATTTTTGTTTGGTAAATTGCTGTTCCCCATCCTTCTCTGGCTCCAGGATGGAGGTGGCAGTGTCGTCCTGGGAGATGGCTCTCCCCATCTGCCTCCACTGTCATTAACCCATCTCCATCATGCTTTATCAGAGGGAGCTCAACCACCCCTCACCCTCCTGGACCCTCTTCACCACTCTGACAACCCCTGCCCCCTGCTCCACACATAAGCCCGAGATGATAAGTGTTCTGTCTCTTTGTGCAGGCCAGGATAAGACAATGCCACACAGCACTACAGAACATCATCCATCTCATAGGTCATCAATCTGGCACACAAAAGATGAAATGTGGCCCAAGCTCCCTTTTGCTAGGCAGTTTCTCTGTGCTTTGAAAAAGCTTGTCTTCCAGCTCTCTTGTCCCTTTTCACTCAGTTTTTGATCCACCAAGAAATTCCTCTGTGTTGTGCTGCAACGTGAGGAAATTAGTTGATGCCTGTCTGCTCTGCAAATAGAAATAACATAAATAAACCAAACAAGTACTCATATAATCAACATACAGTAAGTGATCATTTAACTTAATGCAAGCAAAAATAAACTCTATGGATAAGTGTAACCAAGAACAATCCACCAAGATGTGTTGAAGGGATTCAAAACAGCCAACTGTAGACAAACTACAAACCCTGTGTCACATGCACAACATTATTTACATTTCATTTGTGCTGTTATGTGCTTTATTAGGTTTACATTGTCCCATGACTAGCATGGGGCTTTTTTATTTGTCTTTGTTCACTGCCTGTGAAAGCAGGGTTTTCAGTGTATTTATCATTTCATTTTCAGAAACACAGTTTTAACAAGATAACCCAGATGGAAATGGTTTTAAAATGGTTTTAAATAAAAAAAAACCAAAAAAACCTTTGCTTGTATGCAGAAATATTTTATTTTGGTGAACAAAATAAAACGTTTTACTTCATCAAATTTAATTTTCACCTTCCTATGTTTGGTTAACGTTTGAACTACACTTGGAGACTATCAAGCCCTCTTGAATGAACCATATTTTAAGCCAAATGTACCACTAATTTACACATTGTATGATTAAAAAACAGAAATAGTAATGTAAAGTTCCAGTAGACTGAACATATTTTGCCTAGAGTCTGATTTCTGTAAGGTTTGCTTTAAAGTGTTATATAAAACGCTTTTCTTATCATCTATTTATTAGATCTTTATCTAAATGTTGGAAATTACAGTTGGAATGTCATAGAATGAGACAACATCAACATGTTGTGTTTCAGACAACAAAAGAGGACATGTATTATGGCAGATTTCAAAACAATGTGACCAAAATCCTAATCCATTTACTTAAATGTTCTATAAAGTGTTCAACCAGCATATAAGGTTAACCCGTTAATCTGCTGCCCTGTGTGTGTGTGTGTGTGTGTGTGTGTGTGTGTGTGCGTGTGTTTCTGGGGCTTTACACACAATCAATATGATGAGCCCTGGACTGGCGCAAATAAGGACGCATCCTACACCACTCCAATCAGAGACTGTAATTATCATCTCAGAACCATGAAGCATGCATATGGCTTGTGTTTTGTTGTTTTTTTTGGATATTTGAAATTTTCCATCATTTCTCCATTAACAATTAATACACTTGCTATAAAATAAGCAATAAAATCCAATTAATTTACCAAATTCAACAGATAAATAACTGGCTATAGGTTGTACTGTCATTGGGCTGCAAACTCTGGGCAGATGGTTGACCTTATTACTATTAGTCGTCACCTAACAGTAATAAGTTAAGACAGACTAGGGGCTTGTTCTTTTTGAAAGGAGCTGAACCAGACCACCTCAGGTTAATCTCACTCCGTCCTGAAATGCCCATGAGGGATTAGGCTGCTTGTACACCTGCTGCTGATTTTTAGCACACCACCTCTCTTCCTCCTGCAACCGTGGCATTATAATATCATGAACAAGGCTTGAGAATAAAAATAAGAGCTGTCTTATTTTCTGCTAATGAGACAAACACACACAACTTTGCATATATTTCCTTAGATCGCGTTGTTTATGTATGTGCGCTAGTGTGCTGAAAAGCATAGTCCATCTGTAACTGTCCTACTCTGCCCAATTACATTTGATATGAATAAATCCATATTAATACAGCGTATTAATTGATTTTTCCTCTCACAGAAACAGAATTGTCTTTAAACAGGGAAAATATGTGCACAAAGTGATTCAAAACCATATGCTTGCACTCTTTGTCGTGACACTAAACAGAATTCACACCAGGAGTGGTACGTCAGCAGCACATTAGCCTCATGGAATAATCTGAGATCCATCTGATCCTGTTGACACAGCGTATGATCACAACATCCCTCCAGGTGTCTTAACATCAGTTTTAAGTCATGTGAGAAACTTGACTTCAACATCAATTAACACTTTAATTTGTGTGACTCTTACACTTTCACACAATTGCCGTGTGTGTGGCCTTAATGACTAATCAGGGTGCGAATGATCCACCAAGGTGTCAATGCCTTTACTCTCAACCCAGCCAGACTCCTCAATAGTGAATACAGTCTTGTAGAAGTTTCCTTAAATTCAGATGTTTTACTGACACTTTAAATAAAAAAAAGACACTGTTGTAATTTACAGGGTGATATGTCCCCTCGATGTTTTTAAAACTAATGTTATAATTGACTGTATATCATTGGTGACATGCTTATTGGGTGGACAAAGCATTTATGTATGAATTTACACAAAAAATGTTAACTCTAGGTTAACACACTTGTTTGATGTTTGTTTTGAGAAATGTAAAAAGTCCATTAGAACTTTGTTACAGCTATGGAGAATTCAGTAGAAATTATGCAATGCTCATCATTCCTCCATCTATTCCTAATGCAGTACCAAGTAACACTGGAAGTATGGGCTTTAAGCCTCAATAACTTTGGATTACTAGAACTTAAAAATCTCACTTTTAAATGATAAAAGTTTTGCTGAGTCACTTCACTTTTTCAGGTAGAGGTCATGAACTTAACAGCAAACTTTTCAAAAGGCAGCATTCACGCTATGTCTCGGATCCCTTGTGGTGCTGCAGTGCCCTCTTATGACGTAGACAGGTACTTCTAGTTGTAAAGCGCAATCACAGAGATCACATGTTAGTCCCTCCGCGGTGCCCGTAGATTTACGCTAAAGACAGACGTGTATCTCGGCGTCAAACAGGAAGTTTCCTACAGCACATTTGCAAGCTTGACAAGTGACGCGAGTCTCCGCTTGGTAGCTGTTCATTTAGTCTGACAAGTCACTAATGAATTCAGAAAATCATGTCGTCCGATTTAACTTTAGACTTCGGAAATCGTTACCAATACCCTGCGATGGATAGTGAAGCAGGAACAATCTCCATTGACCAGGGAGGAGAGTGGGGTAAGGGGGGGTGGTACTTCTTTCTAGAAAGACCTATATCGAAGAAACAAAAAGAAACAGCTGGCTGACAGGTTACCAGCATAAAGAATAAGAGAAATATATAATTGGATTAGTTTATACTCGTAAGTGTACCCTTGCTGAAGCTAAAAAAGGGTAACTGACTTTTGTTTTGTTACTACTGGTCATAGTTAGCCGGTTAGCATTAGCGACCTCTGAATGTTGAGATGATGTAACCTGACATCCTTGTTAATTATAGTCAAAATAGTCACTGGAAACACAATAACTCCTAATGTATAATATGATGCAGTGCCAAGAAATAGGGAATTGTTTAAAAAAAAAGATCTCTTGACCAGATATGAACAGTGAACTTGATTATTCAGTATTAAATAATAAATTAAATTATTTGTCTCTGTAATTTAGGAGTGTAAAACCATGTATTTTGACCAGCATTACTTACATTTACATTATATGATATTCTGTACTAAAGGTAATATCATAATGATAAGACTTGTTTTTACACTGATTTTGCATTTATATATATATATATATATATATATATATATATATATATATATATATATATATATATATATATATATATATAGTTCTTCCTCTTCTGTTCCTTTTTCGTTTAAGTACATGGCCAAAATAACAATTTACAAGTTCCAAATACTCTTTAAACCATCTATAATATCTGAAATATTTTGTTCATTGGCCAGTCATCTCTCATGAACAACTCATAAAAAATGTGAACTGTTTGAATTCAAATTTTAAATTGGGCAAGTCAAAACATGTTTTTATTTATTTATTGTTTACAAAAATTAGCTAAGCCTGGGATTGCACAATCTGTGTAACTATTGTGTATGAGTACAGTAATTTAAACAGTAAAGTTATTATTCTGTGCCTGACAAGATTACATTTTTAATTAAATTGATCTTGATCACTTGTGAAAACACCTCTTCATGCAGCCTTTCTATGTGTTTACAGTTGTGCTCAATTTTCTTCATGTCTCCTAAATCATCCAGTGACTGAAAACAGTTCTTGTGCCCTGATGCTTTTTGTTACACAGACATAAACCTATTTGATGAACTGGATAATCTTGGGGATGCAGAAGAACTGCTTGAGGCCCTCCAAAGTGCTGGCTATGTGAGTATGATCTTCCTGGCAAAGTTATTCATGCTAACTATACTAACGATTTCGTGTATAGAAATACGATACAGCAACAGTATTACCTAAACTTGTATGGTGTGAATCTCAGTCATGTTGGGGTCAAAAACATAAATATGTTCAACACATTGATTCTGTTTTCTTTTTTTAATTTGAGGAGTATATTGCTTCACATTTAGTTAATGTTTTGTTTAATGTTTTGTTTTCAGAAAAATGAAGATCCAGATCTGGATTTTGATATTGACATTCCCCCGTGGAATGAAGTTGATGCGAGCAGCACCTCCACAGGTATAAGTTGTTTGCATGTGTCATATTTCAGTGTGAAATGATGTGTCCTATCAGATCTGTGCTAATAGGATATTGCTGAAAGTATCAATGTTTTGCTGAATTCAGATTTCAGTGTGATGCATTTGCCATTGTTTGTTGCTGAGGAAATCAAAGTCATTCTTAACCTAGATTACACAAAATTTCTTCAGTTCCCAAACTTGCCAAACCAGATTTTTTTTTTCCTGTGCTACTCCTTTTATTTCTTTAAAAAATTGCAAAATTAAATTACATTTTAGTTTTTCATGCCGTCATTGCTACTTTACGATTAAAATGTACAGAGTAAGGGATTGAGAGTTAGGGTTCTGGTTAAATGTGCTTACATAGAGTAAATAAAACATGCATCTGTGTCCTTGTGCATCCAGATGGTGAGGTGAGTGTGGACTCTCTGTCACCTGCCCACACTCTGAGCTCGGTCCCTTCCCCTGCCTCTGTGGAAGCATTTTCTCCGTACACCTTACATGTAAGACACAGTCTTCATCGCTTTACCTTTCCTGGTTTTCTGCTTTTGAATGGGATTTTCTATGCAAATTCTAACCATTATTAGAATACTTATTTTTGTGAGTATTTACATACGTCCAGATCTTTGAATGCAGTTGGAACAGAGACAATATTTATCCAGATGGTCTTCAAAAACTGACAGATGCTCTTTGCTTTTGGATAGTTAGACACACACTTGAGACACTTAATAACAAAAGCCTTAAACACCTTGTCAGAGTAATAATTAACTGTCCATCTGAGCTGTGTGCCAACCCCTCGTTAAAGAAGGCGCTGACAACTTCAGTGATATTAGCATAATTTTGCAGGCAGTTGTTTTCACAGTGTGTCAACACAAGGACAAGGGTTGCGTCTTTTTCTAGCCCAGCACAGTCTGCACATATTTGTCTGCTAATCACCCTGACATCCCAAGGACATGTTTGCTTTCTGTGTGTTTTTAAAGAATGACAAGGACATTTGATTCCTTGCAGGATACAGTTTTATCTTCCTTTATGTAGACTCAGGTTGCAGTGTTACAGAAGAAAAGTATGAAGGATTATTTGTAAAAATTGTTTCAAGCTGTCGCCATTGTGCTGTACTTGGTGCATTTGCAAATGTTGTTTTAGTGCGTGCACTTAAAGAAAGACTTGTCCACTTGATACAGGGTCTTAAGTTGGATTTGTTTCTCCATACAGGATGAACTTCTGTCCCCACAATCCCAGCTTTCTCCACTTTCAGTATGCTCTGATTCCAGTGGCTTTTCTGAAATCTCTCCCCCACCACAAAAAGCAGCTAAAAGGGCTACTCAGGTGGCACGAGGTGAGTGCATCCACATCATCTCTCAGCCCTCTTGGCTGTCATTTGTATTTTTTGTGCTTTAAGGATTTCACTATTAACATTTAAATGTACACACACACTCCAGCTAAAGCGGCTCAGCCAGTCAAGAGGCCAATTCAGATCGGTCCAAAAGTCTCCATCCAGCCCAAACCAATGATTACTGCCATGCCCTTGACTCCGGCAGCAGCATCCTTGCAAGCAAAGACGATCATCATCCAACCCCTGCAGACCACTGTGCTGCCTGTGCTCAAACCCACCCCTATCAGCATCCAACCAGCACCCCCTTCAGGTCAGACCTCTCACTGCAACACATTGTACACGTTGCTTTTCACCATTCTGTATTGCATCAGACTTTTGTGGGGGTTTTTTCCTACTCTGAGAACATTTAAAGAAAAATCTTGTCATAAGAAGATATGTAGAGATAAAAAATTGGATGTCCTGGTATATATAATGTCAAATGTGGTTATTATTCATTCTTAATGTTTTAGTGTTTAGGCCAGTAGGTGGTGCCTTAACATTTGCTTTTGCTTGTGTGTGGGATCAGTATCACATGTTGGTTTTTTTTTTATAGTGAAATGAGTAAATCGGACATTCAGTTTTTGATTTGCAAAAACATTTTTGGGAGGTGAAGTCGGCCATCATAAACATCCAATCAAAAGAATTTGGCGTTCATGATTTGCATTAAACCTAAAACTTGCTGGTGTGTGTGTTGCACATTAAAGCGATTATTGGTGTTTTGTGGTTTAGTTTGCATGGTTTGGTGTGTTAGATCAGCACTTTTTAGGCCAGTATAAATACTTATGTTATTGCACAGGGCCTAAATGGGTGGTATCTGCCTTACTTGAAGTTAATTTAAGCTTGGCTGTGTTCTTTACTTGTTATTGGCCAAGATGGCAGATGGTTAAGGCCAAAACATCCAAGTCTAGGTCCCCATATGGATGTCAGACCTGTTTAGTGTTATGAGTGCAATGAGCTGGTTTGAAATCTTCTCTATGTTCACTGGGCTATGCTGGGTTGCATAGCTTTATGCAACAAAGAGATTAAAGAACAAAACTGGTGCATTAGTGCATGTTATGGTCTGACGAAGGCATTGATTTATTTCTTAAGAACAATCAAACTGGTGTAAACAATGCTTTACATGCCTTTGGCCTTTAAGCCTCCTAAATTCTGCATACAGATGGTGAACTTGGACACAAGACAGGGTGCTGACAGTTCACTGATTCATTAGTGAGAACTAGCTAACATTTAAACACAATTAGCATTGACAGGCTTTGTAGTATAATGAAGAATACTTAGTCAGTTTGAAGAATGATTTCTTAGCATAATCTTGACTGGGATGGCTGTACTTGTTTTTATTGGTAGTTTCTGTGCAGTATTATCGCATATGTATGTATGTGTGTGTGTGTGTGTGTGTGTGTGTGTGTGTGTGTGTGTGTGTGTGTGTGTGTGTGTGTGTGTGTGTGTGTGTCACTTGGGGCACAAAGTAGTTTGACAAGGTGGGTAACTCTTATTAACTGGCCAAAAAGCATGGATGAAAGTTGCCCATTGTTTCAGTGGGATCACAGCTCTTTGCTAAGAGCAAAAGAAGATTGTGGATCTAGGTGAATAAAAGGCCAGATTAGAGCCCCACAAGTCCCAAAAGCACCTCAACCTCTGCAATTCACACTCAAGTTCTTAAAAAACTATTCACCTGAGTTTGTATTAAAGATTTATTTGGCATAGTGATCCAAAAATCATAACTGGATGCATCTGAAGATTCGTATAGACAGATTTTCCTTTGTGTTCTGGCTTCCAGGCATTGCTAGATGAAAACTAGGTAATTATATTGGACAACAGGCCATGTAGACAATGTATGGAACTCATTACTTCTCAGCCTAGTTGAAAACAAATTAATGTAAGGTAATTACATTTTAATAATAAATAAAAACCCAGGCATGGTTTGGTTTGGTCTGACCTGCAGTCAATGTCAGCAACTGTCACAGACAAAGATAGCTGTCACTTGTCCTGTATTGTAACATTTGTTTAACCTGGCAGGAGTAAAATAATAGTGATGTGAAACCAACAAAAACTGTTTTTTTTGGGGTGAGGATTTAATTTTGATCAGTTTTGGGAATTTAATGTGGGGACATGCATATGTTTGTGTTCAAGCACATAAGTCTCACACCTCTCAGTTTGGAATGTGGAAGTTTAAGACCACAGGTCAAGATGGCAGACATCTTCTCCACCTGTACTTTAAAGACAGAGTCCCATTAAAGATGGAAGGGTAATGTAGGTCAACTGGAGAGAGGTTGGAGGGACTGGACAGTACCATCTGTGGAGGGAGCCTCTTAAAAGCAACCAATCTGACTTTCAGGTTGTATAGATAAGAAGGTTAAAAATCTTTTTGTGCTTTTTTAAAAAATTCATTTATTTTGTTCAAATTTGGCAAAAATTGTCATCAGATTTTTATAGAAGACTCAAAATTTAAAAAGGATTTCAAAAAGCCCCAAAGTCCTGTGTTGCTGCATTTAGTTGTTTTGATAAAAGCGCATCTTGATTCAGAGTGCATTTTACTGGATACTGTGTCCCAACAATCTATGGAGTTTCCTTTTTTCCATTAAAACCCATTTGAGACATTTGACATCACTTTATGGTGAAAACTTTGCTCAAAATCCCATGGAACACAATCGGATTTTTGTCTTCTGCACTCTAATGGTCACCAGAAAGCAGAAGATTACATTGTCAGAATATTGACATATTACAAGCTAATAAATTGGTAAATATCCATAAAAATATTAGTACTTTTGTTTAAGAAGCAAACAAAGAACTCATATTAAAAACATTAGACCTTTTGCAACATTTTATTCATTGGTTGGGTGTTAAAGGAATAATCTCACATTTAGATCATGTTATTTTATAACTAGAAAAGCATTTTGATAACGCAAACCTCCGCTAAGACCTTAAAAAAGTTCCTGGATCTCCATAATGGTGATCTGGATCACCCCCAAAATTAAATCACTTCTTCCTTTTCACGTTTTCAACAACTGCTGAAAATTTCATAAAAATCTGTTTCTAATTTTTTTAGTTATTTTGAACACAAACAAACAAACAAACAAACAAACAGATAAACGCTGGGCAAAACATAACCTACTTGGCAGAGGTAAATATGGGAAATTCTTAAGGATCTACAAACTTTTAATCCCTACTGTCGATTGTAAGATGAATTTGAAGCAAATATAAAAAGATAAGCACAAGAACATACTTGCAAACATACATAATGAGTTTGTAACAGCAAATGGCATTCATACTGTAAACATATCATTGCAGTATAGCTAAAACCTGTAATTTTATGTGTGTGCTTTGTCTCTCACTCAGGCCATCCTATTGTGCTGTCTCAGCCAAGCCACTTACTGCAGATCCAAACACCACAGGCCACCTCCAGAAGTGTGGTTACTATGCCAACCGTCACCCAAGACAAGCCTGTCCCTGTAGCTGCTCCCTCCCTGGTTTCTGTCTCACTTCGGACCCCTTCCTCAGACGATGATGTAAGTCAATCCAATACTGAGATGTTAACAATGATAGCAGGAACTCTGCTTCTAGCTCCTGGTTTAAGAACTACAATGGAGAAAAAAAGAACAGTCACAGATCATACAGTTCATGTTTGTATTGTTATCCTCATATTTGTCTTTCTTATCGGGTACAGTCTGAGTACGAATAGACATGGAATAGTGTACGCAAAATTTAACAGAAATATGATTGCCCAAATAAATAATTCGATATCGTTGTTAAACATTTTTTAGAGATTTTCTCTGGTTGTATTGCCCTACCTCTAATCTGAACAACCTTTTAAACTTTTAACCACAAATACAAGTTAGAACATTGATCTTGCCTAGTTATTCTGTCAGTGAGCATTTTATCAGACAAAACTTTAGAATAGGAGTTTATATGTGATGCCCTCTATAGTTGTGTTGTGTTTCTAGACATGCCAGGACTTGCCTGTATGCACTGCATGCAGAGCTGCCTGAACAATTGTGAAAGCAGTTGCCCCACCTTGGATGACAGTGTGGTTGCCATGGTTACTCTCAGTTAAACATGTCCAACCAAAACTCCCTCATTTAACCCTATCAAAAATGTATTTACCTTTTATTTCATGAAGGATTAACTTTCATTTTTTGCTAAAATATGAATACCAAATTTTAATGGAAAACTATTCATACCTGTTATTTATCTAAATAAATGTATGTTTCCACACTGAGGGGAAAGGTTATTACATCTCAGGGACCCTGGCAGTCAGTGTAGACAGTAATTACCTTCAGTTCATTATAGAGTTCCACCCAAGGAAAATGTATTCATTGTAGACCAGAAGAAAAAATGTTTTGCTTATTTTCATTCTGAAAGCAAAGGACATATCCTCGCCATATGCAGCTGTTTTCTGAGACATGATGGCAGAATTAAACATATAAAGGATAGTTTGCAAACATAATCCAGACAGTTTATTTTCCAAAAGGGTGAAACCTGTTGTCATCAGTCCATACATAATCAATATGATCCTTCTGTTTTGTCACAAGTATAATTGAATGAATGCAAACATAAGTCACTTCTTTTAGTGTAGGTGCTTGGAATGAATGCTTACATATGATGAATTTATGGATGATGTCATGACAATGTGAGGAGAAAGATGTAGATAGTGAGACTTTAAGACGCCCACTTCTCTCCAGCTGCTGTAATGACAGCATAGAGAAGCTTATGAGGTTCAGTAAACTGGAGCTGAGACTCCCCCAGCTGATCATAAGTCATATTTAGTTTATCGTGTCTTGTGATTTTTGATGTATGTTAGTTGTTTGATTGTCCTCCTAATTCTGGCTTCATGATTCTGCAGACTTGCAAACAACTTTCTCACTGTGTTTGAAGCCTTCTGCTCTAGCACAGCCATTTCTGGTGTTTTTCCTTTTGTTTGACCTTTTTAGTAAGTTGAGAAACATGCTTTCCCACTGCCCCCCCCCCCCCGTGAGTTTTGTTTTATGAGAAGAATTTTTATATTCAGTGTCTCATTATGCTGCCAAACAATAATCTGAAAACAAAGCTACAAAAATACATAATTGCAATGGCTTTTTAAGTACCAAGAGATTTATGTCACATTTTGGTATTTAACACATGCAACTGCAGAACATGTGTCACTTTCTCCTCAACTTTATGGAAAACATGGTTCTCATACATATGAAAATGAAGAGCTTGAGTCATGACCTAGTGTAGCAGTATTTTATTTTATTAGTCTGGGCAATTCATCTTGACATTAACAGAGTTGGAACTTGGCCAGTGATGTTGGCTGTTAGTGTGTGGACACACTATTTGTGCCAGACCAAGAAGGCAGCGTCAAGGAATTCCAGACCCCAGAGGCCAAAACAAATACACCTCGCTGCCATTTACGAAGTTAACCAAGTCAATAAAGTTTACAATAGGTGATTAAAGAGGAGGGTCTTTACAGTTTAACTGTGACAAAGGGATTCAGGCTGGATATATGTCTGCTTATTTTTCAAGTAAAAGTCGTGGAAGTTTGAAAATATATTTAATTTTTCTTTTTTAATCTGTTTTTAAATGCTGGAAAATAAGGAGCAAAACTTTAGAGAATTTCAAGCATGCTGTGAAGTGATTTCAACAATGTCTGTTACAAATCTGTTGAGCTGATTAACTGTGTGCCGGCATGCTATTGTGCTCTGTCCCACTACAGCTGTGTCCACTCCCTCTGCTTGCTGCTGGACTTGTAAAACGCGTGTTAAAGATGGCATGCTTGTGCCAGGTGTTCTGAAAGTTGCATCTCCAACATGCCTACATGTGTCACTGTTCTTGTTTTCCAGTTCTGTACTTTGGCATGTCGTTGGCTCGCGTAAGCCTCGTCGTTAAAACGGCTGCTAACGATTACATGCCTCAGGCAGGTGATTTGCAGGATGAAGCCTTTTGTGACAGCCGTAAACAGCCATCAGGGGATTGGGCCAGTGCAATGTAAATGGCTTTTACTCTACTTGGGGTGTATCAGGGTGTGCATGACCACTGTGTGTGTTCCAGACAAATGCAAAAAAAGCAAACAGTCCAGTCTCCCATTAGTAGGATGGGCAGCTTTACAAGAGGGACCCCAGATTATGTTGAGCATGTTATGACTTGTGGAGGACCGGAGATCCTTTGCATCAGTTCAATAAAGTTTGAGTGTGTATTTCTTTATACTTAAGCATGTTTTTAAAACTAAGTCTATATGATTATTACATTTTTATAAAGCATTGAATTTTATTGTTCAGAACCTTTTCAGGCATTTATCATGTTCTGTTAAAACCCTTAAAATAATTAACTAATTAATGGTTTTCATCCTGCTCGGTGTAGTTTCTGTTGAAAGCACCACCTCAGTTACATTTGCGCTTACAATTTTTTATTCTTTTCTATTTGCATGCCTTCATTCATGGTTTTCTTCATGTGTAAAGCTTGTTTGTTGTAATATTTTTCTGCACTAAAGAACAAGAACATCACCCAACTATTTATTTTTTTTGTGAAAGCATCTAATGACATTGTGAAGTTTTTGTTGTTGCAGAACACAGTGCATCTGTCTGGCGAGTTGCTCTCCATCTACTTATATAATTATGACACTGATGCCAGATGTATTCTGTGAATTGTAAGAAGCTGATTTTTCAGAGGGAGCACATAGTGAGCAGAAGAAGTTTATGGCCTGCACATTTTCACCCAGCCTGTTGGATAAAGCACCTTCCATTCAGACAGATGCACACATCACTTAATAGTGACAAATGAGATGCTTAATAAAATCACCTAGATCCATAGAGTCCTTCAACAGTATTGTGATGGCCAAGTATATTCGAGGCTGCTGTTCCAACTCTTCCCTCTTCACCTATAATTATCTGCTTTAAGTGTTGTTGAGCAGCCCCCCCCATCCTCTTTTTTGCATCTCTACACTCACACATGCAGCCCTTCTCCGTATACCAGCTGCTATATGCATTTGTACATATCTGTACATTTCCACGGCAACAGCTGGGTACCCGTCCTCGTTTACTTTTCCCACTAACACACATAAACACGAGTTTAAACCAGTATCACTTTTCAGCTCTCACCCACTCAAGTCATCTTAATTGAGAAATTTCCTCTCTGACATTTTTTTTACCCTCTGTCCCACATTCTCCTCTTCAACATCATTGTGGAGGTGAAGTGAAGTCCCCCCCCCCCCCCCCCGCTCTCCACTCCCTGGTAACTGCTTACTTGCTGTGTTCCCAGGCTTAAGCTGGTGGCGCGGCTCCCAGATTTGGGCTGGGAGACAGAAGGTTTCTCAGGAGACAGAACACAAATACAGGGATCCAAATAACTTCATCACCAGCGGGGCTATTAGGCCCCGGATCTTAGAGATTTCCCTTTGAGGAGGGTGTTTGTGTTTGAAGAAGGGGCAGTACAGGGTTGGCTGGTGGACTGGGTGGACAGTGAAGGTGTTTGGATTTGGATATTCACTGCCGTGGGTTGTGTTCATTTGGGAGAGGTCATGTTAAGATATGCACAACTTGGGTTTGCATGCAGAGCTTTGATTTTAATCCTCATGTCAAGTGGAAACAATTAATGTCCAGCGCTTAACCTTGGTGTCATTCATTGATTTATTAATATGTTTATTTATATTTACATATTTTAGATTTGGGGTCGTTTCTCATCAGCAGATCCAAAAAGGAAAAAAAAAAGCGGTATCTTATTAGTTTATTTGCAAATGAACGTGGCGTTCTAACAGTACACTAATTATAGTAATTACTTTTGGCTATGGCTGAACTCTTACATCCAGACATATAGGGTATATCGTGCCCCTGTGTTTATCAGTCTTTGATATGAACCCATTCTTCAAAGAGCGACACGCTCTATAAACACATTCCTCCAAACATGTAGAACTGAGGCATCGCAAGTGACCCCTAACCTCTTAGGGGATCATGGCATAAATATTTTCAAGCAGGAACTTAATTTGTACACTTTAGGGCTGTTTTGAGTGTTAAGTCTGTGATTTGTTTCAGAGTTGCCATCAACTTTGCAACACATCTTGAGTGTGTCTGTGTATTATTATGCAGCTGTGGTAAAGTGAAGCCCCAGCAGCCCAGGCACCCTTCAGGGTTGAATAAGTAATTCTTTCCTGCTTTTTTTTTAAAAATTTTTTTTATTTCGAGTGAAGTCCCTCCTCCTTTACTTCCTTTGTTGTTTGGCTTTGTGTTGTCTGTGATTTGTTCCTACTTTCTCATGCAAACATCTATGCTTGCACCTCTGATTGTTTGATCTTTCATGCATCTTTGTGAACCACACATGCCTTTAGCTGTGAGGAGATATTTTGGCAATTTTGTGGAATAAAATAATATTACGAATGCTGACAAATAGATATGACATACTTAACAGAGATCTAAGATTGATACTTGGCATGCATACATGTGTATGTATTCTTTTTTTTACTTTGCCATGGTTATTTTTTTTTATTTTATTTTGTACTTTTTTAGAAACTTATTTAAAAACACTGACTGCATAAGTGAAAGGGCTTTTATGTTTTTTTTTTTTTTTTAAACCAAATGTGAAAACATGTATAAACATGTCATTCCAGTGAGGGGAACCCATGATCTACAGCCCAACAGGTGGCTGAAGACTGCATTTTAGTGCTCGCAATAACAATCTCTCCTTCCTGTTCAGATACATTTTAGGGGAAAGAAGGATGTGATTTATTACTTACATTGAATTTTTTTCTGTTTTTGTCGCATTCTTAATGTAGTCGAAGATGTCCCAGAGGCAGCAGCGTATGATAAAGAACCGCGAGTCAGCCTCGCTGTCCCGGAAAAAGAAGAAAGAATATCTGCTCTCATTGGAAGCTCGCCTCAAAGTGGCCTTGTCTGAAAATGAGGCACTCAAGTGTGAGAATGGGAACCTTAAGAGGCAGTTGGAGGGCCTGCTGAGTGAGGTGAGGGGCGAGCGTCTGCAGCTCTGCTCTTAGTTCCACACATTTCAGTGGAGATGAGTGTCTTTCCTTTTTAACTTGAGAAGTTACAAAGGAAAAAACAAAGAAGCATTTTTTTGTCTTTAAAGAATCATGTCTGTAATTAGTTGTGTGTGTTGAAATGTATTTCCTTTCTTTCCCACAGAACACAGTATTAAAGGCAAAATCACCCAAAAGGAAAGCTGTGTGCCTCATGGTGGTCCTGCTGTTCCTCGTGCTTAATGTTGGACCAATGAAGTGAGTGAGGAACAGTGTATTTGTATAATTTTTTTAATATAGTAACTTTGTTTGGTATCCGGTGACTCAAACTGAATTCACACTAAGAGAACCGATGATTGGAGATGCTGTAGCCTTTGAAAGAAAGCCACCAACTGTGTCACTGGAAATGCACATGTATTTGATTACTGGAGGAAAACAAACGGGAAGCCCCATGACTCATTGTGGAAATCTCTCCCATGTAAGACATTATGCAGAGGAACTTCATTAAGAGTCATCTTACAATATTTCCTATTGAGGCAATAAATTTGAGAATAAATCTTAGTGTTGTTTTATTTTTTAGTCCAGTTGATGGTGAGACTAGTCTTAATATGGTATAAATGAATACCTATTGTTTGTGTATACTGCAGTTCTCTCATGCTGCTGCCAGATTTTATTGGACTTTACGGCTAAGTGAAAAAGCTTCAAAGCGCTGTGTTGCTTTGTTGCAAAAGAAAACATTTACCACTTGAGAAACACATTTTCATTTCACCATTTTTCTTATCTTTCCATGTAATAGTAACAGTTGTGGCCAGTTATAACTAATTATATAAAACCGCTCTGGGGAAAAGGCTTGATTCCATCCAACAAACGGAAAGATTGTGCAATTCATCCAACACAAAGTCTGAAACCATAACAACAGATTCTGTGTTGTCAATTTTTGTAGAAATGTTTGTTTTCTGTTGGGAATAAATTTCTCCACAACGACGTAAGCATCAGCTCATTTTCTGGGAAAAAAAATGCTCTTTCAGTTGGGTTTTGACAGCTCAAACATGAATACATTTCATAGAAACTAACAAGTTCTTGCGATATTAGTGAGAGTCCGAGTGGCTGAAGTATATGCTTGTAAATGTGTTTGTGTCTTAACAATTGTCGTGTTCAGAATCTCCTTTGGCATGTCAAATATGTCCAGTTTGTGGGTAGACTCCTTTGAAATGTAAATACCACCCAGTATATTAATAACTGAATGCAACAGTGGACCTTTGTGTGTGTATATATGTGCGTTTTGTTGTGCAGCTAAGGTCAGAGTTCAGATCCTGTCTGTGCAAAGGATGTGGGTCACATGAAATTCAGCATCCATCCAAGTCCAGCAACATTTTACATATTTGAACAACTGTATCTTTGACTTAAACCTGCTGTTCATCTTTCCAGTCTGTTTCAGGATGGCTCCAAGCTTGAGGTTACTCCCATGCAGCATGATGGCAGACACTTGCTGGGTTTCTCGGCAGAGGCAGAAAATGAGTTGACAATGGGTCCCCAGGTCAGCAGCAGCTCCTCTGAGATGCCAGTCAGGTAATATGCTAAACCACACCAAGACACATCATATTATTGTTTATCTGCTAATGCTAGACCATGAAGCACCTGTTCCTGCTCTCAGTCTGAACTTGTACAGCTCCTTTCGGCACGTATAAACATAAACAGCAGCTCATTGCCAGCACTGTCCAAATGTCTTCCTTTTGAAGGCCTGCAGGCCCCTGAGTAGCTGGGTAGCACTTGGGCTTTAACCTACAAGATGGGAAACCAGGGCAAGGCCTTGTTTGACATAAAGCTTTTATTTTTAGTAACTGTCTTTTTTTTAGTTAGGGTTTATATATTTGTCTTTCTTTTTTTAAATACTGTTGAGACCCAGCAGAACATTTGCAAATTACAGAAATAACATTTCTGTTTGGCACATTGCCTGAACCTCCGTCATGAAAATGATGTTTTTTAAGGTGGTCATGGCTCTAATGTCTCCATGGCATTATCCAGCCTGGGTTGTATGTTAGATTTCTGTGTAGGCTGTCATGTGTTCATGCAAACTATTCTTCAGTGGTATCAGGTTTCCCAGCAGTAATTATCTAGAGCTGGCAGGAAGGAATACATTAGCCTTTACAAAAGGAGTGACGGTACCAAATGCAGCAGGGAAAAGGATGAAGGATGGAGTAGATGTGCAACCTAATCCTGAGACCCCACTGAACAGGACAGTTTGTGCGCACGCTGGCCCCTTAGTTAGTTATGATCAGACCTCCATGATTTGACATGTTGTCTTGTGGAACCATTTCCAAAGCATTCAGAGACAGGAACATGAGGCATAGCCAAGCAGTTGGCTCACATCAGGGAGGCCCAGGGGAGAGATTATGTTGGTGGCACATATTTACTTCCAGGAGGGCACTGACTGTAGGCCATCTACATCAGCTCTCCCAGTAACATAATTATTCACTTTCAGACAGGTTTTACAGTTGATAGAAATCAAAATACCATGTGAGAAGAAATGTTGTGCAATGTTGTATGCTGCCACCGGTGCCAGTCATTCAACAATATCCAGTATGTAAACCAAGCATATGGTAACAATTCAGGCTCTTTTTCTGTTGATTTAATCTGTTATTGTCAGACTGGATATGACTTACTGGTCAGGAGCCCTCGCGTCTCTTTTACATTTTCACGATAATTGTGTGCAGAATTTGTTGCATGTGTTTCTGTTCTTCCCCTCATGACGGAGGTCAGGCTTTTCATGGAAATTTTTATTGAACTGTGCCACTTGTGTGTGTCAAACAAAAACAAAACCCATTTCACATGGTTATCACCACATTCAAGCCTCGGGAATACCTCTTTTGGTGCCGTTTTGTTTCCCATTAACAAAGCCATAACAGATGTTTCATCTGCAACAAAAGCACTCGCAGTCACACTGCCTGTCACTATGCACTCAAAGAATAATCCTAACATGTAAGAAATATTTTCAGCAGATAGTCATTTGAAATTGTAACATAATAATGTTGTAAGAGGCTTGTAAAGTTGACACTTAAAACAAAAAAAACCCAAACAAACAAAAAAAAAATTGCTGACTGTCTTTGGTTTTATGCTGCTTTAGCTCCAAGGATAAAGCCCTGATGGTGGTGAAGGACCCCATTTTTCTCAGACCATCTCCGCCATGTCAGCCATCTATTAACAGGACCAAATGCATTGAGTAAGTCATTATTTAGTATGTCTCCTGTTCTACCGCACCTCATGTTTTGTACTTTCGCATAAGACCACAAAATCACCCAATTGCTACTTAAAATTAAAAAAAAAAAAACCCCAATTGAATTTACATGTCAGGTTGGCCCATGAGTTGAGAGGTTGGGTCCATCGTCATGAAGTGCAGCAGACCAAATCCAGGCGCATGAGTAACGGCAACCATAAACACACCAGGACCATTCTGGTAAGTCACAGAAACATGTCTGTGCTGCTTAATCATCTATATTGATACTTAACATTGACAGTCCGTATTGCATAACTGAATTAAACTTAAAGCAACCACTTCTGAATTTTTGATATTTTGGCAACTGAAGGTTTTCCTTTTACCGTTCACCTCCATTCGCATCTTTCTTTTTCTGCCTCTCATTTTTTTCTACCATGAAATGAGTTTAGTTCAGGAGCAAACAGGGAAAAACATCACTCTTCATGGGAAGTTGCAGGATTAATGCCCCCCGCTCTTTTTTCTCCATAATTTTTTCCTAAATCTACACAGCTCTGCCCATTTAGTATATTTGTTGTTTTTATCACTGTAAATGGAAACGGTGGATGTGTTTACTTATAAGCTGTTTTCAGTTTTTAACCTTTAGAACTCACGGTAGTTTAAAGTGTGAGACTCTGACTTTTTCAGAACACTATGGAGTTCTTTCTTTCTTTGTTCTTTTCTTTCTTTTTTAAACCTAAAAATTTCAAAAGTTATATATAACCTTATGTGTATCCCACAGTTTGTGTAAAGTATTATGAGAGTAAATCAGTTAACTCTGATGATAAAACGTGTCATTGTTGGCCACCTGAAAACCCTTTTCTCCTAACAAGATGCATCTGAGTGAGAAATATTGAGAAGGATGTGTGTATATCTCCAGAAACTTTACAACAGCAGTTATTGTGTTGTTGATTTTGAACAGTCTGTATTTAGAAATGATCTTGCAATGTTTTCTGTTCTCTTAAATAGTTACTTGATGTGATTATAAAAAGATTGGAGTAAATTTTGTTTGTTCTTTCTCAGCAGAAACCTGAAAGTAAGGAGGCTGAGAACGCCCAGATAGTTGCTGTCCCATATCCAGAACCTACTGAGAAAAAGTGAGTAAAGGGCCATGACTTCACACTTATATTAGCGTGACACAAGTAAACCTTACTCTGGGTTTTAGTACTGTTTTTATTTAGCATATAAACCAGTGTTGTGCTTTTTCTTATTCATTTTGTAAAGCAGCTGCACACAGTAAGCAATGTTTAAAAAGCTGAGGTTGGTGAAAGAGCCCCTATCTGATCTAGAAAAGAAATTTGATATTGGTTCTGTTTTGTTTTGTTTTTTTTAAACATTTTGTAATTTTACGATTACCAATTTATGATGCAGTGATTTTCAAGACTAATTCTTGCACACTGCTGCAGAAGTGTAGCAGTCAATGCAAAACTGTTGCATTACAGTGTTAATCAGGCTGACAAGTCAATACTTTATTTTCAAGTGTTGAAACAATAGTTTTACCAAATAAAACTCTATAACCCACTGAGTCTCAGTACCCATTGAGCGATGTATCTGGCTGATCTCCAGAAGGAATAATCATGCCTGGTTCCTGGTTTTTGTCTTTCTATCTTCAAACTTGTCTGCATGTTTTTCATTGTTCTCTCTGCCATTCTGCTATCTCTCATCAGGAATCCAGGCAGGGAGCTGCAGGTATACTACGCACCTCAACACATCTACACCGACTTCTTTGAGGAGCTCAATCGCCGTGGTGATACTTTCTATGTGGTGTCTTTCCGTAGGGTAAGTCTCAACTCTCCAGGTGCAGGAGTCTGATAAAGGAGGAAAAATGCCCGCTGGCTCACATGACAAAACTGACTTGTGGTTAAATGAATTGGATTAAATAAAAGTAAAGTGGTTCCGATCAGTCAGAGAACTTCTGGCCTCTCTAGCCGATGTCAAGGTCTAAATTCTTAGGATCACTTGGTATGATAAGAGTTTTGAGTCATGTGGTCAAAGATCCATGCCTTTTGTCACCAAGCAAACCACAATGGTTTGTCTCTAAGTTGGCATGGTGACGGCAGGGATAATGGTAACAATCATGCTCTGGGGTTGGAGGTCCCAACAGGTCAAGTAGTTGACCTTTAGTTTGTAGCAGGGCAGTGTTTTTTTTCCCCCAACAATGAAGTTATTGAAGTTCCCATTTTAAAAAAAACAAAAAAAAACAAAAAAAAAAACCCCAAAGTGATTTAATATCATTAAAGTTATTTTGTTTTTGCAAAGTGCAGCATAAATGACTTTTTTGCATCTTGTTGTCTGACATTACATTGTGATGTTTACCCCCACATGCTAACATGAATAACAAAAAAAACAAAACAAAACAACATTTTTACATGTTAGTGTTGACTACAAACTTTACAAACTTCCAACAGCTGTGGTCGCTGTTCAGACAATCTACTTACAAATGAGCTTTCCCGAGTTCTTTGTTTTGATTCTGGTCCCTATGATGTTATTACAAGACAGCCAAAGCTCTGGATTAAAACTGGAATTTGTTTAGATTAAGCCAATCACCACCAGTTCTGACTTTTGTCCCTCAAGGCAGAAAAATCATTCATTGTAGCCTAATTTTTCTCCTTTCAACAATTAGGGTCACTCGCTCATGTTGGGCGAAGGCCAGGTTAGACAAATGGCCATGTTTAGGTTCCAGTTACTGTAAGTATTTGACCTTAACTACCCATGCCTTTATTTAGGTGTGAAATGAGGTGAGGGAGTGGAAAACAAAATGTTTCTACTGTCATTTTGTGGTTTGGCTGTACTTTTCATGTTGTTTTAGCATCTGTGGCCTTAAGTAAGTGCATGTTTAGGTGAGGTGGTGGAAACATTTGGTCTTTCACTTCTGTCTAGAGGGGTTAAGGGAAATGTTATCTGTTGTCAGGGTAGCATGTTGGGGTATTTTTTGACAAGCCAGCTGATCATACGGATTAGTCAGTCGAAGGTCTTTTTCAGTAAAAATCTAGAGGCAAAATAGAAACATTTATTTCAATGACTTAAAAAGTCTTTTTTTCCATTTTATTTCTATGATGAGTCTACTAAAGTCTGAAATGTCCTTCTGTGTGTTATAAACTTTAAATTGCAACAGATTATTGCTGATCATTTCTCTTAATTATGCCAGATCTCTCTCACACATACACACACATTCCATTTTTATGCACATACATCTACACACATAAACAGACATTTCTTCTGTCTTCTTTCCTCTTAATACCACCTTAATACATTTTCCTCTTAGTCTTGCCATTTTCATATTCATTGAGTTACATGCTTGTCTTGAAGAGGATCGGTGTTTTTTTTTAGTGTTTGTGTTTTTTTTATCACTGTGTTTCTGTATTTTCTCCTTCTCATTCCTGGGGATTCTTGGCCAACTCGTGTTTGTAAACGAGAATTGGTTCTCAAATGTTTTTCCTTGTAAAATATTAGTTGAAAAACAAAGGTTTTTTTTTTTTTCCACTTGAGCCAAGCTTCACAAGAGAAAAAAACAAGTGGGTCTGCTTTATTTTGAGTTACGCCTGTTAACTATGTTGAAAAAGTGTTGAAGACATTTAAACACTTAGTTCACTGATAAGCTCTATCATTTTATTTAGTTTCATTTCCTATAAAGTAATCTCCAGTTTTGACAGCCTATGCTACATTTCCAGTTCACCTGTTGCTGAGCTGAAAACTTGGGTATAATATGATCACACGTGTTCTCACAGTGGGCAGCAGCTCACATCGGACTCCACTGACCCAAAGCTCTGCCCTCCACTTGGCTCAGCTCAATGAACACATTATTAGTACGCTCTTTTAAGTACAAGTTGAACCATCAAACATTTTATCAGAATTTTCTAAAATTACACTGAATCTGAACGAATGCAAATTACACTACTCATGAGCAGATGGTGCCTTTACAAAAAAAAATAAAATAAAAAATCTTTTATTTATTTATTTTCAAATAAATAAATAAAAGATTTTTTTTTTTTTCAAATAAATAAATTGTCTTGTCCAGCATTGAAGCAAGCAGAATGATGGTCTGGCTGCTGTGTTTGCTTTACCAAGAGGAGCTGTATATGATCCCCTTGATATTCTGGATTCTTATTTTATTTTGTGTTTGAGTAAGTGTTTGTAATACAGAATTGCTGGATCTGATTGGAGGGGATAGAGACAGAATGGAAAGAGAACAGAAAAAGGGAAAAAATGAGAGTAGACAGCAAACAGGGAAGAGATTTTTTGAAACGTGACTTAAGGTGCAAGAGAAATCATAAAGAATCACTTTGACGTTGAATTTAACTTCACGGAGACTTAAATGTCATTTTGACCTCAGACTTCTGGTGCTTTAATGAACACAGTAATTGCTTCAAGATGTGGCACGCTGGGTGTATTAATCACAATGCAAGCCAGCTGCTGGGAATGATGAAAAAAAAACACTTGAAAATTGTATGTTGAGAATTATAACTTTATTTTAGTTCATTTATTATATGTGCAACAAGCATAAGATGAGCTGTTTAACCTTGGTTCATTTGTTTGGTTAAAGAGGTATATAAAGTGTCTAAGTTCATGTGTGGTCCTCTTTCCTTAAGCAGTCAAAATATAAAGGATATCAGCACCTGCTAAGCTTCAAAGTGCATTTTCCTTTCCACCTGTTAACTTCCCTATATGACCACAGCATCGATGACTCCATTCTAGTCATTAATGGACTCCATTCAGTGTTAGACACTAAGCTCCAAAACTAATACAGCCAACCTTCATTTGCCTCAGAGTGAACTAAATTTACCTTTTTGTTCTTTATGTTCAGGATCATCTTCTTCTTCCTGCCACCAACCACAACAAAGGAAGTCGACCCAAGATGTCTTTGGTGTTGCCAGCCATGAACATAAATGGTAAGAGCTGCCGCACAGACGCCACAGTTGGGGAATTTGGTCATTCAACACAATCTAGCAGGTGAAAGGCAAGCTGGCAGGAGATTCAGAAACACGTCTCTACACAAAAATGCATTACCAGTGGTCTAAGATGTTTATTAAAAAAAAAAAAAAAAGTAAGACTCAAAATGGAAAGTTAGATTTTTAAAATGACTATCACTGAGCCTGTCTCCTCTTAGTTACCATTTTAATCTACTTAAGTATAATTAAGATTTGTGCTACTTGTTCATTTTAAACCAGTGGTCATTTTTCTGTCCATTTATACATATCTTGTAAGAAACAGGAACAATCGAAAGTTTAGACATACCATAGACGGCATATTCACACAGAATGTGTACACAAAAACTTAAATATGCTGTCCATATCTGATCTCAGTGGGTGGCAATCAGAGTGTACTTAGTTTTGCCTTGGAAGTTGGGGGTCCACCACCCTTTTCGAGAAGCATTCACCCATTTATTTGACTATTTGCCTAAAAAGGCAAAGCCGACAGGAAACATTTTAACACTGGTTTACATGAGACACAGCTGAACTTCCTTTTGTGCAGTACAGTCATGCTTTTGAATTGTGGTACAACAGCAATGTTTAAAAAAAAAAAAACATGATGGGACCAGAAAGTAATACTTTGTTGAACAACCCTTTGGGACAGTTACTGCAATCAGTTTTTTTCTGTAACTCTCAGCCTTCTGCACCTGTTGGCAGGTATTCTGATCCACTGCTCATCAGCAAAGTGCTCTAAATGGTTTTGGACAGTTTATTTTATCCCTTTTTAATAATTTCTCTTTTCAACCACAGTTTAAAAGCAGCGTCTATATTAAATATAATTTAGAAAATTTTAATTTTGTACTTTTTTCAGTTTCTAGTAATTTGAATGACCATTGTAAATCTAGCCTTTTCTATAATGGGATGGTGCCAATACTCCTGAGCACCACTGTACACCTGCTGCTTTTTGGGTAACTCCACCCACTGCCAAATTTTGAAAAATACCAGAAACTGAAGGTGTAGGAGTGTGAGATTTGAGAGGAGCAGATTTTAGGGGTCAGAGAGTGGGTGGGTTGTGAATACACAAGCAGAAATTACTGACAGAAGATCAATGGCCACTAGCAAGATGGAAAGCAACACAGACTGACAAAGCACCTACGCCACAGACTGGTCTTTGAGGTGGAAGACTTCCCCCTCCAGAATCCCTTCAGCTACCAAACACAGTGATGGAAGAACAAGGTAGTTCTGAACTGTATCAGTCTGAGCTTTTAGCACTGCTGAGCCTGTCTGTGGCAACGGCTCTAGCGAGCTCTGACAAGTTGTGGCTGTGGAAGCTGACAGATTTGTCACTGCAAGTAGCCACTGCTACGATTTGGGCTAGCTGTCTTTGCTAGATCAGGATCAGCAGGTAAAGTGTTACCTTTACACCCCACAAAAGCACAAATCCTTCCCACGGCTGCGATATAAACAAGTTGAACAAGTTCACATGGGTACAAATGAGTCTGTGGCTGGTGTTTGTATGCCTGCAAGGCAAGCACATGCCTTTTTGTATATGGAGGGAGGGGTGAGTTTAAAAAAAAAAAAAAAATTCTTATGATGCAGAGGAGCGACAAACACACCTGTGCTACTACCTGAGTGTGAAAAGACGGCATTAAAAATTAGCCTCGGCTAAAATGCTGTAGTATGTGACATCATACATGAAGCATCCCTATCAAAGCAATAAATAAATAAAAAAAACAAAACCTGATTAAATTTTTTTTTAATCATTTGGACCCACAAAATCTCAATTTTTCAATAAAATAATAAAAAAAAAAAACTAATTTTACCGATGTAGGTAGGTGATTTTTATTACAATTAACTAATGCTTAAATTGATTTCAGAGTGTACTCTTTAATTATTATACATAATAATCATTTGTCATATCATTAAATGTGCATTTGCTCTCGATTTTCATGAGCTCACCCAAACATTCACTCTGACCTTTTAATCTGCTAAAATGTCCTCACGGTGTGTAAAAGTCAGTGCATCAGAGGGCGAAGAAACTGGAAAAATACTCTTACATTTGTAGCAAACATGCTTAAAGTCAACTACAAAAAAAAAGGCTTGCAAAGGGATGCAGTGTTTATGAAAATGTAAGCTGTTGCCAGTTTATGCTGTGTTTTGTTGTTGTTTTTTGTTTAGAAAGCAGCTTCCTGTTTTCTTTTCAGTGTGTTTATATTTAGAAAAAGCTGCAACAGATTTCAATGAGTGTTTCAACTATCCCTGTAATGGGTGAGTCTGTGGAATATGAGCCTCTTAGTCAGCGGGGAAGACATGGCCATTAAATTTTTTCTTTCCCTGGGAGAGGGGTGTTGAAGATCAATGAAAGTAAACATTGTTCTTGGTTCGTCTTGTCAGTGAGGAATGTTAAGGTCCATGTCGGTCACAAGGCCCATTGAAATGGCAGTAAACAGTGAAATCCTAAACGTCTTTCAGCTAATTGTTGAAATGACCAAACAAAGGTGGTATTCACGGATTAAGATCTGGTCTGGAAAGATTCTCATTTGTTCCAAAAAGGGCTTCCATTTGCATTATCAGTCATGAATGTCTGCAGTGAAGGGCAAATCTAAAGCATTGTGTTCCATCAGTCTAAACGTGTTAGCATTTATTAAGCTGGCTGGAGCATGTGATACCTCTTTTAGAGAGCAAGCTGGCTGTCTTTTTTTGATTTTTAGAAAATAGAACTAGTGCTTCTTCTGATAGTTCCACTTTGACCTGACAGCAAGGACTGCACTTTTTAAAAAAAGCCGACAACGCAAAAGCTGGTTGTGGTTTTCTGCAGCACAACACATGCATGGCGCTCCCTCCTTTTTACACATAAAGCAACATGTGTCACACAGATGACAGCCTTCAAGTAGCATTTCAGATTTCTGCTGTCTGAACTTTGAAATGATCTAGTGCAAATGTACATTTTTATCTGGGTGACATTGTGAGAAAAGAAGGGGCAGTGTACTGTTTAAGAAGCGTGATTGCTCTGTAGTGGAAGATAATTCTTTCCAGCTCCCAGTTGGTGCTCTCTTTTAGGAATGCCTTCCCTCTATGGTCACTAAATAGTTTTCATCTGGAGTGGGTGGATACAATTTGCTAATCTGAGGTGATTGTCTGATCTGTCTTGGTCGATAGCTGAACATGGAGGCAGAGACTTTGATGTGAACCCTGGTCTGTTTCTGACTCACTGTGCGTCTACAGTTCATTAGTTCTGCTAAAGTCACCTCGTTTCTGCACTCAGAAACTGCATATGGCTGAGCGATGGCTCCTTATAAGGTCTGAAGGGTGTGTTTATTTAATGATCCCAGTTTGAAAGTAGCTCAATCAAGTGGTAGTGACATGTTTGGATGTGGACGGAGGAAAGGAATAGTTTGAGAGTGACATCATTTACAGGTGGATCGGCTGAGGGACCAATGCACCAAAATCTGTTTTTGTTTCGACGAGATTGTACATGTGCATTGTAGCTAAGAAGCAGCTTTCACTGGGGGAGCTCAATAGTACGGACAGACTTGGGGGGGTCAGACTTTCCAACCCCTCCAAACTAAACAAAACCTCTCCACCAGTGATCTAAAAGGGCGTGCACGCTTAACAGCTAAATGTTCAACCCTTTCCTATTATTTCAGTTATTTTCAGCTTTCAGATGAGATCATATGTTTCATAACTGCTCCTTCATTGACCGCTCTTGTGCTCAATAAATCTCTGCTATTAACTGATTGAAGATTTACTATTTTAATATGAATGGTTCAAAGACAGTTATTCCTATAGTCTTCTTTTGTTGACTTTTAGATTTATTCATTTATTTTGTAAGTTTTCTGGCTGTTCTAGGTAACTATACAGCCATGTGATCAGGAAGCAAAGCATGTGCAAGATAATGACCTGAGGAACAAGTTATAAATGCATAGCTGGGGAGATCTTTTGCTGCAATGTCAACATTTTTTCAATCTATTTAAACACAAAAACATATCAAAACAAATGCTTTTTTTTTTTTTTTTTTTTTAAAACGTCAGTGCTGTTTCACTCTCCTCTGCATCCGCTTGTCCTGTTATTTATATAGTGTAAAGGAAAATCTCAGTTTTGGAACTGAAAGCTAAGTACTCTGGCAAAATATTGTTACTAAAAATAGTTTAGATGAACAGGTTATGTGAACGTAAAGCTTGACTCATGCTCAGCATTTGGGCCCAGTCTTCCTGGTAGATAGTTTGGGGCTGTTCGGCTTCATGAAGCACTACACAGTTTTTGTAACTGATTTGTATTAGCACATACATTATTTGTACAATATTGGAGCACAAGTTTTCTTATAGATCCATTTGGTTTTAGATGTGATTATACTTGCTCCCTTCTTGATCTAAAGAGAAAAAACAAGCTTCCTTCATTGAGGTGTCCTCAAAGTTTAATCCAGACTGTCTGCCAGCATCCTTCTGAGATGCCCTCTCAGGTTTCCTCTGATGCATTATTGCCAGGCATTAGGCCCTTATCAGCATCCACCAGCTCACCATGTCACTGAAACTTTTTGGGATATTTTCAGATGGCACGAGTAAAAGGGGGGAATAAAGTCACAGAGACCAGGACAGGAGATTTGGCAGCTTCTTCAAAGAGTTACCATTTGACAGTGGACCACATGGCTTCATTCTTGTGTGGTTCATCTTTCACCATTTGGGCTTGTTGAGGAGTTGGAGATCAAAGTGTTAATCTGGTGAAAGAAGGATAGAAAAGGACTTGACTATCAAAGCTGAGTCTAAAGTTTGGACTAAGCTTGATTACGGCTCACATATTACTGTGTGATTATAATGCATTTGATTACACTGAGATGTAACAAACCTTGAAGTCTGACACTGTAGCACCAGAATCCCTAAGTATCATTAAATGAATAAGGGTGTGTTCTGTATACAAGTGTAACTTTTCATTTGAGGGACTAGTGTGTTATGTAATCTGTTATTTTATCTGAGTACTGCCTCATAGTCATTCATGTGGCTTGAACATGGTGGAAATATCTATTGTGACCTCATCATGCTGTGTGATTAACTTCTCCAGTTCAGCTTCAAACAGGAGCCTAATTTTCTGATAGATGTAAGACAAAAAAGTATAAATGCAGGCATTATTTCCAGACTTTTCTTTTGAAACACTGAAACAATTTAAAACATCCCAGTTTTATCACAGGTGCAGAAGCAGAAATTTTGAATGGTAGACAAAACAATATAATGATCTGCATCCTCCAGATGCTGAGGTGGCTATCATATGGTTTCTGTGCAGTCTGATGAGCTCTTCCTGATCCTGCATGTCTCTGAAAATTCTTCTGTGAAATAGAGGAAGCTGATGTCTTGCACAGGTGTCTGGGGGTATTTAAAAAAAAAAAAAAAAAAAAAGGCTGCAGCTTTTAAACATACTTGCAGCTCCCAGGCATTTTAAAGACGCCAGCTCCATTTCTGGGTCACATAAGAGTGCACTAAAACTGGGTGAGGTGTGCTCCAGATGGGGAATGTTACCTCCACAGGCACACAATAGAAGCCTCAAGTTTTTAAGTTGTCTACTAATCTAAATGCACTCAGGATGCCTCAACATGTTGTTGCTGCCTTTTTCTAGCAAAGAATTTTACAAGAGTGTCCTCTTCAAAGGATGTCCTTTCCTGAGACTAAGTAAAGTTTGTCTGTGGGAGACCACAGACCTCGAACCACCAGGATAAAGTCCAGGATCAGTTTCCAAGTTTGAGTTTTCTGGGGGTTTTTTTAAGAGAGAGCCTAAAAGAATTGCTTGTTTGAAGGTTAAAATGGCTTTCAGACAACTTGCAGTATTTATCTTTGATAAGAACGTGCAAACCATCTGCGGCTGCTGAGTTTATTCAAATACAATGGAATGACTCATGAGCATTTATTACATTCAGCCAGTTTGTTTCTGCGAGCACAAGAACAGTGCTGTTTCACTGTTAGTGGTCATTGTTTTCCGGCTTCCAGCACTGTCCCCTCTCAAATTTGCAAGTTTTGTTCTTGTTTACGGCTGTTTAGTTTATCTCCATGATGAAGAAATCCAGTGTGTGACTCACCTCTGGACTGCATCTGTAACCCAGCCTCTCAGACCCTTCCCTCGCTGTCTCAAACATTATGCCTTACCCTTCCAAAATGCAGTCTTATCGTGTCTCTACAGCATGATAAAATAACTTCTCCATGATGCTGATGAAAGCTTAACAGTTTGGCAAACACAGTTTATGTCTTAAGCTGATTAGGTCATTTGATTTGGTATAAATCCACTTAATAAGAACTTTAGTAAGGGATGAATTTATTGATCAGACACTAATAACTTCCTTTCCTTCTTGACTCTGCAGACAGCATCATAAGGGACAAAGAGTTTGAGGTGATGATGCAGATCGACTGTGAAGTAACAGACACCAGGATCCTCCACATCAGGTCTGCAAGCATCCCACCATTGCTGCGGGTCAATCACACAGACACATTTTACCAACATGCCCCGACTGACAACAAAGCTGCTCCTCCCACCGGTGTGCTCATGGGGTCTGCGTAGGATCACCATCAATCCCAATAAAACTTAAAAAAGAAAATGCAAGACAACACAGTGAACACTTTTTTTTTTTTTTACAGGTTCTTCAAGAATAATGTAGATCCACCGAGCCACCTGTAATTTTCTGTTTTTGAATGAATATGCTCTACAAGACTGTACAAAAACTATACAAAATAAGTTCAAACTGTCAAGACATTTTTCACTGGGTCTGATATCCGGAGGTAGTCAGTAATGGGGTCCGTGCAGAGGCTGGCTCCTTGTGTGGCGACACTGACTTCTCCCTGTAACCTCAGACGCTGTCACATAAGGGTAATTGTTTAGCAGTAGGGGGCAGAGCATTGAACCCTGAGTCACCTCATCATAACACAAATATTTCAACTCCCACCAGCTCTCCTCAAGTCAGCTTTTTTTTTTTTTTTTCTTTTCACGGTAATTAAAGGTAGAAAAGTGCACATCTTTGTTTGGTAGCACAATAATCTCTGTTTTTGCTGAGCAATGAAGTGATGTAATTTTTTTTCTTCGTTTAAATGGCAGGCTTTTATAGATTAACATGTAACACAAGCTCCATTAATTTCCTGCAGCAAAAAGATAAACTCAGGAAGACAGGTGAACTGTAGAAACCAGCTGGTGAACCACTATGTTACTGGCATGTTTCTACTAATTTAAAGATTCCATGTGCTCAGTTTGTTGCACTTTGAAGGATTTTTGTACTTAATTTGAGGCGGTCTTTGCACTGTGTCACACATATTCATGAACAGATTTTTATTTTTATTGTCTCCTCTGTGGTTGTTTTTTTTGTTTGTTTGTTTTGTCTAGATTTTTTTATTTTATTTTTTTTTTCTGTGGAAAGTCTGTAATTCCATTTAAACTCTGTGATTTGTAAATAAAATTCTAAATGGTGAAAGAGAAGTAAATTATAGACTTTAGTAGATGGGCATTTTGGTGTCAGTTTTATCATTAAAAAAAAAAAAATCTCTATTTTCCATTGCAAGATACAAAATTTTAAACCATTGAGCTTAGTCTGGACATCTTTAAAAGAAGAACAGTGTCAAATCTCTCCGTCCTTAGTATTTGATGCCAAAAGCTGGCATTGAAATTAAAAGATGATGGAATTTGTGTAAAATCATAACTTTTTACTTCATTAGCAGTTTGTGGTAAAAATGACACTCTAAATGCAGAACATGATTCAATTCTGGCTTTCAATGCTTTACATTGTTTGGTCTATTTTAAATGACTATAACTTGATTTTTAAATGAAATTATTATTAATGATAAAGTAGTTTTTCACAGTTTGTATGTTAATAAAATTGCATATACCCAATGCTTCTTTTAGCTTCAGGTTTGTATTGTTTTAGCTCAACAGATGTCCATGAGAAACATTTTTTGATGTCAGTCCTTTGTGTGCAGCTTTCCTTTTTTTCTCTTTAATGTTAAGTTTGGACACACCTACAGAAAA
This sequence comes from Telmatherina bonti, assembly GCF_933228915.1. Taxonomy (NCBI): domain Eukaryota; kingdom Metazoa; phylum Chordata; class Actinopteri; order Atheriniformes; family Telmatherinidae; genus Telmatherina; species Telmatherina bonti. The sequence goes on from NC_136626.1 coordinate 25,302,872, forward strand.
TGCAAAACTTGTGTGGTTTTGTCTTATAAGTCCTATTATTTGCTTAAACCAAAATAAACACTGGATTTTGTCTAAGTATACTATCTGTGTGTGTATACCTGCAAGTCTGTTGCCAGAAGTCATATTTTTCTATTGCTTAATAAATTTGTGTTTAGGTGCAATATATGGTTTTCCTGGTATTCTTCCGACATTAACTAAATTTGCGTAGAGAGACTGCTCTAAATTACAGGTTTAAACATTCAGTCGCTCTCATTGTTTCCTGCCATAGTGCTTTCTTTCCTCGCAATGTTCCCCAGTTCAAATGAAAGCTTACAAGCAACAATTAAAGCTACTTTAATGTCACCATTTTATCCAAAAAAATAAAAACACATCTTCCATGTATAGTTTTGAGCTTTATTGCAGTCTCCTCAAAATAGTCTATGTGGGGATAAGTGCTTTCACAAGGAGAAGGATAAAATAAAAGAAATAAATGTTGTAGATAGAATATATGATTTATCCTAAAGTATTGGGATGAGTTCAAAAACCAGATTTTGTTTATGTGCACAAACACCAGCTCAAATACTTTTATGTGCAGTAAAATATTGACTGAGGAAACAGGCTCATTGTTTTTGTTATATTAGATACAAATAAAAAAAATCTTGATAAAACACTTAAAATACTACACTAAAGTATTAATATATACATTTGGGCCCATCCATCTCTATACTGAAGGTCATGTGGACTGATCTACAATCCATTCATATAAAAGGGAACATGGAGCCCTCACTTATGGGTCCACATAGGCAAACTTTATGTCATATGTGACTTGGTGTCCATTGTCCCACGCATACAGAACACCCTCTTTAGGATTGTACTCAATCTGCGTGGTGTATGTGTAGTTATTTATGAAAGGCATTCTGGGAATCATTTGAGTGTTTGTGTGTGTGTCGAAGGCATATTCTAAGTTAGCATCCTTTTGGTTATAGCTGTCAACGGCATACAGGACACCGCAAACAATGAAGCAGTTCCCAAAACTGTTCCTCCTAAGCCCAGTTCTCCAAGTGGTCTCTCTCTGCATGCTGAGGTCTACGGGGTTCAGTCGACTCAGGACAACCACCTCCTGTAGGAAGCCCTCGTCATCAAGCGCTGGGTAGATAATCCACAAACCACTCTCGTCAATGGCAAAGTCAATATCTGAGTGGCTGCGCCATTCCCACGGTGACGAGGACTCCTCAATCAGGGCATCATGGAGCATGGTCCAGGCGGCCACGTTACGCTGCCGTAGGTCAAATTTGATGATGTCACGGGAAAAGGCTCGATTGTAGTAGAAGGCCCCTCCGTAGACCACATGTCCTGTGCCAATCCAGTTGTAAGGAAGCTTGTAGGAGTTGGTGAAACGGCCTTAAAAAGATAAAGGCTTGACTAAGCATAAGCTTCATCAAACAGTATTAAGTCTCATTTTACTGATAAAACAATCGGCTCTCACCTTGTTTAAAAACCTCCAGGTTCTGGAACTCTATGAGGTTGTTTCCATAATAGAAGTTTGTGACATAAATTTTGTCATCAGCAGCCTTTGGGTCCTTCATCCATGCTCCCTCAGTTCTGCCATAGGTATTGTGAGTGACTGGCTCAGAGATGGTTGCCAAAGTGTCCTTACATTCCCCTGTGAAAACCCAGAGAGGCATAAGCGAGGAGTAAAGGCGGTTTAATGGTATTTAGAGCAATGCCAGGGAGTCTGAAAATAATTACAGGCTTTTGTTTTAACAAACTTGAACCACATAAAGGGCGAGGTTGCCACAGGGGATAGTGGAAGAAGTTTAGGGATTTACTGAGAAATATCCATTTGATTTTCTCTGATTGAGAAATGTTAAAGTAAGTCTTTTCCTTTTGGCAACAAGAAAACTTACTGTATTATTTTTTAATAACCAATTTGAAGGAAACTCAGACTTTCTAACTGTAAGAGGCCATAGGTTTCAAATGAATTATTATTTACCAGGTTTCCTTGAAGATGATTCCTCCTGCCTTTGTATTGGTTTACTGGCATCCTCATGGCCTTCCTCCTTCTCCTCCTCTTCCCAGCTGATTTGGTATGACTGTTTGACTCCAGTGGCCTGTCTGGTAATGGTAGAAGAGGATGGTGCTATTGTTGCAGCAGTTGTCAGAGCATTATTTGGAGGCAAAGCTGAGGAGGAGTCCGTTTCATTTTGTGGTGTTGTAGCATCGGGCTGTGTGGAGGTAGAAGGTGTGGGATGTGCTGAGGCTGAGTTCGGTGGGGTCTGCATTGTGACAGTCGTAGCAGATGGAGTGCTGGTAGTTGAACCCTCCGTCACAGGGTCGTGTGTATTAGTGCTTTGATAAGTCGCTGTACTGCCAGGTATGGTTTGTGCTTGATCTTTCATTTCAAGGCTGGAGGTTTCCCTCTCAGTGACGGGCATATCCCTTGTTGTTAATGCTCGTACCATTTCCTTTGTGGTGGTGTTATTAGTGGGTTGAGTTGTTTCTTCAGGACTGATGCTTAAAGGAGAGCCTCCCACCTCATCCACCAAAGAAATGGGCCACTTGGTGACTTCAGGAGCGATTCCTTCAGTAGTCTGGGGCATCATGTTTGTGGTTTTCTGTTCATCTACTGTACTGTTTGGTCCAAATTCGACACTGGTTGTGGTAGACACGTCACTTGCTGAATGTGTAGACATACCAACTGTTGTGGTTCCAGCAAAGCTGAATATCTTATTGTGAAACTCTGAAACGGGCTCAGTTTCTTCTGTTTTTACAGATTGGCTGCTTTTCCTCGTAATGTGAGCGGAATTTGGCGTTTTTGCTTGAAATGATCTAAATCCTGGTCTCATCCTGGGCCGAGGGGCTTTGTGTAGAAGAAGATTCTCTTCGATGAAAAGGTTGACTGAGCCATCACCGCTGAATCCATGATATTCAAAAACTAAAAGTGACAAAAGGTAATATAGGATTTTTTTAATATATAAATTTATTTCAACATGAACTCATAGTGCATATTGACACTAGAAATCATTCCCATTTGTTACTTAATCTGGGATTATCAATAAAAAGTAAATCATAAAGTGTAAGTGTATGCATCAGTGATTTAAAGTGATCTATTTAAAGGTGACAGCTTTATTAAACTTACAGTTTTCTCCAGGCTCTCCATCATCGGCCACCATGGGATCCGGCTCTGCTTTGTAAAAAGTCATCCCTCTGATGATCATTCCATTTGGGCCGGTCTTCAGCACCTGTGGAGCTTCCTTATTAGCCATGTTTTTGGGAGTCAACTGAGGTTTGACCTCAGTGATCTGACCAGGGCCATCTGTCTGTGGCAAAGATGGATTTTCCCCAATAAACTTCCCTTCATGCCTCTCCTGTTAATGACATTATGCAAGTCGTAGAAAGATCCTTTAGTCTGCAATAAAGATGAGGCCAATACATCTGCTCTGCTAAAACTGCATTTCTAACATGTTTCTAAACAAACTGAAGCCACTTCTCTCATATTTTTTTCAGTTAAGACATGAGGGCTTACATTTAGAGTGTTCATCAGCAACTTTTTTTTTCTATCATGTTTCATGTTAATATAATAACAATGTTCAATTTTAGTCAAGGGGATTTTAATACATAGAGACATGTTCTGCAAAAGTTACTTAAAACATCTAGTTTAATTCTAACTTTTATTAAATTTACTGGATGCTTCCCACAAGATCCCCTGGAAAACATATTAATCTGGTGAATCAGCTGCATGTGGAGTCCAGGTCTGCAGAGTGCAATACTGCTGGACATCCTATCAAGTTTATATTAAAACAGTCCAGAACCAGCACCCAGGGGGATGACCTTGACCTGAGGTCCGCTATTTTTCACTGATCCTGCCAAATATTTCAATTACATTAAGAGCTACACATTCTTTTTGCTTGACAGTGGCTGAGTGAAGGACTTTGTGCTACTTTTGAAACAATGCGTGTAACTTTTGTTTTAGTGAAAAGTTGAGAAGCAATATGTGAATCCAGTTGCTTTTTTAAACATTTGTCCCTTTCCTGCAATGATCAAACAACTGGATTTGGTTTGAATAATTACAGTTCTTTCATGAATACCAAGCAAAAGTACAGCTACAATGATTATGTTTATGACACAAATACACAGAAATAACTTCCAAAAGGGTCTTTAAATGACTCTGAATTCACAAATCAGATGAGTCAGTAGAACATAGATTTGCATCTGGATGATAGTGTATAAAATTCATATTTCAGGGAAATAATTACTGGCATACTATGTTATGACCATGTTCCCGTCTGTTATTACTGACAAATTACCTCTGAGCTTTCATATGCTCCTGCCTTTTCAACCTCAGAGAGCAGCCCTTCATCCTGATGCTGATGCGGAGGAGGGAGAGGAGTAAGTGGGACTTCAGTCACCTGTACTTGAAATGGAGGATTCTCCTGAGGATTCCCCTGATCCAAGCTGTGGTTCTGAGACACCACCTTCATAAAGTGAAGGACAAATGAAGAAATTGAACATAAATTAGATAAGCTTTAGTTATAAACATGTGCCATCGCCGAGTGAATAATGGGGCTTACATGCCAGTCATTTTGACTCGTCATCGATGGAAAAGTGCAGAAGTTAATTCTAATTTCTTGTGTTAGTATGTTGGGACAGTAGAAGACCCTGAAACTGAAGGAACTAAAAGGGATTCAAACACCAGCTGTTTAAAAGAAAACAAAAAAAACAAAACAAAACTTTCCTGCTGTCATGTTCTGAGACAAAGGTTTGTACATTAGATGCATCTTTTCTAGTATAAACTTAAAAATGTGTTGATCATCTTGTTCTTTATTGCTGACGTCACTACAGTTCTGTAGAATAGCAACATATCTTTTCTAATAAAACCTGGACAGTTAGTGCTGATTAACCTGCTTTGACAGTTTGTTCATTGCAACTTTTTTAACATTAGCCAGTTCATTCATTTTTCATGGATGCTTCATGTCATTCTGATTATAATGATTAAATAAAAAATGATCATTTACCTCATCAAGTGATCCCTAACCAAAACAGAGGCACAAACATTTGGAGCCTTTAATAATTGGCATTTTCTTAATTTCATGTTATTTCTGAAAAAGTACTTAAGAAGCTGCAAGCCGTTATCAGTTAAATACTACCATAGTGAGATACGTCACAATATTTTTTACATACTAAAAGGAAATCCACAGAAAATCTACGGAATGTCTTTTTCAATCATTGAAGAAGTTGGACTCCTTTCTGAAGGCATGGTACATAACCTTCCAGCTAGTTTTGCTGCACCTGTTAGGGTGGGACAGCGTTGTATTTAATGATGGATGTGAAGTTTGATGACTTCAGCAAAATCCTAGCTACACCACCCAACTTTCATCTGAAGAGAGTTGTCATCAGTAATCAAAACTGCAGATGCAGCGTAACTGTTCAAAATGCTTTTTAAAGCCTTTCATTGGGCAAATGACCATATTTGATCACTTCATTGGACATAAAAAAATGCCTCAGCATGCTCGTCTATGAAGACCTGAAAATCAATCTTGACTCCCAAAGCTCTCTGTGATTGCAACACCAGTTGGTTCCAGCTCCACTCTGGATTACATAATTTAAGCTTTCCTTTAGATCGGTCATATTTACATCTTTAAATCATTTACTAAAGTTATAATGTAAAATACCAAAGACAGATGTCACAAAGAATTAGATTTTTGAGAAAAAAATAATTAATATTCTGTTTGATAAAGTTCAAAATGAAAATAGTCAGCACATTTTCCAGCTCCAAAACCCCCCAAAATCTGAACCTTGTCCAGAAACATTTGATAAAATCTACTAAATTATGTCATCAGGAGCCTAAGCACACATGTTGCTGTGACTTAGTCGTTTAATTATATTTGCATACATTGAATGTCTGGCTTTTGCACCTTTTCGATGTGATCCACGCGGTCTAAGAGCTTATTGGTAACGGAGTGCAGCTTGAGTAAATCCATTCCATAGAAAGAGCCCTCCAGCAGCTCCAGGATGGTGGACAGCTGCAATGACCAGATAGATTCCGTCAGAAGTTTACCTCAGAACATGCCATGAATAAAACAGACCCATTCCCAACTCTTTTAAACCGAATTTCTGATGGTGCACATCACGTTGAAACACTTTTTCCTGAGTCTCATCAAACAGGCTATGATATCCAGGCTTGTTCACAAATCCAGTGACAAAAACTCTGGGGACTTTGCGCACTTGAGGTGCATGTGCAGATTGAAAATGGACAAAATGAAGCTTCACCTTAACATTTTCTTTCCCAGCTTCCCTAAGTTTTTTAAGCCTGAATTCTCCCTCGCATGGATTGACTGCTGACGGAGGAGCGATGCAGGCGCACTTGCAGTGTGGTCCTGAGGTGACAGTCTCCACCGTGTAGAAGTCCTGCGCCGTGGCTCTGCCTTCCTCTATCCGCCGACAGGCGCTCCTGCTCAGGGGTCTGACAACACATTTACACCGACAGTCAGAGCCTTCCGAGAGGGCTTTCACTTTGTCATAATCACCCAGCAGCTATAAAGAGAAGAGGACGAATGTATTTTCCACCAGTCTCAATCACAATTTTACCCACAAAATAATTAGAATCTTTCAAAATAAAACACCTTCTCATCATAGAAGAGGCGTTTTTCTCCTACCTTTGATATGATGCTCTCTTGACCTTCAGTCTCCTCTTGCAGCCTGTCAGCTTCCTCTCTGCTTTCAAGCTGAGTACTTGGATTTTCACCCAAAGGTTTGGGTGCCACAAATCCGCATGAGAAAACCGCGCAGCAAACGATGACAACGCATAACTTATACATGCTGTGGCTCCCAGAGCTCCAACAAATCTACTGTCACGGTGAGTTATGGATAACAGGCACAGCCTGACACCAGTTTGTTCACCTTCAGAAGAAATTCATAGCCTCTGTAAGAGTCCAAAAATAAGAAAAGTATCTCCAAAAACTGCATGTGAAATGTAAACATTAAGCTTTACATCGTTGTTTTTCATACTCAAAATGAATGGCGGAGAAGACAAAAAATAAGATGCACTCAGTCAGAGATCTGCCGGCATCTGCAGCTGATAGGAGGCAGATCACACTGACGAGGAGGAGCTGACCTGCTTCATGGGAGAATTGACAAAAATGAAGCAACTCAGGACTTGCGCAAAACATCTTGACAACCTTTCTAGAAAAATAGACTGAACGATGTTTAAAGAAACAATAGCTATTTATTTTGTTTAAAATGAAAACTTCCTGGCTGTTATGAACTCTGCAGCCCAGTTCCAGCTGTGCACGTGCTGCCCTCTAGTCGCAGAAAACTTACTCCAGACAATAAAATGAAGCGCTTTAAATACAACAGTTCGCTTTTATTTTAAGGCACATTTACTTTAACAGATATTATTAATTAAATTTATACTTGTAGTGAAACATGTACACCCATACAGAAAAAAAAAGGACATGTCAATTCCAATGAAGGCACACGGTGCCATGTTGGTATGAAAGAAGATTTTGACACGACAGAAAAAATAAAAGTAATCTTGTGTTGTGATTCAAATAGAATAACTCTATCTGGACCTGTCTTATTATCATTATTTTAAGAATAAACTAATCTTACATTATATAACTTTAAAATGCAGCAGTTCACATTAAAATATACAGACTTCAAATCCAAATAAACCCCCGTTCATATTGTCCATTCTGCAGTTTATCAATAATTAGACCTGATCAAAGGACGAAAAGAATAAAGTGCTATAGAATTTTGTATGTAATTTTTGTCCAATGAATGGAAGCAGTTTTTTTACAAATCCCACAGCGTAATGTCTTATTCAATCCTGATATATTCATCTGTGCTGAGCTTTATTAAAAAATATTAAATACCCCTTCAAATCTTTAAAACCAGCATTTGGAGAACCCCAGAAAGTGAGACCTCTTAAAGGTATGTGTACTTTAGTGCTTAGCTTAAATACTCAAACATGAGTATGGTTTGTGTTCTTTAGCACCCTTCGTTTTCTATTCTTTCCTCTGATGCCACAGGCAGAATGAGGTGAGAAATTCGGCTCCACAGTCCACCATACTTATCAAGGTCCATCCTATCAAAGGACACAGGGTAGCCATTAGATAGAAACTTTTTTTGAAGGTGGTCGTCCACCATCTCTTCCACAGTGCTCAAGTGAATTTTTTCAGGGATTTCCTCCTCCTCACCCAGCAATACTGTAAAAATCAGAAAAGTCTTTTTGTATGCAGCATTTTCATGGTCGCAGTAGCGGTAGAAAATAAGCGTGGATCCTGGAGGCAACTCTTCAAAACGATGAATGACAGCCACGGGTTTATCTCCTTCAAAAGCTCCCTGCAACTTGCTGTCAATGTCCAGCTTGACTTGGTCACTATCTTGGCTGGCTTTGCTGACTCCATCAATCTGGAGGACAGAGGCGTTAAGTGCAGAGGAGAAGGCTGAGGCCAGACTCTGAGCTAAGCAGTACAGTGTTCTCTCAGCTCTGAGGCCAGACGTCAGGATTAGGCTGACAGGCTCAGTGGGATGGGCAGTCTGGAGGTGTCTTTTCAGGTGGATTCTGCTCCTGTTCCAGACTTCTGCACGCTGGTTAGGAAACTGAGTTTTTACTTTTTCCATCTGCTTGAGGAAGACATCTATTTGCCGCACATCAGTTTTTGGAGGTGGGAATTCATAATACAGTCGATGCTGTATCAGGATGCCAACGATCACCACTCCACACACTAAAATCCAGAATATTATTTTTTCTCTGGAGAAAGGGCCTGTGTGATTTAAAAAAAGATGTCATTTTTTTTGACTAGTACATCACATAAAAAACATACACACATTGTATAATTTCAAGTGACAACCACCCCAGAACTTTTCTGATTTAATCATAATATATAGGAGAGAATTCTAACAAACTTACCACCAGAAATATTTGCAGTTTCTGAAAGTGCTGGTTCAGTTGCCTCTGTTTGGTTTGGGCCAATGATTTCTATTTCAGGTCTCTGCTTATCTGACTGCTCCATCTCTGATGCTTCCTGGAGAAACGGTGTGTCTTCTGGAGCTACATTCTGCAGTGTGTTCTTCTCTTCTTCTGGAGCTGAAATGTTTAACAAATCTAGCCACAGAAAAACAAAACAAAAAGTTAAACACAAACAGACAAGAAACAAAAAATCTGTTGATGTTTGAAGATTGTGTCTTTGGTACACATATATGGAAACAGTCTCAGGGATTTCTGTAAGACAAGATTCACCTCCTTCAATTTTGGTGTTTGTATCATTAATAGCTGTGGAGTCTGATTGTATGGGCCCATCAACCTGCTCATCCATTCTCTCATTCGGTACTTCCTGAAGGTCTGCTTCTCGTGCTTTTTGATCCTTGATGTAGTCTTCTCCTGCTGAAGTAAAAAAACAACTTCAACATATGCCTTAGCTCTCAGGCAACTGAAAATGCCATGGCTGTTTAAGAAGTGAGGGTAAAGTAAGAAATAAGAACCTGTTGGAATAGTTGCAGAGGAACACTTATGTGAAATCTCCTCAGAAGCCATAGCTTGCTCATCAGTCTTTTGTGATTGTTTGCTGTAATCCCCGTGACTTTCCTTATCAGCCAAAATGTTGTCTGCTGTAGAAGATATTTCTGTACCAGGCAGCCGCATAGTTTCAGCTGAATTATTATCTGCAACCAAAGTAGAAATTAAGTTTAATCTGACAGTAATTTTTGAAACAAACTCAATTCGAATTTTTATTCTTACCTTCAACTTTGGGCACCATGTCCTCATAAGTGTTGTTTAGAGCCTCTTTGGTTGCAGATGTAAATGATAAAGTTGTACATTAATAGATTCAGTGATGACTATGTTTTATTTTCACTGTATATAGAGAAACATATTTAATGTGTGATGAATAACTGTTGAGCTTGCTTGAATAATTTACCTTTTGAATATTGCTGTTTCACATAATCAGAAACATCCGCTGGTCTAGACTTGTCACTTGACTGTGTTTCATCTTCCTCGAGTTCTATTAAAAGAATATTAATGTAAATACGTTGAAAATATTTGTGATTGTTAAAAAAAAAAAAAAAGTTTAAAAGGTGTCTTTTGTCATTGGTGTTTCAGTACCTTCTTTGTGCTGCTGGGAGAAATCCAAGCCATGTTGTTGCTGTTCATCTGCCATGACTTCAGCTGGGGACACTATTCACTTAATGGATATACATACACATTTTTTTTTATTTAATTTATTTTTATTTATTTATTTATACATACCTACCTACATACATATACATATATATATATATATATATATATATATATATATATATATATATATATATTGCATACACTGCATATACTGTCCAAAGTCCAAAACTTCTAGATGTTAATCAGCTGCAGCACTTGCTATATTAGCTTGGTATGAAGTCTTTAAAAAAAAAAAAAAAAACTAAAAAAAAAAAAAACCCCCCAAAAAACTTAAAAACATTTGTAAAGGTAGGTAAAAGACAAACCATTTCATATTAAACTAAGTATTGGGATAAAGACGATCATCTGTTGCGAACTTGGGTTGTGATATAACTAAACGCTAATTATTTGTACGACTGAATTAGCTGCTAGCATAAAATAAGAAAACAGATGAAGAGAGCAACCCAGCTGGCTGGTTTGTCGGGGACAAGGATCCAACATCATAAATCAAACAAAAATCTATGTATCTTCCTATATACTAGTCAGCAGGTTGTGAGACAAGATAAGGATCGAGTTGTTTATTCTGACATGCTAGTTTAGCTAGTAGTTAGCAAAACACCACATGACTTCAGTTCATATACGTTTTTGGTGTATAATACAATTTCATAGGTGGACAGAAAAAATATAAATATGTAGTTTTTTGTTATTACCACCTCATAGCAATCGTTTCCTTGACCTGCGAGTAGAAGGCAACGCTCCTCTTTTTAAGCGAGTCCCACTGACAAGTCACCAAATCAGGGCGGAACCTTCAGTGCTGTCCTTGTTTCCAGAAGTGAATTAGGCGCAGCCCGGAAATCAACACGTTCCGTCGGGAAATGTCTCCCCTAATAACAATAGGGAAGTCTGACGTTCCTTGCTGTGGTTTTTGAACAGTATGTTGTGTTGTGTTACGCATTTGATGTTTTGGAGTAGCTTGGTTCATTTTTAACCATCAATGGATTCCAAGATGTCTACAAATAAGGCTTCTATGCCTCCGAGACGATCGACAAGGTCTCAAGAAAAGGTGGCAGGAAAAGGTAAGCGGACTGACCGATTAGCTTCACCGTATAGCTCACACTGTCTCACTTTTAAGTTTAGCATCCATGTATTTAAAAATGTGCTTAAACTATAGCTTGCTTTGTTAACTTCCAGCAATTTTCTATTGAAAACTGAAAATGGATAAAACTAAACATAATGTGATAGCATCAGCTATATATTTAAAACCATGGCTGAAGTGAATAACTTTATTCTAGCATCTTGGGGTAATAGCATCGGATCAAAAAAGAAAGAGAGCAGAAAGATCATGAAGTCGGTGCATCAGAAATAGGAAATGTCGACAAGTTCAAGTATGATAAACACTGAAATGTGTGAATCTAAAAATAAGATGATACGATACGAGCACCTCTAAACACACTTAGTATTTTAAGTATTTTAAGAATTTCCATAGCAGTTTTCACACGTATTTATTACAATCTTAAAATGTTTGTTAAACATCATCATTACTATCTGACAGGATAATACACCTTACCCCTCTCCAAAAACTGTTCAGAAGCTGTTTCAGAGCACGACATCAAAATTAAATGAGTTTACTTGCCATACAAATTCCTTTGTTTTAACTCGATTGTGTCCCCATGATTGACAGGTAAAAATGGATGTTTAAGTCTCACCTCAGAGTCAGAATGCAATTGTCCACGATTTTAAGTAGGTCTGATGTCTTAATCATATTGATATATATATTTATTTTTTTAAATGAATATCCTTTATCTCCAGCATTGAGTTTTGAGCCAACCCCCAGGGGCCCTCTGAAACGGACCAGAATCAAAGTAGATCAGCCTTCGGCTGCAGTTGTCAATGGTTCCAGAGATGTTGAAAATGGCTTGGATGATGAAGGTGGGATGCTCCAATTAACCATATTTCTATTATCATAACAACTGAGATGATAATCATTTACACTATTTATTTGTTGCTTTTTGTTATTTAACAGATCCTGTTTGTTATTTTACAGAGTACCCTAGCAAGAAGAGCCGATTGGACACTGCAGGAGCAGATGGTGACGGGAACTCCGACAGTGACCATGAGATGGATGTCAAGGAATCAGCGGAAGAATTGGAGAAAAATGAGGATCAGGAAATGGAAACTGTAGAGGAGTCTTCGAAAGACAGCAATCTACCAAAAACATGCAAAGGTTGAGGCTTTCAGAATCAATACATATTAGGACAAATATTTTTTGCTTTAAATGATCGAAGATTAACAGTAGACCAATTTATATCTTTTGCTGATTTATCCTAATGGAATGGGGTTTTGCCAAAGTAGCACACTGTGTTTTCTTTGACAGTCTTTTTTTTAATTTATTACCAAATATATTGTTTATAATTTTACACAGTTTCGTGCTCAGAGCTAGATCAGAGCTTCACTGTAAAGTCAGATTTATGCCAAAATTTCATACAACCCCAGTTTTTTTGTGTTGCTTTATTATAACTTCTAATGCATGCAGCTGTTTTAAATAGCGGAACGTGGTATCACATTTGCTTGTGTGCTGTTGTCATTTTACTTTCAGTAGGAGGTAGATGAGCTTCATTAGACTTCTGATTAGATCTAATGGTTTTTAGCTTATCCGTTTTAAATAATGAGGTTTTTTCTTTTGTCTAATTAGATGCCCTTGGAGCTACGAGGTTAAATCCTCGCGTGGTGCTTGGCCAACGCTGTCCAGTGATTAGTTCTTTCAGCGAAAATCAAGACTGTCCGAAGCCCAAGACAGGTAAGAGAACACTGCAGCTTGTTTCTGCTTGTGCAAAAACTAATTTGAACTTATAAATGTTCATTATTTTGTTACATAAGTATTAGCTTAAGGTAAGATAATTTGATTGGCATTGAACTCACTTGTTTTTTGTTTTCATTTAAACCAGCAGCAAAAGCAAATGTGTCTCCAGTCAAACCTGCTATGCGCCTCAAACCAACAGAGATCAAACACGATGTGCTGAAACACAGCATGGCTGATTATCAAAGGACAATGGAAGCCAAAGCTAAGACCGCAGGTATCAAACAATTGATATTTAATGTAAAGTGATTTTTGTTCGGAAAGATGCATTGAGTGTCTGTTGAATCATCTTTGGCAAGATTTTTATACTAACATATGAAACTTCATTTTTAGATAAGCCCAGAGTGAACCACATTGGCCGAAGCATGTTTCAAGCTTCTGAGAATACTTACACAATACAACAACATATAAATAGCATTCCAATAAAAAGAGAAACTGTTCCCAGAAGACCAGGTATTGCATTTTTCGCTGTAAATAATTTGCTGCATCTGATGAAACTGAAATATTTTCAGAACTGATATAAGATTTTGCATTTAGAGGGGACTGGGAAAACTGTTACTACCAAGAGAAGATCTGTAAATTCCTGTAGAGGTAAGGTTTACATATCATCTTCAGACTAAAAATTTCTCATGTTTTGCTACTGTGCATTTTAATGTGGTTTTTTTCCTCCTGTCTTTGCAGGATTTATGTGGTATTTATGGCGTTTGGTGTTCCTGGTGCTGCTCAGTTCTGCTACCATGCTGGCTTACAAGATCATTCCTGTACTCCAAAGGACAGGAGGTAGTGGAGGGCGTCCATCCAGGGAGGTGAAGCCAGAAAAGTTTGCTGAACAGCTATCGCTTCTTGAGACTCAGTTCCCCAGACAGCAGTCTGAGTTGTGGAAGAGGAGTAAGATCCACCTGGAGAAGCACCTGAAAACAGAAAAACCCACAGAGCCTGTTAGTCTGATCTTTACTGCAGGCCTCAGGGCTGAGAGGACACTTCACTGCCTGGCTCAAAGTCTGGCCTCCACCTTTTCATCTGCCCTCAATGCCTCTTTTCTCCACATTGATGGAGCAAGTAAGGCCAGTGAGGACAGTGACAAGGTGAAGCTTGACATTGACAACCAGCTGCAAGCAGCTTTTGAGGGAGACAAACCTGTGGCGATCATTCACCGATTTGAAGAGTTGCCTCCTGGTTCCACCCTTATTTTTTACCGCTACTGTGATCATGAGAACGCAGCATACAAGAAGGTGTTCTTGTTGTTTACTTTGCTGCTCCCTCAAGATGAGATCAGCAATCAGCTCAGTCTGAAGGAAGTGGAGGAGATGGTGCAAGAACATGCCATGAAAAAGTTGGTGGGCGCTGAAGGAGAAGCAGCCTTTAATAAGATGGATATTGACAAGTTTGGTGGACTGTGGAGTCGCATCTCTCATCTGATTCTGCCAGTAGTGTCAGAGGTGGAGATAGAGCAAGGTGGATGCCCACATAACAAGCTAGCATCCCAGAAATAAAAGGGTACAGTGTTGGAACAAACTGATTGTGAATACTGTGCAAGAAGCAACGTAACTATATTTACAAGTAAAAATGATTGTGTTCCGTGGTATTTTGCATACAGGCTGGATTTTAAACGGTGATCTCGACCAGAGACAAGAACCTCCACTCATTGAAGTAATGTGTATAATTCTGTTTAAAGAAAAAGATTTAAAAAAAAAATTTATATATGTAAACATGAGTAAGATTTGCATGAGGGGACATTATCTCATGATCTTCACTTTGTGGACATGAAACAGATTTTCTCAGGCAGATGTAGAAAACTATAAAGGCTTGTTTTGTATCCAAGTATTCATATTCACTCTGTTTTAAAGCATTTTTCACCCATTTTCATCAGCAAGGATCCCACTGGATCTTCATTTAAAACTTTCATTTGTTATCCATGTTCTTCTTGTAGGCAGAAATTCATAATTCTCATTTTGTATAAAATCTTGTTTATGATTGATGGGCCTGAAGGTATGTCACTTAAGTGTCTGTGTGTTAACTCTGTGTGTTTTTGGTTGGTTTTGAACTGAAAAGGAAACATTTTTGCTTTAAATATCCATCTTATCCAGATTACGGGCTTTACTGAGTAAATATTTTAAAGTCTTTATTTTTTTCCCTCCTTTCCTGAAGATGTATATTTGTGATGTGTTTTTTAGACTGAAATATTTTGTGATAGCTGTACATATATAGGATATTAAAAGTTTCAATCTTTGCACTTGTGAAGAAAGCACTAAATTACATTGAAGATGTCCATTTAAAGGTGTGAAGGTTTGCATGAAATCCTTTAAATTTATAAGAATATTTTGACTGAATATGTCCAATACAAAATGTGCCTTAAACATATGTTGATAGGACGGTATTTGATCATTACCAAAACATTTATGAATTGGTACCTAATATCTATTAGTTTTGTTTCCTATGTTTTCACTCATTCCTGTTATTTCCCTCAGATTTTGTGTGTGTGTGTGTGTGTGTGTGTGTGTGTGTGTGTTGCTCATATGAAAACCTCAATATGTCCAATAAATGTTATTCTGATATCCAAGAAAATTGATGATTAAAATCAGGAAAAGTGGCTGTACATAGTCCTCCATGGGTGGCATTTATTTTTTTTTTTTTTTAAGAACAATCTTCTCCCTATTTAGCTGTAAAACATGTGATTTGTTAGTAAGACATTACAGTTCAAGCAGGAAGTTACACATTTACAACAGCAGCAGTTCAATCATTTACAAAATCCAGTTGTAATGAAGATAACGTTTATTCAATGACTTTGATAATCACAGAGACAAAGTTCTTGACCTCAAATTATGTGTAAACTGAATAAATAAAGTTGCATCACTTTCAATATTTAACTGAGAAACAAGGAAGTAACTACAAGTTCAATAATTTGGGAAAAAATTCAGATTGTAAGCTGACGTTAAGAGTTGGGTGAGTCATCAAAGTGATCTCGATAACAACTCGGCTATTCACGTAAATCTGACTTTAATGAAGTAGCCTAATTTCACCAAAATGTTGGACTAAAGGTTTACTTTGTGGAGTTACACAATCCAAAAAGGTGAACTTCTGGAATTCATATTAATTCCAGGCATCCACTAACCTTCCATAAGTACTGAGGAGATTGATGTAGTAAGGTTTTGTTTTCATCTGAGAAACGCATTCCACACAGTCACTGAGCAGTAAAATGATCACTCCTCTAAAACACTTCCTTGGTAATGACTGTGCCTGGGACGATGCGGTACATGAACATACTGTAGGAGAGTCAAAGCTGAGAAGTTACTGTTTTTGAAAATGAAAAAGGAAAAAACAAAGTGTGTAATTTGTACACATTTAAAATATGATGCAGTTTAAAGGTTGTTTTGTTCGAATTTCTTTCTAAAAAAAAAAAAAAAAAAAAAATCCTTCATACAGACAGAAACATGCCTTAATAAATACAAGAAAAAAAAACAACATGTATGTTAATCTGAAAACTGACTAAATTATTCTCTAAACACATGTTTTTACAGCTGGCTGCACAGAACTAATTTTACTGACACTCAAGTAGTCCAGGAATGACAGCTGCAGTAAAAACCAGGTTTCCAATCATGAAGATTGTTGCGAACATAACCATTTTGACTGGAGAGAAACTCTTCTGGGATCCAGAGGTGAAGAGAAAAAAACAGACATGAAATTACATTTTTTACTCTGATGCACAATTTATCTTGGCCCAAGATAGTTGTCATGACAATGCAATATGTCAAAGCAAACAAACAAAAAAGGTCTCACCTTTATGCCTCGTGGCTCATGTTTGTCATCTTCTGAATTTACAGCAACAGAAAATAAACAAAATTAATTGCTTTTCACATGAATTTATATAGCATTTAATGTCTTATTTCCAAACAGTAAGGTATTGCATTTAGAACACATTAGTTACCATTTTCATTTTTCTTTTGTTGTTTTCTTTTTCGGACATTAAACTCAGAGACGCAGATTTCATTCAGGCGAATCCATACTGTGTACATGATCACTACAATAAAAAGCCAGTATAGTGCCTTGTTCTCTTCGCGGACAATAATGCAGTTGGTAACTCCAACAAGGATAACGGCAACTGTGTGAGAAATTTTGAAAACAATATTAGAGCGGTAAAAAGACAATACAAATATCAGCAGATGTAGCGAGAAGTGGGATATTAATCTAACATATTGTGAACGTCTTCTTGCAAATATTAGTTTCTGTCATAATCTAAAACTGATATGTTCACACTGATTGTGTCATTTTCAAAAATGGTCACTTTGAAGATGATGCAGCTCATATTTTAAACAAACTTCACAGAATAACCTCTGTAAAACGAGGATAACAAAAATATATATACAACACAATGAATTGCTATTTTTATTATAGGCAGAGCTTAAGCTAAATAGTTGGTGGTGTCTGGTCACGCCACAGTAGCTGATGGTCTTTTCTTGGTGGGAAAACATAAAGGAACAGTTTCACTTCCAAGAAAGTCCTTTTTTGTCGATGCTTTAGCAGAGGAAATCAGGTGTTACAGTTGGTTGAATTTAAACCAAATAGTCATGTTTTCAATGTGAATGTGGGATCAATCTCTTCCTATTACTCTTGGCAAAAAAATATTTTTCAAATCTCACCAAAAAAAAAAAAATCAACTGCTGTTCTAAACACATTTACCAGTAAAGCGTTTCTTTTTTCATAGATCAAGTTTAAAAACCCAAGTTGTGTCAGATATGCGTTCTTACTTGTGAAAACACGGTGGATGATGCAACAGACTTTGTGAGCAAGGCCCCAGATCTCCTTTCTTTAACAGAGTAAAAGAGTAAAACAACAAAAACCCGTCAGTGCTTCACATGTTCAGGGGAAATCAAGGGAAATATTTAGACACAAGCAACAGAGTTACCTACAGTTCATGACTGGGTCCCAGTGGCAGTAACAAAAGTCCCAGCTCTATCAAAATGATCCCAATCAACACACCCACCAGAACAATGAGAGTGACCTAAAAACATTCGCACATATTTAGACACATTGGCAAAACCTCAGGAGGCATAAAAACTGAAGGGTTTCACAGTTCAAGTTATTACTTACTCCATCTGACTCGGCCATGAAAAAAAAGACCCAAGACAATATGGCAAGTCCAGCACAGACTGCATTGCAGAATATCAAACCCTAGACGAGAAATTAAATACATTGAACATTAATCATGTATTACCTGAAAAATAAGAATTAATTTAGTGTTGTTAAAATCACAAATAGGCTTAAAATGATCTTGCCAAATAATGACATACAATCTGGAAACTACACAATAAATTATAGATAACTTATAATGTTCAGTTGATTCAGTGAAATGAAACTCATTTTTGATGCCAGTTGGAATTTGTTGAATCCGTAATCACACAACAGTTCTTGATGGTGCAGGGTGCACCATCTCAATGTCAGCATGGAATGAATGTGAGGACAACAGAGTATGCATGTAGAACAAATGTATTTACAAGCACTCAAAATCTAAAGTCAAAATCTCCAACTGGTGTTTTACCTTTTTTAGATGAAGTTCGGATTTGCTGATACATTGATCCACAGTCTATTGGAAAAATACCACGAGAAATCAATGAGACTGCATACAAGATTTCACTGGAAGTACGGTGCAGCATGGGTGACATATTGTGTTTTAATATACATGTAGGTATATATGTTACATACCCACGCCACCCCTTCCACAAGATTCTCCACACACATCACCACTAAGCCAAAAATCTGAGAAAACATTTTTTCTTTTTTTTAAACTTGAGTTAATGCATAATTATCTATGGATTGTCAGAGGATCAAGTTTACCTCCATCATTGGAAAACTGCAAGGTGGTGGCTCTGGAGTGATTGTAGGTCTACAATACACATAATCCACACGGTCCCAAAAGACTGTAAATTTTTCAAGAACTGTTGCCCTGCAAAGTGGTGTATATTGTTAAATAAATCTGTAGCCTTACACATGTTTGTTTTTTTTGTTTTTTTTTAAATGGTAGAAAATATGTATGGAAAAAATGTATAACAATAACCTAAAGATGATGTCACAATCTACTTCCCCTGCAGTCCAGTTTACACTGATGGAAGTCTTTTCTCTGTTGTGTTTTTGACTTACTGCCGAATCCTGAGAAGGAAAAAAATCAGCAAAAAGTGATCATTTCAAATTCATCAACTCATCAAAAATGGACTTTGAACATATGAATGATAGATCTGTCAGTGTGGTGCAGCTTAAATTTAGTCAGACGATCACTTACTGGTGAATCATCACAGTTTAGGAGTTTAGCGTCAACATTCTCAAGTGCAATAAACGTCCCAAGTGCTGGACCATCACCACCCAAACTGGCATTACGAGCCTCCAGCATGAATCCTATAAATGGTCTAGAGTCTTTGCTCTTGAGTGTAACTGAAAAAGGATTTGAAAATGCATCAAAGTGGAGGTATGAAAATAGACAATGAAAGAAACCAGCAAATCATACATAAATAATATTTGGCAGCAGAAATAGATTGTGACAAATGTTCTCCCAGTACATGTTCAGCAATCTGTGCACCTGTGACGGGATCTCCAGGACTGTTGCAATTTTGGCAAGTGACCAGATAAGGGGATGGAAAACTCTGAGCATTACTGTCACCATGGTCAGGTAACATTGAACTACACGACTGTGGGAAGTCACCATTTGAAAATCCTCGCAGCTTTAAGACCAGGTTAAAGCTGATGAAAATCCAAAGCCACATCTGGAAAATGAACAGTCATTAAAATGTAGTACCGCAACAAATCTATAATTGACAATGTTGTCAAACATGAATGTAAAATTTTATTGATTTTTAACCTTTAACTGAAACGTTTTACTCAACTTTTACTCAAATCGAAATCCAGATAACAGATATGTTGGACCAGATGTTTTATTTTCTCTTACCTTAATTAGATGGTGGATCCAACACCGTGAACCAAAATTAGCTTTGTTAAAAACCTAACTCTTGCTTCTTCAAGAAAAACAGCAGACACTTAAAAAATGGTATTAAAAGAGATACTGGCTCTTTCTGGCCAGATAAGTATATGGAGTGTGTACAGGAGAGAGACAAGAACTGAGTGATAAAGGAAAACAGAAGAGGAACCCTAAGCCCGCCCACACGAGCAGTAAGACGACAGAAAATAATAGTTCCTCGATGCTTTTGATGAACTATTTGACCCACAATGCTTTGTTTATTGATTACTCAAAACATGTTAGTTCCCGTTTTTTGTCTGACAGCCCCAAAAGAGGTCCTAGATTGTTTGCTAAGTGTGTGTCCCTGTGCTCTCTGCTGTATTATCCTATCAGTAACAGGTCTGTCAGAAACTTCAGTAGCTGGTTCAATAACTTCAACTCCGCCTGGAAGAACAAAGTCCACATCATGTTTGAATGTAGTCAAGGAAGTAATTTTAAGGAGAACTGTGGAATTGTAACTGAACCAGGAAAGTATGAACCAGATTTTAATTACCTTTAGTATAATAAATAGAACAAAACAATACAGCAATAAAACAGTCATGGTAATGAAAAGTGTATCCAAGTGTTAACACTTGTAAATGTATATTTTCCCTTGTAAAACATGGTAAAGACATGAACTGGAGCAAAATTAGAGCAATATTTTTTAAAATTATTCTTTTACTGATATAGATGATTCATAGATATTAAACAATACTGCACTTCTGATCTCTTCTGTGACAGGGGGCAGCAACGTTCCATGTTAGACTTGATGGTAAAATCTGAATGCCAGGCTTTTTACACCTCAATATGGTCCACTGCTCAAATAAATAAAGGAAAAAATTCATAAATAAATAACTGAGTCACCGGTCATTTTTCATTTACAGATAGAACATATGTTCAAGTTTGCTCCTGAAGTTTTCTTTCATTCAAAATGCCTTTTAAATTGCTTTTTAAAAAAAAAAAAAAAAAAAAAAAAATTAAATTCTAATCTTTAGAAGCCTTTATAAATCACATTCCTCATTAAACCCTGATTTACTTTAATGTATTTAATCAAAATTAATTTAGTGCATGCCATTTAACCCCGGCAATGCATTATTGCATGACTTTTATATGCTCCAGTAAAATACTGAAAAAGCTTTGTCCATTTCAAAATACTTCGTTATTGCCTTGAGTTTTACACTTTAATTTCACGTCAAGAAATCAGTGTTGTTTAATTCTTTTCACATCATTTCTCAGCTTTTATTAAAATGGTAGCATATGAATCTGTATAAATTTCATTATCTGTGAGTGATAATGAAAGCGTGTGTGTATATTACATTTTCATATATATAGATTTCCCAAATTTAAAAAAAAAAAAAAGTGTCAGTTTTAAAGATTTATTCAGCAGCAATATATTTGAACCAGCTGTTTGAACTTATATTCTTGTTTCAAAAGCTTCAACTGCATAACTGCATATAAAAGTGCTGGTTTGAGTGTGTTGGCTTGCTGCTGTGCTCTGTTTTTACCTCAGGATGGTGACTTGCTAGGTGGGCAGTAATTCTCTCTACTCTCTCAGTAAATCTGTCTTTGTATACAATCTATGGCAGTAACGTTGGTTGTGTTACTGCTGTACGCCACATGTGAAACAGCATTTTTCCTATCCACATGTCCAGCTCTGCTTTTTCCTTCAAAGCAAAAAATCCAAAATGTGTCCACTCTTTTGACTTAAAAAGTGATAGTGTAGGATTTATCTCTGCACATTTTTGCAGGTAGTCCACATTTCTCCGTCTTCTGTTTAAGTGCTTTCCAAAATGTCATGTTACCAGACAATTGAAGAAAAACATTTCGCCCTCTGCTGGATAAAAGTGGTAACTTCTTCTCAAACTGGCATAAAATAAAAGAACAAAACATATAAACATTTAAAATAACGAAGCATATAAACATTTAAAATAATAAAACATATACATATTTAAGATAACAAAACATAAAAGCATTTAACATAATAAACATTTTTGACCAAAAAAAAACCAAAACAAATTTAAATGGTAAAACAAGGTTTCTCTCAATGACATGAAAAAAGAAGAGCTTTGTCTGGAAAGATCTTGACTCCTGAAAAACTGACCTTTAACCTGGAACTCAATGCATTATGTGAAGGCTTATAACTTAACAACAAAAAGAGGTAAAGACATGGGACTTACTACTGTAGAGAGCTCTTTATCTGCTGAGCTGTAATGTGATAACTCACACGTTATACCTACCTACTGGAGGAGTTGTGTTGTTAATTCAATATATGCAACTTTAAAATGGATGCAAATGCTGCCATTATATAAATTCTACAATTCCTTGTAGCATTGCCATGCAGCTCCAAACAAATCATTGCAATGATTGCAGTTCTTATGGTTTTCAGAACAAGCTCGAAATATAGGGTTGAAAAAAATCATATATCTGATACGTTAATCAAATACCTAATAAAGCCAAATTAGCGATTACACTACCTCTAGATGATAAATGTTGATAAAATGTAAATATGATGGTGTATTTGAGATACATAATCTTTATATTAAATTAAATGGTGTAGGCTAGCCCTTTCTTTCAGTTCTGCAATCGTAGTTAGGGTTGTAAAATCAAATCCTTACTTCTTATTTGAAACACATTGTACATTCAAAGTGTCAATTACTCAACAACTAAATGATCTGTGGTGAGAAAAAACAAATATGTATGTTTATTTAAGACATTCTAGCCAAAACATTATGCTAAGAGGAGAAAGAAATAACTTTTTTACAAGCCTCCACAGAGACTTTCATGTAAAACTAAATGTGGCATAACATATCTCAGTGTTTTTGATTATAAAGCTGGTATAATATACTTTATTATTTTCTTTTCCCATGTGCTGAATCTTAATATATATTAATATATATTAATATATAATAATCTTAATATGGGGAAAAGGATGTGGAACCATCATGGAAGGACAAACCCCTGCATGCCACAGACAGATTGAAGACGCAACTGACAAGCTGTCCCACCAGTGGATCAAGAGAAGGGTGACGTGAAAGACCCAAGAAGACAAATGATCATCATTACTTTGTTGAGGGTATCCAATCACAATTTACAGGCCAGAAGACTTTAGGTTAAAATGGGAGATCCTTGCAGAAGTGGTGCAGAATAAATTAACTAAGACCGTGTTTTATCTCCAGATCCTGACTGATTAACTGGATATTGTGGTGGTTAAGAATCTACAGAGGCTAGTAATGATAGATATAATGATTCCAAATGACAGCAACATCTAGAGAGATTGGTGCTTGAGAGATAAAGAGATACTGTACACATGGGAGTGAGTGTGAAGTGCATTTTTCTTATAATTACCTAACAAATTCTTTTCTAGGCTAGATTTACATGTTAATTGAATCTAAATGGGTTTTAATTTAAATTAAAAATGTAATTTAACTTTTAATTTTAAAAAAAACAAAACAAAAGCACACTCACACAAAAGTCTGATGTTAGTTGTTTGGTTACTAAAGAACATCATAAATGCTCCAAGAGATTTATTCTGCAAGTCCCTGGACCTCTGCTGTATGGATGTGACACCATTCTTCTGAAGTATTTCATTACATTTGTTGCTCAGACAGTGGTGGTGGGAGATTTGTTTAACATTGCAGTCCAAAAAAAGAGAAATTGACAGAAGACAGCAATGGTTCCACAATCTTTTGCTGTGGTCTCAGTGGTTTCTGACAGTTTGCAAGAAACTGTTCAGTTTGTGATCAGCTTTTAATGTTTACATGAAGCTTTTTTTTTTTTTCATCCCCACATATTACTTATTTATAATACATTACTTTAATGGGTATGATTATATTTTTTCATTTTACAATAAAAGTATATGCAACATGGTATATACAAATTATTGTACACTTTATTTATTGTAATACTTGTGCTGGATATGCTCAGTCTTTAAATACATTCCCCAAAGTAGTATTGGATGATAAATGTTTAGCTGTATTGTACATGCATATATGTGGAAGTATCTGCATTTATTGTTATGCGCCACTAATTCTGTTTATATTTTATTTGTTTTAGCTGTATACACAAATAATAACCATAGAAATAAAAGCATTACAGCTGTAAAAGGAAAAACAATCTAATTAATTAATTATTTAATTTCAGAATAAAAAGATGTGTTAAACTGGCTATTTGTCCTTAGAAATGATCAAATAAATATACATTGATGTGCATTTTTATAAAACGTTAAATGGTGATGACAATTTGACGCAGACATATGTAATAAAAGACAGCAAAAGTCAAACTTGCAAACTCAGTAAAGGTTGATAAGTATTAAGCAGTTTCAATGATCCTCATAGAAATAAATCTGAATTTGCCAAATGAACAAAATCTTTAGAGTATTGTTGACAGTTGGCAATGTGGCAACATGTTTCAGAGGTAAATAACCCCCTACCCAAAATCAAGAACTAATACATTGATCCTTGTGACATAAAAGTTTGCATTCGAACTTGTTCCTCAACCGGGCTTTGCCTCCTCAAGATTCGATGCAGAATTGTCTTTAGATGTCGCCTAAACTTCACACCAACAAATGCATAAAAGACAGGGTTCAAACAGCAGTGGGAGAAAGCAATGAGCCGGCACACATGGTATGCATAGTCAAGCTGAATACTCACTTCACAGCTATCAAATGGTGCAATGAGACTGTCAGCCAAACCCTTCAAAAAGATTACCACATTGTATGGCACCCAGCCCACAAAGAACACAGCCACAATACATAACACTAACTTGACAGCCCTGTTTTTTGTGTGAGATCTTGCTCCAGTGATTCTCCTCAGTATTTGAATGTAGCAGAAACTCATCACTGTAAATGCAACCAAAAAGAAAACATTCTGCTCTGAGATACCAATGCTTTTCCATTTTGTTGCACTGTATTCACAGCCCTGGGAGTGTTTATCTTTGTGATGAATCAAGGTGAGGGAGCTGTAGAGGAGTGAGGGCATGGCTGCTGCAATGCTGATCATCCACATTAGGAAGGAAAGAAAAATCCCAGAACTGAGTTTTGGAGTACTTATATCAGTGAGAGGGTGAACCACTGCCAAGTACCTGTACATAGTCATGATGGTCAGAAAGAGAATGCTGCTGTAAAACCCAGTGAAGAAGACAAAAGTCACAACTTTGCAGATGAGCTCTGAAAAGATCCATCCAAAGATGTGGTAAATAGCCCAGAAGGGAAGACCAGTGGTGAAGACAAGATCGGAGATGGCAAGGTTGAAGATAAAAATGTTAGTTAGGGATTTAAGGTTTTCATACAAAACCAGAATTACAAGGACAAGGATATTTCCTATGAGACTCAATATGATAACAAGAGAGAAAAAAATTGGCATAACAAAGGATCCAAATTTGACCAACTCGTCTTTCTCACAGAGGTCATCTTCATAGTCTACATCATAGTCACTCTCATTAAAAAAGGTATTCATGGCTGGTAAAGTGGATGCACCTAGAAACCTAGAAGAGAAATATAGGATTAGTTATGTAATTTATTTACAGAACTATCACCCACATTTATGGTGCATAAGAGTAGTTAGGCATAAAGAACTTACCTCTTTTTTTAAGGCACTGATGTGCTGCTGGGTGTGATCCTGTGTGCACTAAATACAGACCTCAAGATGCTGTTGCTTTTATACTGAGTTTCTCTTCCTTATTTCTGTATGGGTTACATATCTACGCATTTGGTTCTTTGTTTGGTACAAATCTGCTCCAAAAATCTCTCCCGATATTTTACTCTATTTTATGTAGTAGACAGAACACAGTAATAGCATATAACATATGGGGAGAGAACTGTCAAGGTATTTTGAGAAAACCCCCCCATTGAGACGCTATGTTTTTTTCAAACTTCTCAAACTTATTTTCAAGCAAGACCCAAACGGCCAATCAATCAAAAAGTAGTTTGTTGCGCTTCATCCATTTAATGGACACGTGATTGTGATTTTTTCAAAGATTCATTGGCAACATAATTGATTAATCAATATGAAGCTGTTTTATTGTTTAATTCTCCTTTTCAATCAGGTAAAAATTAAAATGTACACATGCTTACTCTTCTCATGGGTCAAGTCTTTTTCTTATCTTCAATCACACTCACCTGACAGTGAGAATAAGAAGACCTATTACACCTAAACTTAAATCTCCCGAATGTTTCCAATCAACAAATGGTCCACTGTACGTTGCAGTTGTGGAGCTGTCAGAGCATAATTACACAAGTACAAAGGCTTGACAAGACCAGTTGTTCAAAAATCAGGGAACAACAGAAATATATTTCCAAGATACAACAGTTGAAATCAAATGACTGAAATTGGACATGAGTTGATCAATACTAGTAAATTCAATGACCGCAAATTATTTGAAAAAGTTGCTATATAACACACTAAGAATTTATAAACAGTTGCAAAATATAAATAAATATAGAAAGAGAAATGTTGGACATGCAAAAATAATCAAAACTTGGACATAACAGAACCAGACCAAAATTTTAAGATTAAAATGAGACACATAAAATATCTGGAGTGTCTGCAAAATTAAAAACCACCGGTCATTGACCAAAACTATGCTTGGTTTGTTTGTGTCAGACTGGAAAGTTAGGTCATTTGTAATTCATGTGTAGAGAATTGTGTTTGTGTACAGGGACACATTATTTTAATATCTATTAATGACAATAGTCATTAATGGATGACAAGTGTAAGGCTGCTTTGCTTTAATTATGACATCATTAACATGACATGAGAGCATCAGGTATTGTAGGAAAAACAAAGTTTTTGCAAGGTAGACACCGGGGTAGTTTTAATTATAAAAAATGTTTAAAGATTTACAGCAGTGTTGCGGCAAAAAGTAAATTATTTGAGGGTTGCTGTGGGCTAAACTCTGGTTCTGTGCCAGACGCGCGTTCAGTAAACTCCAATGCACTTCTGTCAGCAGCGACGCCTTTCTTCTTTCCATCCATTCAAAGTTTCAAAGTTAAATCTAAAATATGAATAAAACAATTTTCCAACTAGAATAGAATAAAACTTTATTATCATTGCACATTGTTCAACGAAATTAAAAAGTACAATCCTTCTTCACAGTGTTCAAAGACAACAGTTAAAACTGCATTCATTCTGGCAGTCACAAACCACACGATAAAAGAATCAACATCAACTATGCCTCATTCAGGGTTTCACCGCGGGTAGAAGTTGGTCCGTGCTCTTATGCATCTGTACAGTCTGTCTGTACTGTACACCTACACCAAAACACTCACCACCTAGAGGCTTCGCCTCACCAGTGCCCCTACATGAATATTCAAAACAGACCATAAACAAGGTTATGTATCATCTGTTTTCAAAACAACTCAGAAAAGTGTGACGTTTATGTGTTATCGATCACATGACTCCACTGTTTACGCTGCTACCGCAACCTAACTATCCCTTCTCTGTATCCCGCCTCTCAGCCTCACAATGATTGGTCCTGAAGCTACAAGTCGTATCGTAAGTGGGCAATCTTTTCTGTCGATCACGATAGTTCCAACAATTTTGTATGTACACGTAAACGCTCTAAGTTGATTGTTATGGGCTTGAGTCATATTTCTAAAAGTATGTTACAGTTTTTATTTCAGTGTTATTTTTCTACAGAAACCATTTAGAAAGATTTTAGATTATATCAGTTATCGTGTCCCGTTGATGTCACGATTATTTTCAAAATGTTTGTCATTTGATTAATATGTTAAAGCTGCGACCAGAGAGATGACTTTAAAAGTGCATTTTTTAGCTTCGGATGTTAGTTGAGTTTTGTTGTTCTTTATTTTTTAAAAGTAATATTTGAGCTAGAAGCTAATGGGTTATAAAACGTAGGTATATGTAATCTGAGAATCGCTAAACCCGAATTACGTGGAGTGAGTTAGCTGTTAGCTAAACAGATCTATCAATTATGCTAAATGTTGAATGTTACCAATCATGTAACATTGTCATTAACAATACGACCGTTTTTTTTTTTTTTTTTTTACGTTTGATTAAATTTTATTCAGCATACGTTTTCCTTGATTTGTGTATTTGACCTAGATATCTAGCATTAGATAGTCAAAGTCCCATCAGAAACGTAGGTACTATCAAACATAATGATGAGTTAAACAATGATTACCCAAATACTAGGCTTTTAAGGATGCTGGGGTTGATGGAGCTCTAATCCCAACAATCCATTTTTCATGAGTGATATAATCTTGATATAAACCTTTCACAATTGTGTAATGCATTTGTTTAAATCAGCTCTATGACAGAGTATGTTGGAAGTTTGCTTGTCTGTCTTTTGGTCCAGACTGATTATGATTCTCTGATTTGGCAGACTGGGTGTGACCCTGTAACCCCTGGTTGCCAGGGAGCAAGAGGTGGGGCCATGGCTGCTGGTGCTACAGTTGGGGAGAACCAACTCCAGAGGATTATCCGAGATCTGCATGGTACATCAGCTTTATGCGTGTGCTCGCCTGATTGTGTGTGTGATTGCCGTTATGCAGTTGTTGAGTGAAGGGAGGAGAAGAGAATTAGATAGGTGTGATTTCATCACTTCTGTTTGAGTACAGTCTTTACTGGTGGAACTATGTGACCTCTCACAATCCGATCATCTGGGACAGGAATCATCTGACCTCATGTTTGTATAGTAAGAGTATAATGGCAGCAACTGTCAGCATGCAGCGAGACAGGGAGAGTGTGCTGAGGGTGAATCCATCACAAGTATCTTTCCAGTTTTTGCGATGGATACGAGGCAAGTTTTTAACATACGGATTGGCTAAATTCAAAAAAGGGTAAATGGGTTGTAGTTTTTTTCTAAGAGTATGTATGTTTTGTCAAAATGCATTAAACAAGATAATTGAATATTTGCTATTGAATTTCCATCGTGACCCGATTCATTAACAGGATAAAGAAAGGTTGTGCTTTTCTGTATTATCTCAAAGTATTCCACATAAACAGTATCCATTATGTGTGTGTTATTCATTTGTGTGCTTTCCAAGGTTCATCTACATCAGGGTGACACAATTCGGTCCTATGAGATCGCAATTCAGCAGGTTTTTAGTGTATTCTTGCTCCAACATGCCATACTCAAATGAATGAGTCCTTATACAGAACTTGATAGGCTGCTAGGTTCATTTAATTTGATTCAGGTGTGTTGTGTGTGAAGCTGGAATGCACTGAATATCTGCTGGATTGCGGCCCTTGTAGCACCGAATAGAGTAGCCTGGTTATTTCCTGCTCTGTGACTTAACTATGCTACTGGGCTCTTAATTATTTACCTGTGTGTCTGTGAATTTCAGAGGCAGTTGCAGAGCTTGCAAAGGAGTACCGGGAAAGTGGGGAGCCAATCACAGATGACAGTACCAATCTGCACAAGTTCTCCTACAAACTAGAGTATCTCCTGCAGGTGGGATTCTGTCTACATTGTCACATCAAATTTAATGTGTTCTAGTTACCAACAGGCATAAGATACAGCTAGTTAGAGAAACCCCACCATCTATTTTCAGAAAATAAAATAGCGTGAAGACACAGTGGATACACTTCAGCTGATAAAAATTGTGTCTCTTTACTGTCTTTTGCGTCTTTGAAAGAAATAAAACATTCAGCAGTTTTACCTTAAGTTGCATTTTTCTTTCAGTTTGATCAAAAGGAAAAGACAACGTTTCTGGGCACCAAGAAGGACTACTGGGATTACTTCAATGACTGTCTGGTGAAGATCAAAGGAGCCAATGATGGAATCCGTTTTGTCAAATCCATCACCGAGGTGTGTTTTTGTTGTTTATAAAGGCACTACTAATGCAGAGTGCACACTGTTTATTAAAATTAGATAAGACCTAAGCAAATAGTCTTTAAGTCATGATATTCTTTTTACATTGCTGCATAAAAACTAGTGATTTTTATATGAAAGACTGAAACTACTGAATATATTTATATGGTTCTGATACAGAACAATGTTGATGTTATTCAGTGTCCCATGGCTTTTATAGTTTACCTTTTAACTTTTTTCTTTTCCTGGATTTAATTCAGTTTTATTTATTAAAAGAGCATTTGTGCATTTTGAGTTTGGAGGTTAAATAATTTTACTTTTAAGATGGTAAGCAATAAGATGCCATCATGTAACACTTGTTTTTCTTTGTATTTTCTGACATATGGAATATCCCTTGAGTGTGAGTAAGCACCTCTTTAAAGCTCTGTATAAAAGAATGTCTGTTTTCGCTTCACTAGCTGAAGACATCTCTGGGGAAAGGCCGAGCATTTATTCGCTACTCCCTCGTCCATCAACGATTGGCTGACACGTTGCAGCAATGCCTGATGAACCAGAGAGTCACCAGGTAAATCTGTCACACGCTCTGAAGTGTGTATTTTTTCATGTAGACTGGCACTTTAACCTAAAAAAAAGTAAAAACATCATTAAATTTGAATGAACCAGATTGTAACGCATGCATAGAGGTATTGTAAAACTTCCAGGAACAGGCAGCTTCGGAACAAACTTTATTTCCCTATTTATGCTTTCAGTGTAAAGCTGGTGTGCTGCATGATCAGATATTTTACGCCCTTATTTTGCTACTAGTGAAAAGAAGCTGCTGCATCTGTGAGGAGTTTGTGCAGAAATCAGGAGCTGTTTAACTGAAAGGAAGCATTAAGATTTTTGGAAATTTACCAGTCAGA
Source organism: Telmatherina bonti (assembly GCF_933228915.1). Classification (NCBI taxonomy): domain Eukaryota; kingdom Metazoa; phylum Chordata; class Actinopteri; order Atheriniformes; family Telmatherinidae; genus Telmatherina; species Telmatherina bonti. The sequence continues at coordinate 25,333,525 of NC_136626.1, forward strand.
GTCGGTGTGTGTGTTATACAGTAGAAAATAAAGTTGTATGAAAATGTTTGGGTGTTTTAGACAAAAATATCGACTTGGAAACATTATTTGACTTAAGTATACGGTCATTTTCTAAAAAAATCTTCAACAAATTATTGATACACCAAAGTCTAATTCTTATATTGGCATTTTTTTAGCCTTCCAGTTGCTGTGCGCCGTTGGGCAAGGGCTAGTCACTTAAATCTGGTTATAATGGGCTCGCTCACAGAAGCTAGGTGTTTAATGCACAATCAAACACCATGAAAGAGACTTCGAGGTGCTGCTTTGTTCAGCCCAAATTTTCTATTGCATCAAAGTGTAGTCCTTAACAAGTCCATCAGTACTTTGCCTGTGCAGTAAATTTTTCCTTCATCAATGCAGCAGAAACAGGATGACTCCATCCTTATTTCCTTATTTATGCTTTCAGTGTAAAGCTGGTGTGCTGCATAATCAGATATGAACATTTATGTTCATTTATCTGACATAAATGAACACTTACAAAAAGAAGGAGATAATGTAGTTTTATTTCCATCCAGTTGCCTGACTGAAGGACAAATCTGCAGCATTCAGTTCAACTCTAACAACCTGGCAAATGCAAAAGTCTTCAGATTTTTTTTTTTTCTGAAGCAAACACCGGTATTGGCTTGTGTAACAACAGTCATGTGATCAGTATGTGTTTACATCAAATTTACAGACAATAAAAAGGCAACAGCATTCCAGTGTTATTCATTTTGGATTAACACTATTCCAGGTTCACTCGTGTGCAAACTTCTAGATTCAGTTTCAGTTTGTTGTCATTCAGAAAAATTACATCAGAGATGCAAAATGAGATAACAATGTACAGTCACTGAGATAAAATTAGTAATAAATACTGATATTAAAGTGCATTTAGTGAGTTTTATAAATGTTTATTTAAGATAAAAAAAAAAAGGAGTTGAGACTCTAATCCTTCCCATCTCTCTGTTTATTCTCATTTTAACAATGGAGTGATGTCTAAAAATGTTAATGCCCTCCAGACGTCCAGCAAACATCCCCTGCTTGAAGCTCGAAAAATACTTGCAGTTTAGAAGCATTAAAGTGCCAAAAAATGTTTTTCTGTACAGTCATGTTGCTATTGTTTTTAGTTTTCAATGGCCTGTTGTAACCTTTACTCACCTCTCCTCTCACACAGCGACTGGTACTATGCAAGAAGTCCCTTCTTGAAGCCCCACCTGAGCGTCGACATAATCAGTCACCTGTATGAGCTTAATGAGGTGCAGTTTGATGTGGCTTCGAGAGGCCATGATCTCGATGCCTCCTGGCCAACATTTGCAAGGTAACAAATGAGAGAACCTTTGTTTTATTTCTTCTCGTATGGTGTTGCTTTTATTCAGTCTTCTTACCTGCCTTGTGAGTACAGATAAAAATAAACTTTCTTTGCTATTTCTGGTAAGTTTACATCATGCTGTTTTGTATTTGTGTTCAAATCAAAGCAATGAATGAATAAAAAGTTAAATAGAAAAATTGAGACAAGATGTTAAAACTCAAAAACACGGAAGGCTGTTTCTTGCATTGTGGGATGTTAAGTTGTGCCATGTCACACTTATTTGGACCAGCAGTCTCTTAAAAACTAGATAAGAAATCCTGAGATAAGTATGAGCATCTGGATCAACATGAAGGTCCTGCTAACAAACCAGCTAAACTAGCTTCATAATTCTCTTGCCAGGAATAATGACTCCAATACCTTATTTTTTCTCTTCAAAAGGAGGACACTGGGAAGTACAAATTCCCCTGGCCACATATGGAAACCACCCAGTCGGAGTTCTAGTATTAACAGTCTGGCTAGCAACTACTCTCAGGTACTACTCTCAGATGGTTGCCTCTAAGAACATTGTAATTTCATAATAACCTTAAGAAATATTTAACTCCTTCCATGCTTGTCTAATTTCCATTTCAACCATCTAGCAAGCCCACGAATTCCCTTCTAGCCCTGACTATGGACACGGTCTGTTGAATGATCTCAATGAGTCTCTCCCTGCCTGCATGGAAGACGTCAGCACAGTCGAAGCACTTCGCTTGGAACTGGACCAGTCTGAGCTTAAGCAGCAAGAGCTCCTTGATAAGATGCAGCAGCTGGTTGAAGAGGCATCTGAACTCAGAGGAGTAAATGTTGAGCTTCAGAGACAGCTTGATGTGTCACTCGCTGCCCAAGAGGAGCAGAGGGGCTTGCAGGGGGAACTGAAGGCTCTGCGGGGGAGAGAGGAGATTCTGTCCAGAGAACTGGAAGCATTCAGGATTGAGGAAAAAGCCAGGGATGTTCAGCACAGCTTACTTCAGGAGAAGCTGGTTGCGGCTGAGGGCAAAAATTTAGAGCTCATGGCCAAATTGGATGGTATTTTGAATGAGAAGGGCCAGCAGGCTGCCAGTTACTTTGATTCAGCACAGAAGATTCACGAATTGTTGGACAGTTTGAAACAGGCAGAGAAAGGGAAAATGGAGGCTTTAGCTGAGCTGGATGAGAAGAAGAGGCACGTAGAAAGGTTAGAAGAGGAGCGAAGCGTTAAGGAGGCAGCAGCAAAGGATAGAGAGACAAAACTTGATGCATTAATAACATCGGGGTCTGAGGAAAAAGCCAAGTTGGAGGAACAATGCAGGATACTTGAAAAGCTGCAGGTGGATTTGACATTAAGAGAGAAAGAGGTACATAACTTACAGAGGCAGTTGCAAGACCTCCAAAGATGTCAAGAAGAGAAAGAGAAAGAGTTGGAAGAGGTGAAGAAGAAGGCGCAGGAAGATATCGATGAAATACAGAGGAATACCGGAAGTTTGAAGGAGACTTCAGAAGCAGAGATTTCTGCCCTTAAAGCTCAGCTTCAGAGCAAAGAGGCAGAGCTAAGTTTGCTCCATGAGACAGTTGAGCATGTAGAAGCCAAGAACCAGAGCCTGGCAATGGAAAAGGACAAACTGACCACTAGTCTCAATGAGTGTGAGAGTAAAATGAAAGAGCAGGCTGCAGAGATGGAAGATTACATGATGAAATGTGCCAGTCTAATGGAATTAAAAGAGAAGCAGTTAACTACCTTGAAGAAAAATGAGGAGCTGCAGAATGAGATGACGGAAAACAGAGCAGCCCTCGAGGCTGAATTAGCAGCTCTAAGGGCATCTGAGAAACAACTTAGAGGCCAGCTGAATGATACCGAAATCACAGTCGGTGAAAAAGAGAAAAGACTGCGCGAAGAAAACTGCAAGCTGGATGAGAGTCTGCAGCGAGAAACAATGGCTGCAAAGCTATTGGAGGCGACGTCAAAGCGGCTGGAGCAGGAGAATCTGAGTCTACAAGAGGAGCAGGAAACAGACAAAGCTGCTCTTTGTCGCATGCAGGCAGAATTGAAAAATTTAAAGGGACAGATTGGTGAACTGGAGAACAACCTCGATGCTGCACGTAAAAACGAAGCCACTCTCAAAGAGCAGCTCCAAGCCAAAGAGGCCCAGTTAAGTAGTAAAGAGAAGGACCTTGTTACGTTGACGTCCACATTAAAAGCATTAGAAGCAAAGGAGAAGGAGCTTGAGACTGCCAAAGCCAATGCAGAAGCAACTTGTGCGAAACAGTTAGAGATGATTGAAAGGGCAACAAATGAGAAGCAGGTGATGGAAATATCACAACTGGAGAGGAGCGCAGTCCAAGCCAAGGAGAATCAGGAAGTTACAGCTGAATTAACTGTGGCTCAAAGCCAGCTGGAGGTTAGGATGGAAGAGGTGTCCAGGCTTCAGGCAGAGATCCTGGACCTAAAGGTGCATGTGCAGAGATCTGACGAGGAAAAGCTAAAATCCCAAGCACAGCTGGAGGTCACGGAAGCCCAAAGAGATGAGCTCAGGTCCCTCACTGAGCAGCTTAAATCCCAAATGGAGGCGCTGAATGAAAGGCATGTAGCGGAGCTCATGGAGAGCAGAAAGAAAGAAAAGGCTCTCATTGAACAACATGATCAAGAAGTTGCTGCCTACGCCGAGTTGGCCATCTCTGCAGCGGCCATGCGGGAAGAACTGTCCACCCTCAAAGCAGAAAACAATAAGCTGGCATTAGAGAACAATGACACCCACGAGGGTCTTCACAGAGCAAACACTGAGATGGCAGAGCTGGGAATGACCATCTGCAAGCTGAGTGCAGAGAAAGAGGAGGCCAGAGAACACTGGGCGGAGAACACTGCTAAGATTGAAGAACTAGAGAAAGAAATGGGGCGATTGAAGGAATGCACAGAGGAACTGCAACTGGAAAACAGCCGTCTGCAAGAGGAGTTAACACAGAGGGAGCTGCTTCCAGAGACTGTCTCAGAACTTCAGGAACAACTGGAAAAGACAAAGAAACAATTGCAAAGCGTCAAGGACTCCTGTCGAGAGGAGTTAAAAGCTGTCAAATTCCAAATGAGCTCAGAGAACATGAATCATCAGGTCCAGATGAAGGTGAGTTTGACTGAATGTCAGAGCTATGATTTGTAGTGCATTGACAATAGCTCATTTTTAATAAGTGGATTTCTGTATAGGAAGATGTTTCAGTCCATCGATTTATTCCAGACCAAGATACAAGTATCCACTCATACACCTCTAATCAGTATGATTTGGACACACTTCTTTAGAAATAAAGACATTTTTAATGGTACTGTGCATCTGGGCAGCCATGAACCTGAGTTATGAATTGTGATGTCTTGGCTTTCTCTTCAGTATCATATTTAGTTTGTGGCCCACAGTAAAGAATTACAGAAACTAATGAACTGGTGAACATAAACATTGGTCCAGACATTTATATATATATTTTCTTTTTTCAGCATGAAATTTCACTTGATTTCTACATTATTGTCTTCAAAAATAGTTTGACCAGCATTGACTGATGATCTGATGCCTACAAAACTTATAACTGTTTCTCTGAGCAGCAGGTGTATTTTCTATATATTTTATTATATATTCAGATGATTAACTTAGTAATACGTTGATAATCAGTACGAGGATTGTCATCAGACCTCTCCATTTATGAGTGGGTTTTTTTTTAGTTTTCTTTTAGGTAAGATCTGTTAATAATTTAAAAGACTCTATATTTAATTTTTCAGTTTTACTGCATATCCAATCAATCTGTAAAGTTATCAGGCTCTACTTTTCATTATTTAATCCTAATTAGCCCTCAGAGACGCATTTAAAATCAATAAAACCTCACTGGAATTTGACTAAAAAAATCTTAAGTGTCCTTAAATGCACAGTTATATGCATTAAATAACAGATGACAAAGACAAAAATATTATGGAAATAGTTAAAAATGTGCTTCTTTCAGTTTGATCCAGCTATTTTTAATTAGGAAAATGGATTCAATTACTCAAATAATGGCGTGAAATTATCATCAGTCAGCTTTAATAATGTCCAACAGAGAATTATGTAATATTTGTAACAAGCCTGCTTGTTCCAGTTTTGAGTTTTAATGTATTTCCTCCCACATACTCTCACATTTCAGAGTGTGAACGAACAGTTGGACAAGGAGAAAACCCAGCTGCAGGAGGAGCAAAGGAATGTGTCAAACTTGCAGGCTAAAGTGTCAGAACTGGAGGTTTGTGTCTGTCGAGTATTAAAAATTTTAAATGTAGGAATTTGTGATTACATCATAAGTACAAGCTGTACTGTGATGGTAAAATATGTAGCAGAGCATGTGATTGTTCATACTGCATAAAGTTGTCATAGATAAAATTGCCTCATGTATTACAAAATGGATGATGTTCACATGGACCTTCTGTCCTATATTGAAAGGTTTAGTTGACATAACTGCACAAAACATGAAATATTCAGATTATTTGTGTGGTACCTAGTAGGAACAGTAAATTATGAAGAAGTAGACTGATTTTTTGGTTGTCTCTTTTATTTATTTTTCCTCAGTTACAAAGTACACTTTTTTCCTTCCTTTGATTGTAGGATGTAAAAGAGATGCTAAACAGCCGTGGACCGAATCAAATGATATACTTACTAGATTGTCTTGTGATCATAATTTTCTTTGTGGTTTTTATTTTAACAGGTTTGCATTATAAAATTCCAAATTTAAGGAATTTTTTAAAAGATTTTATTGCCAGTTTCAGCTGCTTAATTGTACAACAGTGTTTCTAGTTTATTGTTTATGCATGTCTCTACACATCCTGTTGTACAGCAAGACTGTTTAGCATCCTTCAAAAGAGCGATTCAAGATCATCAAACAGAACATTTATGTGAACCTTAACATAAATCATATCTTTTTGATGATGCAAATGTTTCTTGTTTATTTTGTAAAAGGCTATGAACGAGGAATATTTTCAGCTAATTGGAGAGAAAGATGCTCATATCACAAAGACAGAAGCAAGCATTCGTGAGAACGAAGATGAGATTCAGCAACTAAGAACCACATTAGAAAGGTGAGGCCATGATCATTAATACTTTTAAATTTCATGTTATGATTAGTAAATTGTGCAGACTAACTATTGTCTCTCTTCAGTGTTGAGGAGGCACACTTGGCTGTGCAAAAAGTGTGTGAGGAATTGAAGCAGAAACTGAAGACAACAGAAGCTGACAGGCAGAGCCAATATCTGAAGCTGACTGCAGAGATCGATGACCTGAACAGAACCAAGACCAACCTTGAGGAACGGCTCATTGAGCTTATAAAGTATGACCTCTTCCTACTACATCTGTGTGAAAGGCTGGTAGTTAAAATAGCCAGAGGGACTTTCAATGAAAGATGAGTTCAGCTTTGTTTTCTTTTCAGTCTCGCCACTTTGTTATATTTGCTGAGTACCTGCATTTTATAGTCACTGTGATATGTGGAGTTTGAAAAGATTCCTCCATTAAAATAATTTGTCCCGGTTTACTTGACAGGATTGTGATCAGTGAAAATTAGGTCATAAAGGCAGGATAAGTAAAAAGTCTTTGAATCCTAAAACAGTTCACTGAGATTGGGCGGGAAAGAAAGTGAGAAGTGAAGTGTGATGGAAAACATCTGCGGAAGCAACAAAGAGCTTTTTCTGCATCTTTCACACTCCATAGGCTGAAGCACAAAAACATCGATCAATTCCTACTGGATGTGCACACATGATCTTTAATGCATAAATGCCCTTATTTATTTTTCCTTGAAACCTCTTTCAGTGCTCCAGATTACAGAATTTTAAGCATTATAAACAAAATCATAGTTAATTTAGTGCTAATTAAACATATATTTTATTTTAGTTGAGCTAAAGATTAGACGTATCTTTTAATTAAAAATCATTTACAGTTCTCTCCAAAAGTAGTGAGCGGAAATATTTAGTCAAATATGCAGATTAAACAGGAAATGTGTTGAAATGTGTAAACATAAATGGGAATTTGTACTATTCTAACAAGCTTGAAAAGTCAGTGTTTGATATGACCGATCGCATTCTTCAATCCTTTTAGATAAACTCGTAATGTCTTCAAGCAGTCTTTAGGACTACCTATCTAGGCTTGTTGAAAGACTTTCTAAAGTCCTTTCTTGAATGCTGACTGCCTTTTGATTCATTTTCTGCCAGCAGGATTGAACAATGCTTCAATAAGGTCTGGAAGATTCATCACCTCTAGACCTGTTGCCCCTGGTTTTCAGTTCCTGTATCGTTTACCATATTTTAGCCTTTTGTCCCAGTTTCCCTTCCTCAAGTCGAGCTTCAGAAGTGGTTTCAGAAAGGCTGACTTGGACAGTAGCTGTTACAATGAAAACATTTCTAATGAGGTTTTTGCCAACAATAGACGTATTAACTGAGAGGCCAAATACATCTCTCTGGTCCTTGCAGGACTGTTTTCTAGCCTTTAAGGTAGCCTTTTCAGAAGCTGTTCAACAGCTGTAGTTAGTTTTTTTTTTCCATTCGTCTTCCACTGCACACCATGCTGAGATATGTCAAGTAAAAATGCATGAAAAAGCAGTCAGTGTACACATGAAATCACTGAAAGACATTTAGAAAGTTTGCAGAACTATTGTTCAAAGCCACTAAGATTACAAGAAAGTCTTGCTCTTTGATAGCAAAATTCAAAGAAATGAGGGGCAACGCAGGACCACTGTGCAATACTTTACTTTGCAACCAGCTTCCAGTCTCAATGTTTAAGCTCCAACAGGGCACAAATAACACTGCTGTTAAACACAATTACATCCATGTGAATTAAACACAAATGCATTTTATTTTTTGTGAATTTTATCAGGGACAAAGATGCTCTGTGGCAAAAGTCAGACGCTTTGGAGTTTGAGCAGAAACTACGAGCAGAGGAGCGCTGGTGGTTGGTGGATAATGAGGCCACACATTGTCTCGGCTGTAAGGGTCAGTTCACCTGGTGGTTGCGCAGACATCACTGCAGGTGGGTTTTTTAAGTGGCCACCAGGGCCAACTTTACTTGCCCTAAATTGATTTTCATCCTTCAAAATGCAAACATTTACATTTTCTGAACGTCATAACTCTGGTGTTATCGATGGATAAATATTTATAACTTTGTTTTGAATTATTCAGGCTTTGTGGTCGCATCTTCTGTTACTACTGCAGCAACAACTTTGTCATGACCAAGCACAGCGGGAAGAAGGAGCGCTGCTGTAGGGACTGCTACACCCAGCACAGTGCAGTGGTGGAGAGGTTTACAGAGGCAGAGCTGAGTCCATCGGATGTGCAACCACCACCTCCACCTGGAGCTGGTTTGCAGCCGCCTTCTGAGCCAGCTCCATATAAACCAACACCCAGAGTAACAGGTGAGAGTTAACGTTGGGAAAAGTGCACAGTCTCCACAGCTTGCTAGCATCACAGTTGTGTAATTGACCAAGTTTCTTGCTATTGTTTTCTGAGGTTCAGCTTTAGAGTAAAACAGAAGTGAAAAACCTCACCTGAGGAACAATGGCTGAAACCGGTAATGCAGAATTTCAGTTTAGTACACAAAAAGGGAAGAAAGTGACATTTACACCCAAAGGAGGGTTATTTATATTATACTTTTCTTTCTGCTGTCTGATTTCCCTAAACAATTGAAGTGCTGTGTAAAATGTAATCATCACAGAATACAAAGTAGGAGTTTTTGTTTTATTTTTAAGGCGCTCAGTTAAATTTAGATAAGCATTTTGTCTGGGAAAAAAATTTTACAGAAAGACATGTAATGAAAAGAAAAAAATACCACAACTATCTCATCACAGCTAATAATAAGTGCAGTGGTGAAGTCCAGGGTATACGCAGGTATACGGAGTATACCCACTTCTTTTTCAGTCAGGATTGAGTATACCCACTTCTAAACCCCCCTGTGATGCAGGCTTTTACTTTTACAAAAGTCTCTATATATACGTTGCTCAGCAGCTCAGCTAAGGTTACCTATGATACACTGGTGCAGTTAGCCGTCAGCTGTGTTAACTTTAGCCTGAACATAGACATAATAAAGATATACGGTATGTATATATGTCTATGAGCCTGTCTCTCACTAGTCTGTGTGCCAGTCCTTTCATAACTCTTCCTCCCTAAAACCAAAGAGCAGAAATAATGAGACAAATATACTGAACAAATTTTGGGGTGAACTAAATAGTCATTTTTTCTGAAATAGTGTTTTTTTTGGAGGGGGGGGCTACTTTTCTGGGGGGGGGGGGGGGGGGGGGGGGTTGTTTTTGTTTTTTTTTTTTTCTTAAAAAGGGTTAAAAATTGAGAGTATACCTACTTCTCGGGGAACCACTACACCAATGGTTAAGTGGCAGTGGGTCAGCAATCTGACTGCATGGGAAAATGGCATCCCAGAGAGAGGAGGAAGAATTCAGTGCTTGGACAGACGAGTGGGAAATTTGTTGTTTCTAAAAATCCACTGATCCTGAAGAGGAAATCTCTGCATGGCCTCAGGACATTTTGTCACTACACACAAGATGATCTCTGCATGCAAGTTAAAACTCAACCATGCACAGAAAAAAAGCACCAATATCTCCTCTGCTGAGCTCTTCTTTGTCACATAGTGTAACTGTTTCAGACAAAACCTTGGTACAGTAGTTTCATACCGAGCTCATATGAGTCCGCAATGAGTGAAATAACCTTGTCTGGAAATAGTTGAGCATGGAAGCTTTTTCACACTGCGCACTCAAAAATAGAGGTACCAGCTTGTACCTAAAAAGGCACAAATGCTTGTCGCTGGGGGTGTACTCTTTTGAGAGACATTTCTGTACCCTTCAGTTCTGGCCTATTTTTGTACCTTATCAAGTTCAACCTCACCTTATCAAGTTGTGTTTTTTTATGTTTTTCACAGCATTAGGCCTGGTCCATGCCACTTAGCAATATTATTGTATATTTAATCTAATAATAATCTTCAAAAACTCAAAATACTGACGTTGTGGGCTACAGCAAGTGTTGTGCGTCTAAACCGGTCTTAACAATACATTTCTTTTGAGGCGACTTTTTACATTTTTTTTTTATAAAATCATCAAATATCAGTTGTAATATGTGGTGAAGTCGTAGGAGGGTATACTGATTGCTGAAGCAAAGCTGGTAAAAGTCCCAGTGTGCACTATACGCTGTAAAAAATAGTCCCGGTACGCAAAAGAATAGAATTTAAAAGTGCTGGTACTGCGCACCGCTGCGTACCGGCCCACTTAAAGCACTGCTGCTAACAATAGTTTTTGTCACAACAAACATTTTTCGATGCTACAAGTACCCTTCTGGTTAAAATGGTACAAATTTGTACTTCATGTCACTTTGAACCCTTTTTCATACTCTGAAGGTGTACTTCTGGTCGGTTCAAGACCAGTATTGTACTTTTGAGAGAACATTTCTTTGAAATGTACCTATCAGTACAGAAATGTCCCTATCTTGTACCTCTACTTTTGAGAGTGTGTCAAGGAACTGTTTCTGCTACTTGCATCAAGTTTAACATGAGGATATGTATACAGACATACATATCAAAAGTTTTTGTTAGAAATAAAATTTAATTGAATTTTTTTGTTATTAGATTTTTTTTTTTTTTTTTTTTTTTTTACAAGATTCAAATTTTTTGATTGTACATAAAATATGTTTGCATTTGTGCTTTTTTATGTTTTAAAATTTAGCTAAACATTTCCCCCCAGTTTCAGACCCTAGTAACACATCTGATGATGGAGCTTTTGATATCATCACAGAAGAAGAGGTGAATGGCGTCTACGACAGCGATAGCACCTCTCAGACCACAGGAGGCTCCCAGGAAGGAGAACAAGACCGAAGACAAACGGGAGTGCTGGAAGCGTGAGTGTGTGTTTTTCTCAATCTCAGGACAGAGCTCGTGGATAAGACAAGGTTAACCGGATCAATATTTAAGTCATCCTTCCTAAATAAAACTCAGAGAAAAGTTTGAAAACAATTTATAACGCCGTATTTTGCTTATGCAATTACAGCATTTTTAATCAGTACTATCAATAATTCACCACAATCTGTCAGAGTTTAGCAGATTGCCCATTTATCATGTAACCTGTATCATTCAGTGAATCAAATAACAGCTGAGTCACAATAATGAATACACTTAATGGCACATTTCGTTGTGAGCATTTTGCAAAAAAATTTAAAAACCCCCCCAAAAAAAAAAAAAAAAAAAAAAAAAAAAATATATATATATATATATATATATAAATATATATATATATATCTCCCCTTTTTTTCGAGACTGTAAGTTGCTCAGGACTATAAGTTGCATTTATTTATGAGGCCAGCCAGAAAAGTTATTAATGGATCGATATGTTTACATGCACAGTTAAGTTAAGCTATGGCCATAACTAGTCTAGGACATTTAACTGGACTACTCTATTTGTCCCTGTCAATAAACAAGGAAGCAAAATTTATTTCTAGATTAACGTATGTCAGACTTCATTATGATATGTTGAGTACTCTATTGTGAGCACTTAAAAAATTCAGTTTAGTACGATGTCAGACGGACATGTTTACAGTTCTGTTTTGATTGCTCTGACATAATGTTTTTTTTCAAAGATTATAGAAATGCATGACTGTGAAGATTGGAAAAAAAAAAGATTTATTTCATGCTTGTTTCCTGAGTATTGAATTATATTGTCACGTCATCTCAGGTTTTGCATCTCCCAAGATGATTGGAATAAAATGTACTTTCTTTGTTAAGGCAGTGCACAAAAACCATCTGCAATACTGCAATACACTGCGATAGTGTAAAGGTTAAGCATATTTATGTAAACTTAAAAACACCCCTGCCCCCTACCCAAAAAAATTGAGCTATTCATTAAGATGCACAGACACTGATCTGCAGGTAAAATTCAGAATCCAATTTAAATGCATAATCATAAAACCTATCCCCAAGATATCTGGGAAGACAAATGGGTGGACCCTGCAGAGAATCATGGTAGTCTGTCATCATTTCTCTGTCCTCCATTAGGACATTGCTCTTACTGTGGATTTTCTCATGTTGCATTTTGCAGAGCCACAGGAGATGAAGAGCATGTTCCCACTGTTCAGGATTCAGAGATTAACCTTCTTAAATCAGGAGAAGTCACGTGAGTGTCAGCTTTAATGTAATTCATACATGTGAAATTAATGAGTCCCCATGTGAATTAAGAGTCCTCGCTGCAGCTAATAAAGGTACATTTCTGACATCCTGGTCTGTAAGGGATCATGCACCTTATATTTTGAATTATCATTACAGGATGGTCATTCCTCTCAGCACAGATGATATCTCTCAGTTTGGCGATGGATCCAGGGAGCTCTTTGTCAAGTCCAGCGGTTACAGTGTCATCAATGTTGCTGTGGGTTACTGTGGGCCAACTATCAGCTGGATGTTTTCCTCTGAGCCCAAAAGCATATCGTTTAGTGTGGTTTATCGAGAATCCAGTGAGACCCAAGTGGAACAGTCAAAGGTAGAGCTGCTTTCTGCCTGAAGTTTTATTTTAACACGTTAAGGAAACATGTTTTTAACTTGACCTTATTTGTCACAGCTCTGAATTTTGTCAAGATATTTTGCCATCATTTTTTCGCTTTGACAAGTCTGACTATTGGAAAGTTCTGAAAACTACTTCACAAGGACAAATACATTTTCAGTTGTTGAAAACATAAAGTGCAGTAAACTCACACATTATGTCTCCAAAGCAGAAGTTATTACCACACACAGCAGGCTGAAACTGCAAACCCCCAACAGAGAGCAGGGTCATTTCAAAGATGGCAGACTGAGGAAAAACAACAGCAGGTCGACAATATGCACTAAAAATGTCAGGGGTTTTAAATAATTTATGACATGTCATCTTATTTTCACACGCGCACATCCTGACAGCTCCTGATATGTGGTTTTTCTTTCTTTTTTTTTCCCATTTTAAACTTCACTGAATTAAAAATTAACCAAGTTCTCAGGTCATAGGTTGTAGATTTTTTTTTCAAAATGACATTATGTAATATGTTATTGCTATGAAAGACAGATGGTCAAATAAAAACATGACCATTTGAGTGTTATTAATTATATCATACTGTATAATGAATGATCCAGAGAAAGGGACATTTATTACAAAGTCTTTTGGTGAGTCCTTTACATAAACACAGATCCGACTGAAACCAGTGTTTCTGTTCTGCTCACAGGTCCTGATTCCTCTGACTCGCTGCAATTCCCATAAAGAAACAATTCAGGGACAACTGAAAGTCCGGCACCCCGGCTTCTACACGCTCATCTTCGACAACTCCTTCTCTCGGTATGAAACGCCCAAAAATCTGAAGATTTTTAAAAAAAAATATATTAGCTGAATGACAGAAACATGTCATGTGCAGACTGTTTGTTTTATTTCGACGCCTTCTCCTCTGTTTTTCAACAGGTTCATTTCTAAGAAAGTCTTCTACCATCTGACCATGGAGAAGCCTGTAATCTACGATGGAAGCGATGGTCCTTGACTGCAATCTGCAGATTTTTATGATTGCTTCGGGATGCAAACCAAGTCTTTTATATTTTTAAAATAGTTGTTTGGTATTTAATTGAAATGTTTTGGTGGTTTGAAGTGTGTTTTAAGCTAATCAAAAAAGCTTAAAACAGAAGAATGATGTTTTTGAAAAATATCTATGCAAGTATATATCTATGTGTTGTTACCACGCATACACAAATATGTAAGTGTGTTTGTGTAGTTTATTTAGACAGACTTCATTATTATGTTTTTGTCTTTGGGATTTTGTTGGACCTGGTAATACTTAGGCCTCTCTTTTCCCAGATATGTTAAATCATTAGGAAAGATGATTCACCGTAGTGACACCACACTTTATATGAATACCATTCAAACAAAACAGTGCTGTTGACAGTGCAAATATTTACTAAGTTTTTTAGTGAATGCACAAATTTATGGCCACTTTGAATAATTTGTGCAATCTTTTTTATTTATAAATTGATAATTCTGAACACTTTTGCCTCTGCTGTTGTGCAGAGGAAAGAAAACACTGACAACAGCTGGTCCAGAAAAAAGGACAATTTGTTGCTTTATAACAAAGCATCAGCTTTGTGGAAATCTCAGGATCAGGACAAACAGTTGTCTTAACTTCAAAGTAGGGAAGGAGATATTTACCAAGAGAATTTTTTACTATATTGCTTAAAATCACTTTCACTCCAATTCCAACAAATTAAATGAAAACTCTAATACAAAAAAATAAAGATATTGTCGTCGCCAGTGGAACGGACAGGGCTGACAAAACCCATCCAGCTGTTTTAGCCAGTCCAATCCTAACGATTGTGTTGATATGCTTACTAAACTCAGCTGCCGCACGGTTTGGTGGTTGGAGGGGTGACTTTGGGGGAGAAGTCTGAACAAAGGGAATTAGACTTTTCAATTGTGTATTTTCAGAATTTAGCTTGCTTGAACTGTTTTCCTAGGTCTCCTACCCTGCCTTTAATGTTTTTTGGAAAGAAACAAAATGACAAAAATTGATGCTTTACTGTGTCAGGGAGGAGACCAGCACAGTCGCTTGTCCCATCCTGTTTCTCATCATCTATTCAAAGACATTCTGACTGTTTTCATCGTAACAATGACTGTCAGTTATAGTGAATCACTGAGTCAGCTAAAGAGTCACTGTACTTTTAGGTGCCTTTTAAATATTATTGCCACAACTTTCTCTGCTTTTGTAATTGTTGATTTAATCTTGTTCTCTGCACAAAACACACCATATGGTATAACTTCATTAACATCTAAATCACATCATACACAATACAGTTATAGATTTTGAAATTTGCCTAATATTTTGTCAGTTTTAGTGAACACTCATTTAGTTTTTGTTTTGCATTACCCCACCCCTTTTTATAGCAAAAAAACAAGGAAAAAAAGTCACTTTTTACCTCGAGGCTTTAGTATGTAGCAAGAAAACTTAGCGTCATTTGTTTTTCATCTGTGTTGGATTTAGGCCGCATATTTTGAACAGTTGTATATCTGTGCAAAATTATATGCAAAGCCTCATATTTTCTCTACAGAGCTGCACTTTTTGATAAGCATTTTTCAAATTTTGCAAATAAAATAAATCAGTTAGATTTATATTATCTTTCTCGATGAACTTTTACAAGTATGGATTTTTTACTTGCTCTTTTTATCATTGTCAGGAGTAAAATGCACATAAATAATTTCAGCACATACTGAGGGTAACTGATGAGAGATGACACCAAGTAAACATGAATAAAATGTGAGAGTGATGATGTCTGACGTACAGGGATCTGTGTGTGGTTTATTGTGTGGCAACATGAAATGTCAAAATATGACGATTAACACAATACTTGTGCATATCCCCTCAGCTGATGTCAGTAAACAAATATTGTTAGCAAAATGAAGTTCATGGAAAGGGAAGTGATCTTTAAGGTTCGACAACACATTACATAGAATGAAACCATAAAGGGTCAAAGCTTAGTTTGGTTCCATGTCAATTGTGAGACACAAAACAACAAGAAGGAGAGCACAATATAACATATACATACACAAACGATCAGAAAATTTTGGAACATAAAAAAAAAAAAGAAAGTCACGGGCCACTTCTAAAACTGTCCAATGTTGCCTTGTGCATGCCCAGGATGGGAGATCAGATCAAAGTCAAGATTCGATGCAATTTGTTGTTTTTCCTTTACTAGGCTATTTATTATGAATTGTCTGGGAATTATGTGTCTGTAAAGTGCCCCGAGATGACATTGGGAAGTAATGCAATACAAATAAAGCTGAATTGAACTGAACCGAATAAAGATCTCACGAGCCACCTCAAGAAAAGATTTTAATTCTAACATGTTTGTTGTAAATGACCTGTAAACCTCAGATACCCAGTTGACAGCATGCAATGTCCTCCTACATGTTGATTCTACATCAGTAATAGGCTACCTCTTGATCATAATGCAGCATTTATACAGCATATTATAACCAGAGCTCTCCCTAAACTGTAAACCCCACCAACAGCAACAAGAATTACAGTGCTACAGAGCTACTGATGATCATAATATGCTATTTACAAATTTAACATCTTTTTACTCACTTTAGGCTTGATTTTCCTCCATTTTTTCTTTGTATACTTGTATAGCACTTGACTTTATGTACATGTTCTTTGTCTTATTTGTTGTTTTTGTTGTATTTCTGTGGCAGTGCTAGAGCACCACTTACAGGCCAATAGTACACAATTTCTCACGGCTTCATGTGCAAGCAAACACTCATTGAATCTATTCTGTCTTAATGGAAGACTTTTTAATACTAACAGCTTTAGTGTTTGTAGAGTAGTGATTAAACAATGTAGGACCAATGTCAACAATTTGTGATTTTTAAAAAATATATAACATTGTTACGAGCTTTTACAACATTTATTTTTCATTTCACATGTAATAATAAGTTAATTATTTCCCCAAAAATCAGAAAGGCCCACTTTACTTTTCATTTCCAAGTGCCACCTTTTTTCTGGTTGAAAGCCCTGTCCCCCCAACCCGCCCCTCATAAAAAACTTTTTTTTTTTATTGCCGCGCCTGCTTTTCTGAACAACCTTAATGGAATAAACAGAGTTGAGAGTAAATCATTTCACTTATAAACCTAATGTATTTTCCCAACATGTTTTTGCGTGTGCGAACACGCGTGCGTGTGTGTACTTAGCTTAAGCTTAAAGTATGAGATTAACTTTGCCTTAAAAAAAAAAACAAAAAACAAAACAAAACAAAAAAAAACCCAACAGTGTTTGTTCTTAGGTATAAACATGTGAAACTACGTTTTTGTCCCCCTGTTTCAGCAGCCCACTGTTTCCCGTTTTTTGTGTGGCTGTGGGGATGTGGCAAAGTAATATATCTGCAACCATTTCTGACTTACAGCTTCAAAGTCAGGGTTTTATTGTGGGCACGTATACCGGAAATACGGCTGTCTGGTTACTGCGTGTTTGACACGTGTGTTATCGTCTCGTAGAAAGCGCACAGCATCCCGTCCTGCCAGAGTGCGTCTCAGGAAAGCGCTGCGCTAGGACGCAGAGGAAGGAGCCGACAGCATGTCCTGCCTCCGCTTCACCAGGATTGTTTTCACTCTGGTTTTGGCTCAGACTGTGAGTACTTTATTTTAGCTCTGAATGTTTGAAACAAAAGCATGTGTATAGGATAACTTGACTTACTCTGCTAAGAATGAGCGAAATAACTGGATGTTGTTGGCACAGCTGTTTCTTACAGGTGACACATAAAATAAAAAAAAAATAAAAAAAAATAAAAAAAATAAAATATATATATATATATATATATATATATATATATATATATATATATATATATATATATATATATATATATATATATAAAAATATATATAATATATATATTAAAAAAAGCTAACCCTTGAGCACACACACATCATATGGAAAAAAGGGTCAAATAAACTAGGTGTCCATCACAGTCCTCAGAATTATCATGCCTACATAATCTTACACACATAAGCAAGATATTTATGCTTTTTATATTTGATCATTGTTAAATACAGAAAGCATATTATAGACATTTTAAAAAATAATTTTACATATTAAAAATCACAGTTATTCAAACCTACAGAACAATTTACTCTGAAGTTACAGTTACATAGTGAACGTGAGCTTAAAGATTAGACTTAGCTTAGTGTGAGACTATTAAAATGGATGGAGACTTTAGGAATTTAAGCTCTTCAGTATGTAGAACTATTTTTATAACTGGACAAATTAACTCAACTATGTGTGTGAGAGAAAGAGAGAGAGAGAGGAAGAGGATGACCCATATGCTTTGTGGCATATGGCACAAGGTGCAAGCATAGAAACAATCCTCAGAGGCGCTTTATATCCACATTACAACATTTTCCATATGCAATCGTCCCACCCCTGTACATCTCAAAAGTGTCTCTTTGGATTGAGATTTTGTGACTGGTGGGGACATTTCAGTCCACTTAACTCACTGTCACTCTTAGTAAACCTGCCTGAGTGTGTGTTGTATGCACAGTATATTTTGCCATCATTTCTCATTGAAAGGATTTTTTTATCCAATCTTTACTGTTTGTAAATCAGATGTAGATATATCTAAATGTACTATTTGCTAAAATGTTTCTGTCCACTTGGCTTAAAGACATGAAATAATGTGAAAAGAAGCTGAGCAACAGCTGTGGTCTGACAAAAAAAACAGAGTCTCTACCGTACAAGTAACTAGCTCTGACTTTGGGGATGTGTGATTGACGTTTCTTAGTATTTTCTGTTGCATTTTATAGCCACAGTTCCTGAGTGAATTGACATGTGATAGAAAAGATCTGCGCCAGTTTAGCCACTGTGGATTGTAGCAGATATTATTTTGTGTTGGACATATTAAAGATGGGTTTGTATTTGAGCATCTGTGTGAGCACTTGTAGCTTTTGCTGTAAGGATGTGAAAAGAAAGCCAAGTAGAACAGGAATGATGCAGCAGCTGCTGTATATATGATGTTTATGCAGTGAAATTCAAAATATGTCATGCATACAGATGCTCTTATGCAGTTAAATGGAGCTCAAAATTATTTGTGTTTTCTATTTTGAACTATTTTTTTTTTAAATCAGTGAATAAAAAATAATTTATTAATTGTGATTTTTCAGGACCTGCTAGCTTGCAGTACCGAATTGTTTGCTCAGTCAGCTATAAAGAAGGAAATTAACCGTACACATGTCACACTAACACAGCTTGGCATGTCACATACAGATATGCACACAACAGCCTCATGTGGCTATTATTACCCTGCAACCTCAGTCATTTTCTAACTAAATAGAAATGTGAGAAACAGGCAAACTGGTGGTGTGATGATCAGCATGCCACAGAAAGAATAGGAACAGGGCACACGCTCATGAGCATGCATCTCCTTAGCCTCTGTTAGTCTTTGTTTCAAATGAAAGCACAAAACTAATGTTCTGCAGTACAATGAGGCAGGTTTTATCTCTAGGCTCCTGAATGTTGAAATATGATTAAAATGTTGCACTTAAACCAGCACACACCTGAGAGGACAACAAAAGAGGGAAAGGGTGAAAAGGATTATCTTTTCTGGCTGCAGGGAGACTTTTTCTTTATTTCTTTATTTTTTTTCCACAAGATCTATCTTTTTAATGAGTTTTTTTCAATTTACTGAACATTAGTACAGATGGAGGGGGAAGCTGCACATAAATGCAGGTTACAACAATGAGTCTTGTTGTACATGTAGTTGTTTATTAGTTAAAAAAATGTTAATAATTAATATTACTTGATACTTTCCTAATAATACTTTCCTGACATAGATATTTGACTTGGATGGACCACCCCCACCTGTTCTTTATGTTCACTTAATTGAACCGTTTCAGGCTTCTCGAGTTCTTGGCATGAAAACAAATGAACTCATTTTCAAAGAAATCAGCATAATCCTCTGGGTATATATATATAATCAGAACTTCAGAGGATGACCTTGTTTGTGCTCCGTTTCTGATTGAAAGAACATGCTTTATATTTTTGTGTTGTGCCAGAGTGCAGGAGCGTAAAAGTGCACCTGATTCGCAGTTGAAAATAGAAGGCAACATCTGCAAAGTGAGCCCAATGCTATGCTCCCTTTTTGGGTAGTTAGTAGATAATGGGTTTCACCTCTCAGAGAACATTTTTACTGCAGACTGTAGAGTGACCTGGAAGTGTTAAGGGCCTTTAGCTTTGCATCTGGTTTTGGGGTTCCTATTACCCAAACTTACCTTATGTGGCCTTTTCCTCCCCATCTCTGTTTCTTCCTACCTCTGTTTTTGCCTCTCAAGTGCAGCAGAGTGTCTTCCCCCATCACATCAAGTAGTTGAAATGCATGGGCACGTCATGTGCCCTTGGTGCTTGTAACAACCCAGCCTTGACTCATTTTATTCCTCACCCCCTGATATTCAGAGCAGGTCTTACATTGCAATCCATTCTTATGTTGCATAAGATATTGTCACAACATCCCCTCTTATGAAAACACTACCTATCAGACCTGCAATGTTCCATTTGGCTGATACCGTTTTCCAGGTATTATGGGGTGTCTTATGAGTGCAAAGATTTCCACTGTGAGGTGCCAAATGGGACAATAACTGGCAAAACTCTTCAAAAACACATAAAACCCAGAACAAAACAAAAACTCAACATCTTGAGTAAAGACAAAAAAAGAAAACAAACCATTATTTTAGAAAACAACTAAACTGAAACATGGATATTTTATCTGGTATGTTGTGTTTTTTGTATGCTTTGTTTACTGGGGTGTTGTTTTCATTTAGTTGTGTTTTATTTTTTATTTTGATTTATTTGTTACATTTTCTGATTTTCTGTTTAGGAAGTGTTACACCTGTTTGTGGTTGCATTGTGAAATCTTGTGATTATATGATAATAACAACAACACAATTTGTTTATAAATCAGATCCAAAGACACAAAGTGCAATACATTAAATAATCACAAAGGACATTATTTAAGCTGGCCAACTTAAAAAAAAAAAAAAAAGACAATTAAGGCGATTAAAACCTGCTTTGAAAAGAAAAGTTTGGATTTTTTTTTACCCACCAATACCAGTCAGAGCAATCACAGACAACATTTAGGATGGACAACATCTGAAGTATTTAGATTTCTGTTTTCCTGTTTGTGTGAAATTATGTTGGATTTTATCTAATGTATCACTAGCATTTTTAAATGTTATATTTTTTTACTTCTTACAAATAAAATAAACAACAAAGTTAAAAAAAAAAAAAACAACTTAAATTTTCAAGGGGATCATCATATATACATATAAAACCTTTTTGAAAAATCTAATTTGTTCAGCAAAAAACAGCAGCCAAGCCATCATTCTGCTTGTTTAAATTAAATTTAAATTACAGGTCACTGTGGAAAATGTAAAAAGGTAAAACTTAGATTTAAAGAATAAAAATTAATGCTTAAAAAAACAAAAGAATAACATTATTTAGTTCAATTTGTTTATTGAAATTCTAAAATAACAGCAGCTGTCAAATAATTTTCTGAATAAATGAAATTAAAAGAACTGAGCAAAATGATACCTCCAAAAGTGCAGAGTACAACACAGTTGGACGAGATGAAAAGAAAAATAGCTGGAACTTTTTATGTAATCCAATAAATTCAGTGTGTTGTAATGAGGGTCATGTCAAATGAAGCATTATAATAAGGTAGAAAAGAGGTTGGCACTAAAAAAATAAATAAACCAAGTTTTTTTTTTACACCTTATTAGAAAAGGCCACCCAGACTTAACATGCAGTTCACAGAGATAAGTTTTAAACCATAGTGCTGATAAATCTTACTGCATTTTCATAAACAGCTTCCAAAGATTACAAGCACATGTCACCATAATCCAACATTAAAAGAAATAATAAATATCCAAATGCTCTTATTGCTTCTCTAAAGATAAAGTCTTTATACAAAAACAGTGTTGTAAAGAAAACTTTTCCTCTGCAACACATTATACACAATATCTGAATCTCAATTTAATGTCCCTGCAGGAGAACTGTAAACCTTTTTGATCAGTGTGATCAGGGGTTTTCTAATATTTACCATTAATCAGTGTTGGAAGAGGAGAAGTTGCTGATGAAAAGACGGACACGTATCTGTTCCCATTAAACCTAAAGAATTATTTTATTCAACTATTTCTTTTTTTTTTTAGTTACAAAGACTGTGTGAGGTTCCAAAAAGTCTGTCGTGTCTGATGCAAGCTTTGTTCTGATATGCTTTTTGAAGTGGCACAGCACAGATTGTGCCCAAACAGTCACGAGAATGCTGTTGTTCTTAGGTCTATTTGTGTGCATGTGTAAGAGGGCAAATACATTGGCTGTTTACAAGAATATGTTAATGAACGATATGATTACTAATAGTGGAAGACGTGTGCATTAACCATAAACCCAGATTCTATCAGGAAGATTGCTGACATTGCCACATCCCATTCAGTTAAAATACCACACAATCTTTCCTCATGTCTCTTTGCAGGTACAGATGTTGTTTCCCCTCCAGAGAAACTCTTAGATCTCTTTAATGGAAATATTTATAACACATAGCAGCT
This sequence comes from Telmatherina bonti, assembly GCF_933228915.1. Classification (NCBI taxonomy): domain Eukaryota; kingdom Metazoa; phylum Chordata; class Actinopteri; order Atheriniformes; family Telmatherinidae; genus Telmatherina; species Telmatherina bonti. The sequence goes on from NC_136626.1 coordinate 25,355,972, forward strand.
TATCCTATGGGATAGCACTCAGAAAGCTGGCAACTTGGGGAAATTATGCTTCTTCAGAGGAAGCCCTTGTGATCCCGCAGGAATTTAGTGTTAGAAGCTTTGTTTCATTAAGACTTCTGCAGCATTGTGTCAAAAAGGCATATTTTGATTTTCCTCCAGGCTTTTTGAAAATAAATTAAAATGAACTAAAAACAAGGACAAAGCTAGTTTGAGCAATATCAGTGATAGAGTTGTCTTTATCTGCACTGCGTCTACAGCATGTTGTGGCGCTCTGCAGTGGTTAATTGGATGCAGATCTGTTTTGCTCTGTAGGAGCGAGTCAGAAAGCAGCCACGAAATTACCCTGCAAAAAACAAAATACATTCTCCACATTTAAAGTAATTTTGGAAATGGACGTTGAGGCATTTCTTCTTCTTTTATGCACTTTTTGCCTACTTTTGTACAGACACACACACACACACACACACACACACACACTCACACACGCACACAGACAAGCAGATGGGTATCCATGACTTAAAAGGACATTAAACTGACTTTTTCTTTTCCTGTAGAACCATTATTACTTTTTAATTGTACAGTTTGGAGCATTTAAGAATTGAATTATTCATATTGTGGGAATTGTGTTTGTCCCTTTGAGAAAGAGAATTCTACCTGATGTGACTGCAAACAGAATGAGGTCCCCACAACATTAAGAATACCTGTATCACACTCACAAACACACACAGACACACAGCTGTCATTCCTGCTGACGTTCTGTCTTGGCTTACAATGTCTTCTAAGCCCACGCAGACAAAGAATTTAGACTTACTGAATTGTAAAGGAAAAAACAAAGCTGAACTGCATGGAATGACCAAATGTATGAGAGGGAAAAAATTATGTCTCTTTCTGAACAGAAATGTTGGTGGAGTTAAAGCTAAAAAGGTAAACTAATTTATATAATCATTAACACATATAATATTTTGCTGTAGTTGCATAAATATTGTAAAATGCACTGTGTACATAGAATGATATGAGATGAGAAATATTGAAAGAAATTTAAAAGGACCAGATAAACACTGTAGAACAGGGGTCTTCATCTCCGGTCCTCGACCGCTTCCATCCTACTGACCACCTGACCTTAATTGATGTCAAATTAACAGGCAGGTATAGAAGATGACAACCAGTTGTTGTAAAGCCTTTTCATTTGAATCAAGTGTTGTACCAGGGATACACTAAAAGCTGCAGGATGGTCGCTCTCGAGGACCGGAGTTTGAGACGCCTGCTGTAGGGAGACCTTTCATCAAATGGCTCACCGTTGCAGTATCTTGTCATAGCTAAACAACTCCTTCTTTGACCTTTAGATGTAGACCACTTTACTTCACTGGAAGCATAAATAATAAAATAAATTACTTTTCAGTTTAACTCATGGAAGAGAAGCACCTTCACCCATACTCCACTCACCTCCAACCTCTGCAGGCACAGACATTTAAAAGCTTAATGTCTCAGCATTAAAATGTCTAAAACCAAGTGGACCGATTGTCCATATTTTCCTGACCTGTGAATATTTAACAGATTATCCTGAATATTTAGAAGAAGCAGAAAATCTGCGCTGTATTAATATTATATTTCCATTTGATCATTTGTAAGGCCTCATAAACTGATTATGTCATCCTCTTTCTATAAAATTATAGAATTACACTTGATAACAGTAACACTTTTTTTTAAAAGACCTCACACATTAAAATGGTTGCAGTAAATAAGTTCTATATGGGGTAGCTGATAAACTTGCTGAAAAAAAAGCCTAATGAGCAGGAACTCATGTTCTCTCTGAAGAAAAGCACCAGAACATATGTATAACCACCTTTTTAGGGAATAACTGAAGCAACAGCACATTGTTTCACAACTGCTGATGAGCCAGAAAATGTGAGCCCTTTAAGATTGTTGGGGTTGTGGCTTGTAAAGCAGTCAGTCCTGTTCAGCTTTGATCAGCCATTATCAGAAGATTTGTTCTTCTCCCATTTGGGCGGTGATATGAATTCCTCAGGGTTAGAAGCAATAGGTACCGGTATACATTTTCCTATATTCCTGGTGCAATTAATGTCCTCAGTTCACACTGAGCCTTGAGAGAATTAATTTGCCTGCAGTGATTAAAAGATCTCCTTAGGTCCTGGAACTTTCTTTTCATAGATTCTTTTTTTTTGGGCGGCTTGATCTTGCATTTTTATTCATGCATATATTGTGGTTGTGATTGCTGATTTTACTGTCCTAGTTGTCTTAAATATATGTTTTTGTTACTGTACTGCAAACCCAATTTACACAAAAAACAAAACTGAAGTAAAGTGAACTAAAATATGTCATCTTTAAAGACCTAATATGGATCTTTTGCATATTTTCTCAGTGCTGCACCCCTATTAACGGCTAATTTTGCATCCATCTTTCATCAAACCCCTACTGTGAACTTTCCAGCCACTAAAAAAACTCAACGCAGTGCTATCTTGACTCATTTCTCCTGTTGTTTGTTTTTCTTCTTTCTTCCCCTAATGTCTTCTTTTATTTCTTTTACTGAATCAGTCAGTGCAGGTTGTAAATGGCTGTACTGTGTAACTTTATTCATTTATTAGGGTGTGACATGGTGCATAAAATGAAACTCACCTGCAACCAGTATGAAAAAGTTTTTGTGTGATTTTCCAACCTCAGGACACTCATGGGAAGCAACTGCTCCAGAAATGCACATAATAGATGTCACTGTGCCATCAAACAAGCCTGAAATGCAGAGTGTTCAGATCGGAAAGTTATGTAATGTGTCTTTAAGTTGACTCACTGGGAGAACTGAAGATTATAACCTGAACAAGGTTGCTTTTCACTGAGCAGAAGTTTTCTCTCACTGCACTGAATGTTTTGTCAACATTAATGACCTCATGCTGAATTGTCCCTGAAAGCACCTTGAACCCACCACTCCTTACAATGATTTCTACTCCGGTTACAGGTAGGCTATAATGCAGATGTCTGATGATAGACTTAAGGAAGTGCACAGCATCATCCATGGCAGACAAGATAGTCTGACAAAAAAGTGGCAAAATACAACATAAAGTAAATTTCACCATAATGCCATAAAGGAGTAAAAAAGCAGAGAAAAATTGAAGCTGGATGATGTACTAGACAGTTTGCATAGCTGAGAAATGAGAGAACTTTTGTTTTGACCTTGCGTGTTAAACCACTGTCCTTAAATGTGTCATGCGCTGCCACTGAGTATGATTTTATCAGCTGTCAGGTTGTTTGTCATGTGCTGCTGCTGGTGTATTTTCTTAAACTGACATTTTGCTGTTGCTGGTTATTTTGTTGTAGTGGTATTTTTTCAAATGCTGCTGTAGTTGCCTTTATAGTAATGATAATCGTGAGACTGAAACATTTGGCCTTGAGGCTCTGCTGGCTGACATCTTTAAATCGGTATGCAAAAATGTTAAAGTCAGATAGGGAACTGTCACAGTGGCGTAGAGGTGTGGACCCACATGCAGGACTGCTGAATCAGGTTTTAGTTAAACTCAGGCTGGAGACTGACTGAGGCACAAAATAACACTTGAACAAACACAAGACTAAACACAATGGACCAGCAACTGAGCACACAAACCAAGGAGTATACGTACACGGAGGAAGTAACTAGACACAGGTGAAATGAATTTGAAAATCAAACCAGGAGAGATAATGAACAGGAAAGCAAAACAGAAAAACTAGACAAGAGAGAACTAAACAAGGAAAACTACAAACTAAAACAGGAAATCACAGCTAAAGAAAACACAAAACATCACATCCTGACTAGAACAGGCTAAATAAAGGCAGGCTGGCTAACTAAATAATTACCTTTAAATTTTTGAGTAATGTTCTGTGTTGTATGAATCATGTGTGTGAATCAAAGCTATGAATGAAATATACAAGACTCAAAAGTCACTTTACTTAACCATGAATCACAATTCTTTTTCTCCACTGGCCCATTTTCTGACTCATCCCTGCTACCACTAGCTAGCTAGCTAACTACAAAAACAAAGAAAAATAAATAAATAAAAAAATATCACTGTTTTTCAAATCTTCTTCTTACTGTTCTTGTATAAAGATATCAGATTAGTTGTTATATTTTTGGGGAAAAAAAAAAAAAATCTTGTCAGTCTTGTTTAGAGCAAGTTTGGCAGACCATCATCACTTCACTCTCTGCTATGAGCTGTGAAAAAAAAAAAAAACATACATATACACATATACATATATATATATATATATATATATATATATATATATATATATATATATATATATATATATATATATATATATATATATATATATATATAAACATCAGTCATCTCTAGATGACATCAGGCTCTACACTAATTAATACACTGAATGGTATTAAGGAGAGTGAAGATAGTCCATACAGAGAACACTGCACTGCTGAAGCATGTTTCAAGTATCTCTGAAGACCACAGGTAAATGTAAACTATGAAAAGGCTATAATAAAGCTTCAACAGTCAAATATCTTTAACAATTCAGGTAAGTCCTGAGAAGTCAGCTCAGTGGCAAAAACAAGACCTTGGTAATTCACAGCTATACCTTGCCAGTGATCAGATACCCTGGTGGGATAATATTGTGTCCAAAGGCGGAAGTTCAGACCACAAGATGTTAAACCACTGAAACTTGCTTTGCATAGAAGGTTTCACCCAAGTTGATTATCGAGGTTGTACTCTGAGCATAGAAGAGGCAGAAGAGTAGTGAGCATCAGTGTCACTGTCCAAGATTAAACATCCAAGCTAGGGAAAAACATAAAAAAGATAGCCCCAAAGGATAAAGCTCTTAGTGAATGTGTCATTCAGTGGAAATCGGAAGTGAAGGAGTTGGAGGAACCATCTTTGGAGGAAAAACCCTTGTATGGGATGTATATAGATAGACGAAGTGACTGATATATACATCGTCTTACCAATGGCTAGAGAGGCGCTGGACTGAAGGACGGCACAGAGGCACTAATCATGGCAGTATAGGAGCAAACCTTGAGCAGAACAACAGAGGTCCAAGTCTACCACATCAAGCAGGATCCCAGTTGCAGGCTGTGCAAAGAAGGCCCTGAAACAAACCAGCACATAACCGCAGGCTTTAAGAGATTGGCAGGAAAAGAATTGAAAGCCATAGCCAAGTAGCCGGCATATTGTATATAAAACATCTGTGCAGAAAATTGCCTAGAGACCCCGAAGTCACAATGGCAAAGATGGTGGAGAATAAATGGGATTAGATCATGGAAGACAACTAGATACACACCCATAAAATGGTAGTGGCCAACACAGTGATTATAGATAAGCAGCAGAGGAAAGCTGTTGTGAGGGATGTGGCCATCACCAGCGAAGGCAATATCAGGGGAAACAAAGATGAGAAACTAGAGAAACACTAGGGATTCAAGGAAGAGCTGGAGAAAGCCAGGAAGGTCAAGACAATAATAGCTGCCAACCTGTGATAAATATTAAATTAGATGAGTTATTTTCCTGACATCATAAACTCTGTTTCATAATCAAGTTTTTCTTGGTGACAGTATGCCTTAAAACCTTGAAGACTCTGGCACCTCAAAGGTTAATTTAATTATGTGTGAGTTACAGAGAAGGGAAATGAAATATTTCCCCTTCAAGAATTGTTGATCTTTATTTCTTTTTTCCACTATGAATTTGATTATGTTTCTGTTTCAGATCAGTGGTTTTGATGGTAGAATCAGCCGGAACAAGGTGGAGGTGTGCAAATGTATATGGATTTCTGCACGCTCTGCGTGAATGATTTTGAGTCAAATTGGCCATATCTACCCTGTACCTTGGAATTCAGTAGAAATTCAAAAGACTTGGGCCTAAAATAAACATTTAGTTTCTTGAAAAGCAAAACAAACCAACAAAAACAACAACACTGGGGACACCAGCCTTCTATAGGCCATCACTGTGCAAGTGCATTTTCACCACGGCATCAGATAACACTTGTCAGACAGATACTACATCTAGTTTATAATCTTTGATTGCTACTTTAACCATCTGTTTTTAAAACCTGCGCTCAGGAAACGCTTCAGCATCATTCACTTTCATGGGCTTTCTGCATTACTTTCTATACTGTTGAGCTTTGTTGAGACTATTATGAAGCCACAATTCTCTTTTAAATCAGTCTTTCCTCTAAAGCTTGCATTTTTATATTAGATTTGGTATTCAAGATCACAGTATGTTCTATTCTACATACCTTATTCATATAAATACCTAGCAGAAAGATCTTTCAAAGAAATTGAATTTTATAATGATGTGACTTTAATCTTCCAGAATTTTTATGCATGTCAACGATTCCCTGTGACAGATTGAGCATTAGATCACAATGTACAAATCCATACAAACACTCTCATAGTTTTAAAAGTCATATCATGCCAATACTATTTTATGTGTATTTCCTCCACCGTCTTCCTACATCCCCATTTAATCTGCTTTACATCATCTCGTTAAATTCTCAGAAACAAGAAGCATTTATCTTGTTCCACCTGTCATGAAAGTTGGGTCAGTCAAATGCAAAATAAATTTACTCTTGATTTTTATTTTAGGAACTCCAAAAAATAGCAGAACCTTTGATTACCACCAAATGAAGTGTAGGATAGGAGTGGAAGGTATTGAGTGTAAAATAATAATCTGTGTTCTTAGGGGCAAACTGCTTGACTTACCCTAGCTATCCTGACCCCTCTCTGCTCTTTAATGAAGGCGTATTGTCCGTTAAGCCACCACCAGGGTGGGTTTTCCAGAAGGATACACTCTTTTCATGGGGGAGCAAAATGAGTCATTGCCCTTTCAAAGAAGACACATTTTTTCACATTGAAAACCTCTTTCAGGGCATCAGTCTCGATGTACTCCACATTACCACTGATTATGTTTATAAGAATTTTTTCCCTCTCTAATCCTTCTCTCCTTGTTTCCTACCCCAAGGCTTTGTCACGTCTGCACCCTGAGTGTGAGTACATATACCAGCTAGAGAAAGAGGAGCGCCACTGCCTTCAATACATTGCTGAGCAGGGAAACAGAAGTGCAGGGGGTGTGTTTACTTCTTTTTAACAACTAGGTAATAGCAAAAGCACTATGAATTCAAGAATAGCTGTAGCTGTGGTATGAAATATGCTACAGACAGTTCCATTAAGTACCAAAAAGTATGAACTGGAACGGATGTTTTGCAGATAAGATTCAGTTTTCTGGCAAGATTATTGATGGCATCCAGACTGCTGCATGAAAATACAATGAGTGATCTTGCAGTAAAGTGTATCTGTAGATTAAAGCAGCGAAGGTGTTTACAGAATGATTTATGAGTGTAATGTAACTTAAGTTAAAGGTCAGCAACAGTAGTTTATCATATTTTCCTATTTTAACAAATAAGGAAATTCGGGTGAAGAATGCTTTGAAAGTGTTTCTCGCATCAAGCGTCCACAGATTCTCTGTCCATGTCCATATTTCACCTCCTCACCTGACTAAACAGTCTGATATGCACTTTTTAAAACTTCTTTTTTCTTCTAAACCTCCTCTGTAAAGGTTGTCGTCCATTCTGGGATGCAGTCACCTGCTGGCCTCAAGCAGTCACTGGGGAAACTGTCCAGAGAGCTTGCCCTGCAGTCTTCTCTCTTTTCAAAAACAACACAGGTGCCTCAAAGATCCCTTGTAGTAGTAGAAGCAGACTGTAATCAAGCTGTAATATTATTCTAATATCAAAGGGTTTTTGATCCTCATGAGCTCATACATTAAGCAGATTTTTTCTTTAATTATTTATTTTCCATTCAGCCATTAATCTGGTCACTTGGGTGTATTGTGATTTAAGCAGGCTTGCCAGATTGTCACAGGAGACTGTGATTTAATTAGGTCTTTTCGAACAAATAAATGAGGTTTACGGGCGTGTACATACAGTGAAAAGCAGGGTGTTTTTTTCAAAATGAGCAAAAAGAATTACATGCGGGGTTTGAGTTCTGTGAGGCTGTACTGAGACGCAGTGATGCTTCAGGCTAAATGCATATGCCATGTTCATGTCATATCGGATGAATGGTTGAGATGGGATGATTCACCAGCATCGTTTCACAGTGCTAAGGTTTGTTGACGGGATTTGTTAATGTGAGAATTAAATATGAAAAGTATGTTGTATCCATTATAGTTATGTTTAATATTGAACGCCAGATGGACTGGTGTTAGACGTAAAAAGTTATTTTGTGTAAGAAGCAGCAGAAAAGTGAAAACTGTCTTACTTGTGACTCAAACTTAGACGTTGACATTTCACAAAAGGGAAATTTATTTTAAGATGATGTGAAAGCAGAACAATTTCAGCATTCTAATATGCTCACAATAACATCTACCAGCAAATGCAAGATGCCAACCTTTGTAGAATTACTGACACTTTGAGAATTACTGACACTTCCAAATATTTTAAAATAAATAAATAATAAAACAAATATCCTTCTTTCCAAAACGACAAAGCTTTTCCGTCTTCCTTATAAAGACTTTGTTTTTTGTGATCTGGATTAGTGAGGCCTCATTTCAGCTGTGATTAGAAGAGAGACAGGCTGCATCCCAGATCAGACTGTCAGTCCTTCACATGACTAAAAGACATGACCATATCTCACAAATCCACACTAATATCTTTAATCAGTTTAAAATCACCTACTAATCTAACATCCATGTCTTTTGTCTGTAGGAGGAAACATAGAAAATGTCCTCAGGCACAGGATAAAAGAAACTTTCATTTTGTCTTTAGTATTCACTTGAGCTTAACTAGTGCATGAAGGATTTTTTTTCAGTTAAAATACTATTATACTAAGTTTGGTGTGCATTTGTTTATCATTGTTTTTCACTCTGAAGTAAATAAGGCTTCATGGAGCCGCAGCCCCTTTTCTATGACAGCCTCTCAATTTGTTTGAAAAAAATTAAACAAAGTTCGTGAGAGAAATATCTTTGTACCAAAAGTAAAATATGGTGGATTTAATGTGTTAAAGGAATAATGAAATCAGAAGAGTTGGCAAGTATTTTAGATTTACATTTTTAACCCGTTTCAGAAATATACCAGCATGTCTGCCCTCCTGCATTCAACAGTTCAAAATTATTTGGAAAAGGGGGAAATTGAATTAACAAATCCATGAATCTTGACCAAAATCCCTTAAAAAATCTTTGCAGAATTCCAAAATGAAATAAAAAAGTCTTTGAACCTAAAATAGCTTGAAAAGACAACAATGGAAGATGACAAAAAGTTCTCGTAATAGAGAAGTGGAAGAAGCCCCTACTTGGCTGCAAGACACACTGAGACTGTTGCTGCCAAAAATTTTGCATCCAAATTATTTTTTTTTTCTGGTAACCATATGACAGATTGAATAACCAGTTTTATAAACATCTTATACATTTGGTAAATCTGTGTTTTATCTAAAGATATTCTGAATACAGTACTCATCAAGGAGTGGAGATGAAAAGAACTGCATATCTGAATGGCATTAGTTCTGCAGTTGAGGCCTAAATGTGCAGTAATAGGGTCATCAGAATGATTGCAATGCATCTTAAAGGGACCATAATCTCAGTGTTAACTTCATGCCTTCCTTGCAGTAATTCAGCTTTGACCAGTGGGTTGAAACAAACATGACAAAAGACACAGAATCTTACTAAAACAGAAGACATTTTTGGCTTAATGTATTCATTGTAGAGCACAGTTTTAAACCAAATCCAACCATGCCATGACATTGCTGACTTCTTTATTTGCCAATGTACTTTTATAGGGTCAGTGAGCCGAAACTGCACAAGTGGGGGTTGGTCAAGGCCTTTCCCGCCGTACCATATTGCCTGCAACGTGGAAGATGACATTCCTGAGGTGAGAGTTGCTGAGGTGAGGCAGCTTAAGAGGTCAGATGGAGGAATGAGAAACTCCAGATGGAGAGCACAGAGATCAGGCAGAAAATTAGAAACAGGAGGAGAAGATGTAGGAAACAGCACACAGCACAACAGAGAAAAAAAATGGAAGCAACTCATAAAGAATAGTAAAAATGACAGTTGGACAACCCCTCTTTCTCAGCTGAAAAATCAACAGACCAAACAGGTTTGTAGATGGAGCACCCACAAGCTGGCAGAACACATGAGCTAGGCAAGTAAAGAACTAAAGAGGATTTAGTGTATCTCAGAAAAACAGATGCAGCAGCACAGGCAGGACATCCAATGGCAGAAACTCCAACAAGAATAGGAAAGGCATGAAAACTAAATGGAGAAGACAACAGGTGTAAAGCTGGAAGAAAAAACAACATGCAGAGAAACAGATCAGGTCACAGTAATGAAAAGCTGGCAAATGAAAACCAAAAATCACAATAAATTCAAATGTATATTTGAGAATCAGTAGGCCAATCAGGTGAACAACTAAATAAGAACAAAAAAGGAAGGAAAGCTAACTGAGAAGAAAGAAAAAAAGAAGTTTGAGCTGAAATAGAAATAAAGTAGACTTGAATTCAAAACATTGACAGACAGTGTCAATGCTAAGACAGGGAAACAAAGAGCACAACAAAACCAATAAACCATGGCAAAATGACCAAACAGTAGCAAGACAGATGTTTGTCTCTTCTAAAATACAAATTTATGGATTCAGACATAAATATGAGAAGATCCTGCCAGGAAGAATTAAAAGTCCCTCATTAGGTAATATCTGAAATGATCTCCTTTCACAAAATCCAAATGGTGCTTAATCACACTACAGCTTTTGGAGAACTCTAGCATTGATTGAGCATCTTTTGTTTTGATGTAAAATACAGACTTCATGTCCCAAAAGCTTGAATGGAAAGAGCCGTCTTGCAGTTACTCTTCAGTCATCTCATAGTTGGAGTTGGAGTCTTAAGTTTGCCAGTAATTTAGTCTCATTTTGAGCCATTACATTCATTTTGAAGCCTGACAGCATTTTGAAAAGCTTTGATATTTGATATAATGACAATACTGACAAAATCCTAATTTTCTGTCCTGCATTTAGACGGAGGAGTCATACTTTGCTACTGTGAAGCTGATATATACCATCGGCTACAGCATCTCTCTTGTTGTGCTGGCTATCGCCGTGTTGATTCTGTTACTCTTCAGGTATGAACTGATTAGGTGAAGGGCTTTCTGGCTGTCCACAAAAGTGTTTCAGTAAATTTCAGTTTCATTTATTGAGGACACATCTCACTGAGGATCCATAGCACAATAAAAAAATATGTTTGTTTTACTGTAAAAGAAAGAACATGACTCCCAGGCAGACAACTTTTAATAATGGATTCCACTCATCCATTTTAGGAAAGATCTTGTCAGAATGCAGGGAAGCATCAGACTTTTCATATGCTTTGTTGTTTGCTGCTCTTCCACATTTTTTTATTGCTGTTATTAATATTATCATAGAGGTAAATGTCATTGCTATACAAGATCTCATTTTCAAGAACAACCTGTTTTATTTAAAGACAAAACTCTAACATGTTAAAACATACTATTGTGATTACACTTTATATAACCAAGTAACTGAAAAAGGCTATAACAATAAAACATTAAGAACAGAAGAAGCCACCCCATCATGTTTTCTTCATAACTGAAAACCTGTTAGTTAATTAAGCTGCACAGCTTCGGGTCCTTTTATAATTTGTTCTAAGTATAAGGAACATTGTGAGAAAATGCAGAAAAAGTTCTGTACTATAGGAACAATGAATGAAATGAGAATGAGAGCTTGTCATCCTGATACTTTTTAGTTGTCATGTAGGAAGTCAGAGACATTGGTAGTAAACCAGTTATTGGTCCAGTAGTCTTTATGTGGACAGTAAATTCCAGCAACGAGTTTTACAAATGTCTAAAAGCTAAATTAATTCCGTACTTATGTAAAATGTATAATAAGGCATACGAAAATGAGTCCTTACCACCTACATTAAATGAAGCAATAATTACAGTACTCCCCAAAAAAGGTAAAGATCCGGAACAAGCAGCCTCATACAGACCGATATCTTTATTAAACTCAGACCAAAAGATTTTGACAAAAATACTAGCAAGAAGACTAAGTACAGTCATAAGTAAATTAGTGCACTCTGATCAGACAGGCTTCATTCCGGGTAGATGCTCTTTTCACAATATTAGGCGATTATGTAATATAATTTATTCATCCAACAATCAAGAGGACTTGGTAGTGCTAAGTCTAGATGCCGAAAAGGCATTCGACCAGGTCGAATGGCCATACCTTTTTGCTGTCTTGGAAAAGTTTAATTTGGGTAATAATTTCATTTCTTGGATAAAATTATTGTATAAAAACCCAGTAGCCAAAATTCTTACAAACCAGACAGTGTCAACACAGTTTATCCTCTCCAGAGGCACAAGACAGGGATGTGTGCTCAGTCCACTGCTATTCGCTCTGGCACTAGAGCCACTGGCAGAAACGATCCGGAAACACCCACAAATACATGGTTTCAACACAGCATACACGGCAAATAAAATTTCTTTATATGCTGATGACATTTTATTGTATATAACACAGTCTCGAACGTCCATTCCTGTAATTCTCTCTGTTATCAATGAATTTAGTAGGTTTGCTGGATACAAAATCAACTGGGAAAAGAGTGAACTACTGCCTGTTAAACAGGGTAATCAGGACTGGCTTACAACTCTTCCCTTTAAAGTGACTCCTGAAAAAAATCACGTATCTTGGAATTATAATAACAAAAAAATATCCCTCCCTCTTAAAAGAAAACTTCAACCCACTAATGGAGAAATTAAAGAAAAACATTCAGTTCTGGAGGACTCTTCCAATTTCTCTAATAGGTAGGGTGAATGCAATAAAGATGGTATTTCTTCCGCAATATTTGTACCTGCTGCAAAACTTGCCGATTTTTATAACAAAGTCCTTTTTCAAAAAGTTGGATTCAATTATTATGCCATTTGTATGGAACTATAAATCACATAGAATAAAAAAGGAACATTTGACCAAGCATAAATCAGTAGGAGGGCTATCATTGCCAAACTTTAAGCATTATTATTGGGCAACCAATGTCAGAATAGTTTCGCTGTTACTTGATGACACAGCTCTACTTTCAAAAGGGTTGCAAATTGAACGGGAGGATTGCCTTCCTTATTCTATCGGAGCTATACTGCTATCACCCACCACCTTGGCCAGTACTTTCTATAACAAGAACCCTGTAATTCATAATACTATAAAAATTCTGAAACAAATCATTAGGAACTTCAAACTTAAAACACTATCGCTTTGCATTCCTATTTCATCAAATCCTTCCTTTCATCCTTCATGTGTTGATGGAGCTTTTAACATCTGGAGAGAGTCTGGATTGTATACTCTAAAAGAACTATATTCAAATGACACTTTTATGTCATTCCAACAACTACAAGAGAGGTTTGGGCTACCAAACAGTCATTTCTTTAGATACCTTCAAATCAGAAATTATGTCTCCCATCTTCCTCAGTTTCAATCAGCCAAACCGGACATGTTAGATGAATGTTTAAGTGATGGTTCAATATACCAACATAATATTTCCGTTATTTACAATACATTGCAAGAATGTACCAATCCTTCTACAGCTCACATCGAAGGAGAGTGGGGAAAAAGAGTTTGGTACCCCTCTGGAAGATGGTGTTTGGCGACAGGCTTTGAGTAAGATAAAGGATGCTTCTATAAATGCACGTCACTGCCTGATCCAATATAAAATAGTACATAGACTACATTATTCGAGAGAGAAAATCTGTAAAATTTACCCAGAAAGTTCACCGCTGTGTGAAAAATGTGTCACAGAACGTGGTACTCTTTTACACAGCTTTGCACTTTGTCCTAAGCTCCAATCTTTCTGGTGTGATATCTTTGATTACCTGGCTAAAGTTCTAAAAAAGAGGATAAGTCCAAATCCAATTCTTATAGTTTTTGGAATAACACAGAAAACGGACATGCTGGGGTATGCGGAACATTGCTTTATATCATATGGATTAATACTAGCAAAAAAACTGATTCTCCAATGTTGGAAAGGAAAAGACGTCCCTTCTTTGAAGATGTGGATCACAGAATTAGTAAATACACTTCACCTAGAGAAAATAAGACATACTATTTATGATAACATGATTGAGTTTGAAAATATTTGGAAACCTTTAATCTCCTTCCTCGGAGACCATTAATCTGTGCAGTCATGGGGAGGGTTTGGGTGGGGGATTTTGCTGTGTTTTGGTACCTCGTCCGTTGGATGAAGATTTGTATGTATAATTTTATTTTATTTATTTCTTTTTTTTTCTTTTTTTTGTATCATCACTATTATTACTATTACTATCACGATTAGTGACTTTCTTTGTTTTTTCTTTGTGTGTATATACTGAAAAAATCAAAGCAGCATATGTCATATAGAAGAGTTGTTAATAATACTCACTGCTTTCAATAAAAATATTTTGAAGTAAATTCCAGTCAAGCAAAGTGTTTTAAGTATAATGGCGGGTCAGAGCATTAATTCCTGTGATGAAACTCATGCATTCCTCTGTGATAAATATCATCCAAGATCTGTACTGCACTAGAAAGGGCATTCTAGCTGCCTCAAGTCTTTTTTTTTCCACATTAAATGACAAACATTATTTATTTCTATACAAGAACTCTAGTTTTAATCTGAGGTTATTTAAAATAAATTTTCTGTATGTGACCTAATAGAAATATTTTCATCCATTAAGCTACGTAGATAATTATAACAAGACACTAATTGCAGCAGAGTTACGATGCATTCTGAGATTTAGATCATAAGCTTGATATTAATGTCATGCCCGTAGACCAAATCTGATGCCATAGCAGTTCAAAGACTGAAATGGAAATGTAAGAAAAATAAATTTATAACCAACACATCTGCTTTCATGGTAAATATGTTATGCTGTTTTACAAACGTTGGTCTGGTTCCACAATGATCACTTAATGAAAGAGACCAACTCTGATCTGCAAAATAAATTTAGAAAAAGTATAAATATAAAAATAAATAAATAAATTCAGATCTTATCAGGTGTGTGAATATATGTTCAAAATGAGAACTAAGGAATGCACTCCATAGCCACACAACATACTGTATATGTGTGTGTGCGTGTGTGCTCTATGTTACTATGTGTGTTTATTTCAACAGGAGACTGCGATGTGCCAGAAACTTTATTCATATCCAGCTCTTTGTTACCTTCATCCTGAAATCTGTGGCGGTGTTTATAAAAGATGCTACTCTTTTCGCCAGTGATGACACCAACCACTGCACCCTCTCCACCGTAAGATAATTATCCTCCGGACAAGAAGATTTTGGCTGTATTAGGAGATTCCTCTTGGCAGATTTTGCAGACTCATATTCATGCTCATTTATTCCTAATACTGAGTACTCTTTCCTTGATTTTTCTTCTACTTTTTCTGTCCAGTTTGCCTGTAAGGCTGCTGTGGTCTTCTGTCACTATTGTGTGATGGCAAATTTTTTTTGGCTCTTGGTGGAGGCACTCTACCTCAATTCCCTGCTGCTATCCTCTTTCTATCACAGCCGCAGATGTCTGTGGGGATTCAGCCTGCTGGGGTGGGGTGAGACCATTGATATACAGTATACTGTATGGATACTGTTTGTATCAATATTGTAATGAATGAATTTGCTAATTACTATTGCAAACACTGAGATGCACAAAATTGTTTCATGCAGCCTAACAATAGAATAATTACAAGCATATGAAGCTGAACAGTGCAAAATTATATTGTTTACGCCAGCTCTCTTACAGATTTCTATCAGCCAACATAACCGTCCTAATTTAACAGTTAAAAACTCCTGCATGCCTCAGAAAACGAAACAATCTGATTTGGTTTTACATCTCTGTACCAGTCCCAAGTATTGCACTTCATTATGTTTGTGATTTAAAAAAAAAATCTATTTGATTTCCTAAGACTTCAGCTTTATCATTTACGCTGAATACTGTTGAACTTCCAAACTGGGATGAACAAGAAGTTTATTTAAAGAAAAAAACTACGAAATGCATTACAGTACAATGCATAAATCCTAACAAATTTTATCCACTTTAGTTTTTTTGCTGAACAAATTGGTGCAGATATTTTTTAGAAAGAAATATCACACAGCTTAATTCACTGTCTTATGATTCAGCCACCTCAGTGTGTCTTGATTACATTCCCCTGGTATTAATTTGGGGTCTCTCCTTCTCCATAGGTGTGCCTGTTTTCTTTATCATCATGTGGATTGGATCCAGGGTGTATTTTGAAGATACAGAGTCTGTATCCGCTTTCATTACCTCTTCTGTCACCACAGTCACTGTTGTTTGATATGCACACTCAATGCAGAACCACATATGCAACAGATTTACTTTCTTACATGCATTAAACATTTTTAATGAATACTTACTTAAAAGTTATGTGCACACGGATATTTTGTCTTTTAAGTGTCAAAAGTATAAATAATTTTACTCAAATTTGGTCAGCATTCTTCACCTGCCAGGAGTTTAATTTCTTACTGTTTTACACCAACTGCTTATATTTATTGCTGGAAGGAACCTCTGCAGAATGCTTGAAGTGCACATTTCAAAATATTTTCTTTTACAGATGTTGGGACATCAACGAGGACTCACCCTACTGGTGGATCATCAAAGGACCAATTGTCATCTCTATTGCAGTAAATGCTCCATTGTGTTGAAACTAAATAATTACCTGTTAATTGTGTTCAAGGATATTTAGAACAATTAAAATACAAAAATTTTGTACCATCATCATGGAGACAACTCAGGAAGAAAAAATGTCTCATTACAGTAGAGTAAAGAGCAGCTCTTCCACACCGGTCCACTAATAGGCTTGGCTGGCAAAACTATTACATCAGTTCAAAACTTTGGTGCACTGTTCCTGGTCAAAAAGCATTTTAAAGAAGAACTATTTTTCCTTTTTTTGTTTTTTTTTTCTCAACAGGTTAATTTTATGCTGTTTGTAAATATCATCAGAATCTTGATCCAGAAGCTCAATCCTCGATTGATCCAGTTCAACAACTCCTCACAATACAGGTGCAGTAATCTTTGTAAACAGTGATAACACAGCTCTAATAGAGTATCATATGTTAATCTCGCTTCCATCACGAATGCAGAGCCTCCATTCAAATGCAGTGTTGTAGATGTCTACTTGTAAGCATCCTTTAGGTTTGAGGTTTGCTTTTATCAAATTTAGATTTAATCTTTTCCAAACACAGTCATGAATTTTTCCAAAGGCTGGTCTCTGAGAATGATTTACCTTGAACTTCTAAGCCTTTTTGGTGGGATGACTGACACATTTAAAGATGCTTTTTAACTCTGAGTAGACATTCTGATGTTGAAAGATGCAGTTTGTGCAAAAACTGTTGATACACCTCACCGTGGCACTGAATAATTCATTCAGTCACCACTGAAGCACAATCTACTCAGTCTGGCCACGTTTACTTTTCCACTCACCAGGAAGCTTATCAGAATTTCTAATTGAAATAGGCTCACTAATTGACTGAAAGTGCTCGGGCACATCAAGTATTCTGGTGCTTATACAAGACATATCAAGGTAAGTTAGATGATGCTTGACTTAATTGTGCCAGCTAACTTAATACAGTGGTACCTGCACACAAGTGTCCTCATGACTGACATCTGACCATCTGTGTGTCTGAATGCATGGTGTTATCAGGAGCAGCATTCAGATGAGACAGCCACCAAATAACTCTCTCAGGTAACTACACATACTGCATTTAATTTTGTTGCTTTTCTACAACAGGCGCCTGGCCAGGTCCACCCTCCTCCTCATTCCTTTGTTTGGAACCCACTACATGTTCTTCAATTTTTTGCCAGACTACTTCAATGTTAACCTGCGCCTCTGTATTGAGCTCTGCATGGGATCCTTCCAGGTACTAATATGAACTTTCATGGATACACTGTATGCGCTGGTTTCAGACTTTCTAATTAGCATTGCTTCCTGCATTTTTATATGTATTTCTTACACTAATGAAAGTGAAACATATAAGCAATAATTTGACACAAATGTGTCAATGTAGAATGCACAGCTTGGCAGTACTGTGTGAATGCAAGAGAAGCTGAGATTTGTTTTCATCATTCAGACAGGCCATCACAGAAAAGTCTGAATGAAGTCATCTGCTGAATGTCAGACACAAAATTGGATTTTTTTTTTTTGTCTTTACCTCTTCCTGCTGAGTGCTTCAATAACCACATAACTAAGACTATATTCATGTATTTTCTTTAGTATAAAGATCAAAGAAAGCAACAGAGTTTGCTGGCTTAACTTTAGGATTAAGGAAGGCTTGCAGGAGTGTTATTAAAATGTGAATGCAAATAATCTGATACTGCTTTTCTTACTGTGTGAGTGGAAAAACACTCCTTCTTCAGTATAACAGCTCAATTTGATGTCTGACATTACTTTTTTTTTTTTAACATCTAAACTATCAAAATGTTAATGATTTCTTGTCATTCATACAGTAATCACTTCTTATACACAGGGCCTTCTCGTTGCAGTTCTCTACTGTTTTCTCAATCAAGAGGTTGGTGGAAACAAAGTTACTGTTAACACTGATTATAACATTTTCAACAGACGTCACAGATGATTTAGAGGTCTCTGCTACATAATTGATCAGTTCAGCAAGATTATATGCCAACAGTTTCCAGGGTTTAAAGTGCAAGTCCCACATCTCTTCACCTCATTGCATAACGCAAGCACCCAGATCCCTTATGTAATTATCAAGATTAGTGTGGGTCCAAATTCATGTCAGTCTAAGAGCAACACCCATCCATGTTAAAGTCTTGTTGTGTAGTAGTTCAAAAGTCATGTTAGTGTACAGTAGATGCGACAGGATAGTACTTTAAAGTAATTTAATGCCATATGTATTGATTACTTTAAAGTACATGCAGACATGTTCTTCTTTTGTAGCACTATATAAGACTGTATTGCTACAAAGTCAAGGACGTGTAGAACATTTTATGAGATACATATATTTCCTTCCTATCATTTTCTTCAACCGAGAAGGAGAATGCTAAATAAGTAGATACTTTCTTGTGCCTTTTATATGTAGACCTAAGGCTAAAGCAAGCAACAGATTCTTTTGGTAGGCTTTTGCCTTTTTAAGCCACATGCACTTGTAAAACTGGGGAAATTAATTAGAAATGTCATCTAAATATTAAACATGACTTAATTAAGAAGAAACACTGTATTATTTAGGGCTACTTTCTCATTTAGTAAGAGATACATGTATTAACTGGAATGATAAAATACTCCTTTATTCAATATTGCAAATCTAGTATTTTACAAACAAAACACAAAGTCATTTTGTCTTTGAAAACAATGGCACATTTTTTTAGATGTGGCAATGTATGTGTAGTAGGAGGAAGAAAGTCCAAATATCAGCTTATTTGTGTGCAAACATCTTGTTTATATGTGCCTGTGGCAGGTGCAGAAAGAGGTCCACATGCAGTGGCTAAGGTGGCAGGAGAGGAGTTACGGGGTGGTGTCGCCTGCTGCAAAGGGAAGCCAGATGGATACGCCCTTCTGACATCTCTCTGCAAGGTTGCTTGGATGACTCTTGTGCACATCATCTTTAATGAGCTGTGCAGCACACACAACAACAGTCATTGTAGTTCATGCACCATTGATGCCTGTGAGTGGATAAGTCATTTCAAACTGTGCAACAGACTGGCTGCAATCCCTCAGCTAAAGTAAAGGAAGTGAGGTGAACTTTCCACAGGAGAGCAATTCTAAAATCTCTTGACATTTTACACATGCACACGCACGCACACATCCTGCAAAACAGCTCCTGCCAATTCTCATATGCATCTCCCAAACCGCACAGTGGTTGAGGATAAAGGTCAGCTTTTAGATTTCTTTACAGGCATCACCTGTCAAATTAATGAATAAGAATTTTGTTGAGCTGAAAGCTATTCTGACAATTACATTTCAGCCAGTTAGGAAGTGTAATGATTTTAACAAAGATGACAAAACACAGTTGCATTAGCATTTTCATGTACTCACTTTGTAGATAAATGCATTACATAGAAATATGGAGTCCTGTTGAAAATGTGACATTTTGGACAGGAACACACAAAAAGAATCACACTCGCTCAAATGAAAGGTAGCTCATAAACATTGTTAGTGTCATAATGTTTGTACGTTGATCATTATGAGAGGCTCAACATAGTGTAAAATGTGCTTTTTTTAAAATCTGTCAATGTCCTATTTATTTAATTGTATTTATTTGATTATCTAATCATAATTCATTCATTCACTCTTATTGTCATACTTGGTCTGGAAAAATGCAACATCTAACCTCAGAATCACTTCATAGAATTCCTGTACTGTATATACTGTGAAGATGAAGCCAAATGCAGCAAAATGTGTTCGTTCATGTAGTCAACCAGTGGGAGAAAAATCTCTGCATTTCCACTGTCAGCTGCCAGTCATCACACTAATGGGAAATAGTTTTTCAAAATTGCCAAAAAATATCCTATCCTAATATTAAGTTTCAACATACTTTCTAATGTATTTTTCTGTGTTGTCAATTGCATGGTTATTCAAGGTATTCAACATGTATAGAATACATACATATATATGTGTGTGTGTATAATCTTTTGAGCTAGATCGTAATACATAATCCATTTTTACAGTTAACTCTGCACCATCATGATGCTTATATTACAACAAAGTTTATTCAGTGTAAATTAATCATTTGCCTTAAACTGAATGTAAAAATCGCTCATACTGTGAGACAGTTGTTTAATAATCATTGTCTTTGTCACATTTGGCTGTATGCTTTACTTGGGTCTCTTTCTGTAATGTTTTAATTTTTTGTGAAATGACAAGATCCTTTAAGTTTAAACAGAAAACTTTTTTCAGAAAGACAACATAAAGCTGACAGCAGCTATCAATGTTAAAGCACTGATTCATACTTGCTCCGCAGAAGTCATTGTTGCTATTGAAGTTCATAAACTTGTAACTATTTGTAAAAAAAAAAAAAAAAAATTAATAAAATGTGAATTTATTGGCCTAAACTTGATCAGTGTCTGATTTTAGAAGAGAAGGACCTGCATAGTGGATTACAGACATTGGTTGTAAAAGACCATAAACATTCACGGTCAGAGGATTCACTTGTCTAACTTAATACACACTTTACACACAAACACTGAAAGAACTTATGTTGTGTGTTAATGTTATGTCTATTTCAGGGAGGGGCGGCTTCCATGCATTATTGTAAAAAAAAAAAAAAAAAAAAAAAATTTAATAAAAAAGTTTTCCCCTCATACTGTGCATTGCAACAGCAGAGAAGAGATCCTTTTATGTTGACCTTAGGCTCTGTGACTGTGCAGACCTTTTCATGCACAATAAAAGTCATGCAACCCATGAAAGGTGCTGGAAAGCGCCAAGGACCATATCATGACATCTTTAATCTGTGGAGTATATAACCCTCACGGTATAACCCTCATGCAAGTTCATATGCAAATGAAGAGAGTCAAGAAAGTGGTTACAAATTCTGATGATGGAAAAATCCATTTAAATCATAAGTCACCAATGGGACCTATTATTTTTATTATTACTCAATACACAGCAGGTTTCCCTTCCCCAGATATGACCCCCGGTAATAAAAGCAAGAAATGAGGGAGAATAGAATATCTTCTACACAAACAGCTGAGGTATCTTTGAGTAAGGCCCTAATATAACCCACAGGGTACTTACAGTAGCAGCAGGTCAGATCTGTTTGAGATCTTAAATTTGACTTTTATTTGCCAGGTTAATTCCATTGAGGGGAGGGTGGTGTTTTAGGTTGAAATAGCAATACAGCATGACAAATAGAAGACCAAGAAAAATAAACATACCACTGATACTAAAAATGGATACCAACGTATTAACAGAAACTAAACCAGCATGAAGGTATCAAAATGCTGTCAGAATTCATCCTGACAATGTGTGTGTATGTGTATAGATAAATATATAAAATTATTACACCCCCATACTTTTAAAAAAAAAAAAAAAGAAAAAGAAAAAAATGGAATGATAAATAGAAATTAATAGAAATTAATGTATGCCACTTGTTGGCGAAATTAACTTTTCTCAAAATCAAGCACTGAGATACTCCAATATGAGCCATTTCAAGGTTTCTGTGAGGTCCCATCAACTTGGGAAAAACAAAAGCATCACTTGTTTAGATTCATTCATTTTCTCTACCATTTTGTCCAATTCCAGTCACTGGGAAGTTGGACACTGTCCCTGCAATTACCAAGCAACATTAATTACCATGTTAATCTCATAAAAAAAATGGGTCGGTCTTTCTTTCAATGATATCTATATATCCCCCCATTCTTTGATTCCTGGTCAAAACTGCAGCTAAAGGAATAGGGAATCTAATTTTTTTTAATTTATTAAAAGTCACTATTAAAATTTGTCCTCCCCACTAAAAGCATCCTTAGTAACAAGTGGTTTAAGGGGGGGCATGTCCTCCTTGGAGTGCCTGGTACTGACACCTTCATCTGCCTGGGTCTCCAGCACATTGCTGTTGGAAAACATAAGGGGCACTCAGACTTTTAGGGTATGGAAGTCAGCCCACTCACACAATAAGCAAGATGTCAACTTTCCTTTGTACTCGTCTGTTCATTGCATTTCTCCTCTTTGTCCCAGTCCAGCTGACAGTTCCTCCAGCGCCACTCCAACCCGCCATTCTTTCACTGGCAGTTGTGTCATACGGCACTTTCCTCCTGTCTGGGCTGCTTGAGCCCGACTGCTTGTGCCCAGATGCTAGCCACTGCTCCATGTCCACGTTGCTCCCTGCCTCCCTGGTGTTGTCTCCTTTATATAGTCCTGCCACACCTGTAAACCAATTACCTCCCTGATTGGCAGGGAGGGGAGATACCAGCTGTTGTCAATTGGCAATTAGCTGCCTTGCTCCTAAACTAAAACCACACTCAACATGCATAAATATATACAATTAAAAAAAACACCTAAATCAAAAACCTGTGGGCAAGGCAAACTGCTCAGTCCCCTATTGACACATATATACGCCTCCTGCCTCAAAAAGGTCATCTGTCAAGCTCTACAGTGTTATTTTATTTTTGCTCTAGGAATTACTCAGTATAATCTTCTTATGAGCTGCAGAGTCGCTCTGACCTCCTCCTTTCAGAGGATGAGTCTTCCTGACTAGCTTATGACCTGTATGTATAAAGGCTCAGCGGGGTGGGGGACGTGTACAAGCAGCCCGCAGGCCCGGCTTGCTTCTTGCTCCAGTTTTGTAGCAATATGGGATTTGTGGAATGGGAAGTGCAGAGCTACGAGACAGGATGTGGAGTCACCGCTGGATCATACAGATACCCCCCCCGACAAACGGAGCATGCGCGCAGTGGCACGAGAGTCCGCGTCTGGAGAGGACGGCTGAAGTTTTGGCATCTAAAAGTCTTCCAGTGGATTGAAAATAATCGTTTCGAGCGAGTAAAGTCTATCCGTGGTAAGTCGGTGAACGCTATTATACAGCTTTGAATCGTATTACCGCCCACATAAAACACAAAAACCCACAATGTTACTTTTGTGTGTATTATGCTTCTGGATGCGTTATCCAACACAAAATACTAAATCTGCATCCCAAATGTTCACATATCAAATAGCATTCATTTTACATGAACTGCAGCAGCTTCAGTTGCATTAAGCCTCTTCTGTTGTGTGCAGACAACCAGAGGGGAGGTTGATGTTAATGACAGGGTGCTTTTACCCTTTTGTTGCTTTGCCTGCCTAAACATGTCCTTTATTGGCTTTGTGTCCGTGTTTTCCAATGAAAATTCAGACACCCTTGCACTGTCAAATGTTCTCAGTCACCGTACATTATTAAATACACTGTTTTGCTGATGACTGAGGGACCATATCTCTTCTTTCCTCCTTTCTGTACAGATTCAGGTGATGACTTGCCTCGGGACTCTCGTGTCAGCCCTGCTACTGGTTTTGTTGGTGGCTGAAGCTCTGAGCAGCCCTGAGGAAAATGAAAATGAAGTCCTGAAACATGCAGAAACAGAGCTCACCAGCAGTCAGGCCAGTAGCTAATATGTGAACATGTATTTAACTATTTAAGCGATTGAATAAATTAAAAAAAAAAAAAAAAAAATCAGTTCATTGGTTTTAAAATCGTTTTATGTTTTTAAAATCAGGTGGTTGAAAATGCAATCAGAAATATCAGTGAAGCCACACCGAACCACGTAACTACCGAATGTAAGTTTTCCAATTTTTTCTGGTGATTTCATGAATTTACCTTCAGTTGACCTGAGCCGTGCCCTCTTTTTCTCTTTTAATATTAGCAGCTCTGTTGACATCCACAGTTCCAACAAGCGCCCCTCCTGCTACTTGGTGTCCAGGAAACCAGATGATACAGAAGAGCAGCGCAGGCTGTGGCTGTCCACCTGGAACAGTGAAGGATGGTGAAAACTGTACCTGCCCAGTGGGGTTCACTCTGGAGGGAGAAGCTGAGTGTAAAGGTGGGATATGGGAACACTTAAAAGCACAACGCAATGGATAAAAGACATGTTTTGGGTGTTGGAACAAAAATAAAACTAGAAAAGCACTTAAAACGCAAACCTCTGCCAAGGCCTTTAAAAAGATTCCTGGATTCAATTAGTAATCCTGATCATCACCAAAATTAGATCAGTTAATCCGTTTCACATTTCCAACAACTCCTGAAAATTTAATGAAAATCTGTCCATAACTTTTTGAGTCATCTTGGACACAAACAAACAAATCAACACTGGTAAAAACATGATCTCCTTGGTGGAGGTAATAATTTAATTTGTTCAGTTTGTGCCATTTATGAAGTCCTCATAACTTGAAAGGCTTGCTAATAGCTACAACAGTTTAAAATTTTCAGCATGAACAAATGTACCGGAAATACGGTTTCATTACTCTATACTTATAATTCTTCCCTGTGATCCATGAGGTAAAAGTTGAATAAGAGATGATTTTGAGTAGGGCTGTCTCCAAGAGGAAAGCAGAATATGTACTTTGTGTAAAGAACTGAAGGGGTTCATTTGGAGGAGCAGCTGCACCACCCTCAAGGAAAATGCTTCTAGATGACTTGACTGTAGTCTATAAAATAATGTGTAACATTTTAGCACTGTGCTTTTTATCATCTTATAGCCTATTATCTCTCTCCATTCAACAGATGTTGATGAGTGTGAAGAAGAGGTGCCAGGGCCATGTGGTCTCCATGCCAGCTGCACTAATACCCCTGGCTCTTACTCATGTGGCTGCCTCCGTGGTTACTTGATGGGCTCCAAAGAGTGCCAGGGTCCGTCAGCCAATACATATGTGTGTTTGTGTCATATACATATGCTGAAAGCAGAGTGATGTAAAGCTTATCAATCATGGTTACAATGTTCCTTATGGGTTTTATAGATATAGATGAGTGTGCTCTGGCTGCAGTAACTGGTCTGCAGGCCTGTCAGGATGGGGCTGAATGCAGAAACACCGATGGCTCCTTCATATGCTCATGCCCTGTGGGATATGTGAGGGCTTTAAATGGACAAAGCTGTGTAGGTAAGACAGATGTTGACATCTGGCCTGTGAGAGTATGGAAATGAATAAAGGTTAGAAAAACATGAAAGTGGATCTCCATATTGTCTACTGTACTCTATAGTTATAATTCAGCCATAAAATGTTTAAACCAAACTGTTTACAGATGTTAATTCTAATCTTGTGCAGATGTGGATGAGTGCAGCTTCGAGGAACAATGTCGCCGTGAACTGGGAAATGTGTGCGTGAACACTCCTGGCAGTTTTCTTTGCCAGTGCCAGCCAGGCTTCAGAGCAGAGGCCCCTGCTTGTGTTGGTAAGTCCCTGATTAAGCATCAGCACATCTGGATAAGGCTGATGTTCAGGAGCTGGTGTTCCAGGCTTTTTTTTTTTTTTTTTACAGATAGTAATACATTCTGTTGGCAGTAAAAACCACTTTGCAGGAGAACAATAAGCTGCTTAATTTCTTGCATGCTTTGTTAACTTTGTTGTTGTTGTATCCTTGTACCCATTTCTGGTGCCCTGTAAGAGGCCCTTTCCTTCATGTTCCATCAAAATCTTTCTCCACATGCTGTATTGCTTACCTTTTTGACATCTCCAGCTTGTTTTTCTGTGATGCTTCTGCACCTCTATCCACTGCTGCTCTGCAGGTCCTGTGTGTCCAGATTACACCGTGTGTCAAGGTATGATGTGCATTCTGCGCTTATTACTGCTGCTTGCTTTTTGTGTGTAAACATTTAGGCGAATATTGTTACCATAACCAAAATTTTGAGTGTTAGAGAATACATATCCACCCAGACATCAGTTGGAGTTGTTTTTTTCTTTTTTTAATGCCAAAGAATGGTTTTAAACTGCAACTTTCACCTCCCAAAAATGTGAGGTGGTGTGCAATATTTAAATAAAAACCAAATGAAAGTTTGGCAAATCTCATAAACCA
This sequence comes from Telmatherina bonti, assembly GCF_933228915.1. Classification (NCBI taxonomy): domain Eukaryota; kingdom Metazoa; phylum Chordata; class Actinopteri; order Atheriniformes; family Telmatherinidae; genus Telmatherina; species Telmatherina bonti. Next base: position 25,382,414 of record NC_136626.1, read on the forward strand.
TAATTTTTTTTTTTAATCTAGATTTTTGCATTTTGTACAATCCAAATGTTTAAAGTTAGACATTTAACCTTCTTCTAAGCTTATCTTTAATTTCTTGGAAGCAATGCCCCCTTTTCTCTTAACAGAGCTTAATTTAAATTTGAAATTCATGGATGCCATGTCCTCTGTGCTAAAGAGAGCTGGTGAAATTGGTTTTAGTTGTATAAGTCATTTCATTCTGTTTTAAATGACATTTACAATGTTCAGACTTTTTTTTTGGAAGATTTCTTTCCTGTAATAAGAACCAAACTGTTTTAGTGAACTGTTCATGAGTTGTTTTAACACTTCTGCATGCAGTTAAACAAGTTGAGTTGTTTACACAAACTGCTGGGTATTTAAATGTTTGATTACAAATGATGTCTGCTGTAAATGACACAAAAATTCATATTGTGTTTGTACGCACCAATCTCTTTTTCTTTCCCAGATATAAATGAATGCCTGGACAGTCCTGAGTTGTGTGATGGTCAGGGTGTGTGTGAGAACACGCTTGGGAGCTACAAGTGTGTTTGTTGGCCAGGTTACCGGGGAAACGGCACACACTGTGAAGGTAGGTAATTAGTGCTGACGTCTCTCCCTGGAAAACTCTGTTTCGACGGGGTCAGCTTCCTTGTGTGCGTGTGTTTTAATGCTCGCTGTTATGCCTCCCATTAAAACTAGAATGTTTACAGAATAGAAATGAAGCAAATTTTAGATGCAGCTTTACAAAAAAAAAAAAAACAGCCTCTCTTTGCAGATGAGAATGAGTGTGCATCAGGTGTTCACAGGTGTGACACCAATGCTCGGTGTGGCAACATCATCGGCTCATATTTTTGCCAGTGTTACCAGGGCTTTAATGGAGACGGTCACTCATGTTTTGGTGGGTAAGAGGTCTTGTGTTTGTTTTCCTCCAGCAACATGTGTCATGCAAACATTACTCACCATTTGCCAGCATTGTATGATCCCATCAGTCCTTCAAGGTTGTCCTTGTTTACAGACATCGATGAGTGCCTTGTTTACAATGGCCACTGTGAACACAACTGCACCAACGAGCCTGGAGGATACAGCTGTCAGTGTGCCTCAGGTTACCAGCTGGACCAGGGTGGACACAACTGCACAGGTACAACACAAGACGAGAGAAGGACGTTCATGCATTTGTACGAATAACAAAAATTTGCTTATTTTATGTTCAGTATTGACTTCAGTAGGTAAAACAATTCATGACTTCATTTTGTCATGAACAGTAAATCTCATGTTATTATAATGGAGGTTTGTATTAAACATGAGCAGCAATTTGAATAACAACATAAACTCATGTCAAAGAAATCCTTTTAAACCAAGAAAACGCAAGCATCAGACAAATGTTTTATTTATTTGTACATTCACTAGCTACAGGAGCAGCTTGTCCATTATGTCAAACTACATTCACTTTTGTAAATATGTGTACACATTCTTACCAGAACAAACTTCTTATTGGCCTTCACTGAATGCTGTCTTAAAAATAACATATGGTACAAGGAAATACTATTCAAAAATTGTTTAGGCTACAGTTCTATTAACAGTGACTTGCTCCATTTACACACATTTATATATGAAGCTTGTGCTTTAAGACTTAATTCACTCTGAGTTCACACAGTAAGTAGGTAATAACCGAACATGTATCTTGTTGTAATTTTCTATTGCTGCTGGATGTTCATGCTGTCGTTTCTCATCTTCTGCATCATGGTCAGACTATCCCTTTGAGGCGTCCTTCATTAAGTTATGCCAGTAGCATAAGCTTTTGCTTTTGAAAAATAAGGCAATTATCATGCACTGATGTGTTCCACTGTAACACCTCTAAGCTCAGCCACTTTCTAAATTCCACATGTTGGCTTCATTCCTGTATGTAAATTAATAGCCAGTGAAAAATGTTTTTGTCGAACGCTAGTTAGGCTTAAAGTTTTAAGGAAAAGCTCCCTATGCTTAGTTTAAAGTCATTGATTGTTTAACTGTTTTTAATGAAAGTAGTGTTGTAGTTTAAAGTGTTTCTGTGCAGTAAAAATACTGTAATCTATTTAAATTACCATTGCACCATGATAAAGATTTTAACTTCTTACAAAATAAACTGTTATAACACACAAATAGCACATCCGCATTAGGCAGAAAAGATAGCAATCCTGTCTCGGACCTGTGCATTATTCTCGAAGCCACTGCCAGCTTTTATTCATACAAGTTTCACTCAGTTTGCCTAAGTTTGGTTTAAACTTGTTTCAGATTGAATTGCAAATTGTGTTTAACTAGAAACTAAATGAGCTCTTACATTGCTATGTTGTGGTGAACGAGTTATCTAAATGTCTCTGATCTCACAGATGTGAATGAGTGTTTGGCTCTAAATGGGACCTGTGAGCACATTTGCGTCAACACTCTGGGCTCTTTCCAGTGCTCCTGCAGACCAGGCTTCCAGCTGCACATTGATGGCCACACCTGCGTGGGTCAGTCACTCACAGGCGCTCATTCACTTATTACTTCGGTTTGCACACTCATTTTCAGTCATTTAAACAGACTAAGTGTCAGCAATTTACCAGCATGCATCAGAGGCAAAACTAGCCATGAATATATTATCTCTGTTATTTTGTGTGCATGTCTTTTTTGTATTTGTGTGTGAGAATGATTTTCTGCCTGGACATACATGGCTGTTCTAGGGGAACATATTTCAAAAGATCAATGAGGTGAGAAAGACAGACTCTGTTAAGAGTGTGGGATTTGCAAGACATACAAGAGTCTGTAAAAGAAGCTGACGATGTTCCTCTGTCTTTCTCTGTATGTGTGTGTTTACGCACATAGACGTTGATGAATGCAAACTCCAGAATGGCGGCTGCTCTCACACCTGCACCAACTCTCCAGGAGGATACACTTGTCACTGCCCACCTCCCCTGTTGTTAGACACAGATGACCTCACCTGCAGCAGTGCGTTACTAAACACAGCGCTGGCATAAGTTATTATTTTATTTTCTGTGTGAAAAAATGTATAGTCTCATCATATTTTCGTTGATAAATCATGCAAGATTTGCTTCTACAGTGTTACACATCACCGTCTTAAGCTCAACAATAAACTCCCGCAGAGTTCATGTTGTTCTTTTAATTTTAAAATGTCTCTTTTACTGTGACAGTTTTCTAGGGCTTATTTTGTACTGTAGTCTTTGTCTTTATTAGTTTCTGTTTAGTATGTCTCTGATTTGAGCTAAATGGATTTCCCTGTGAGACATATAGAATATCTTTCTCTCAAAAACTGTAAATATTCTGTCATTTTTTCTTTGCTCGAACAGATGTTACATCTTGTAAATGGAGAAATGGTGGTTGCGACCATGTATGTAGCGTGAGGGCTGAGGGCCAAGTCCAATGTAGCTGTCAAGCAGGTTGGAAGCTGGGGGAAGACATGAGAAGCTGCGTGGGTGAGACTTCACTTCCATTCTTCACACTGCCACTGCACGCCATAGTTGATGATGTGTTCTTTATTTATTCTTGTGCAGCTACAAAGTTTTGGTTTATTTTTATATTATTGTGTCTCTTCAGCTTTGATTCTTTAATAGGTCCCCAAATGTTATTTTATTTGGTCACTTTAAAAAAAAGCCTGTTGTGTCATTTGATTTAAATCACATAAAATATCAGAAAAGTTATTCAGTCCTCTAGAAATTGACCATCTGTTCAAAGCCTCATCTGAATACCATTTTGTAAATCCTTATTGCCTTGGCTTTGAGATAAAAAAAATAAATAAATAAAATAAATTAAAAAAAAAAAAAAAAAAAAGCTGGACACAGACATAACCGTTTTGTGCTTCCTTGTCTGAAAGTGCTCATAAAAGAAATTATATCAGCTGGGAAGATGAGAAGTGCAGAATTGTGATTGCTTGTCATTTACTCTGAATCATTCAGGTGTGGCCATGCTTTCTGTTATTACACACTTACAAGTTAGTAACAAAGTCCCCCACAAACTTATACACTACTCATTTTTTTGTCACAAGATGTGAACGAGTGTGGAGACTTTACAAATGGAGGCTGTGAGCAGCTCTGTTTGAACTATCCTGGTGGGTATAACTGCACCTGCAGGGAGGGATATGAAGTGCGAACAGATGACCCCACCAAATGCTCGCGTGAGTTAGACATCACACAATTTATATTGTAATCAAGCTTCTTCTCATTAACTATTATTTTTTTTAGTCAAAGTATCTTTCAGAAGTACTTAAAAAAACTGATGTCAATGAGCATCTCTGCCTCCTCAGCTGTGTGTGATCCCCCTTGTCAGAACTACGGAGTGTGTGTGGCACCAAACAGCTGTGACTGTCCTCCAGGATATCCTGGCGTGGGCTGCTCAGGTACATAGTACTGCTTTAGATGACATAGTATTTACGGAGAACAATTGAATTAGTTACATTTCGTGTTGAGTGTGTGTTTAAACTGCAAAACAAAAATGTTGTGGAAGTATTCTTCATCACCTTTGTGTAGGGTGCAGTGAAATCTGAGTGTTTTTTGTTTTTTTGTTTTTTTTTAATTCCTTCCAGCTATATTTATTAGTTAATTAATAATTCATTCATTAAATTTGTCTAGCGCAAGCTGCTTTAGACTGTGACCTACTGGATTTGTTACTCTCTCTGCTCTCTGTTAGCATTAGCCACTTACTACTATGTAGCAATCCTGGGAGCTTAATATTCTTGTGTTTTTCTTTACAGAGATGTTATTTTTGTATATTTTTTGTTGTACTTTTTGTATATGCTGATTTTTTTCAAAAGAAAAAAGTGACTTTTAATATCTGGTGGCTGGAAGAAGTGTTAGTAGTTTACATCCACAAATTAATAGCACTGCGAGAATAGTTTTATTAAGTGTGTGTCATGTTTCAGCTATGTGCTCTCCACCTTGTGCTCACGGAGGTACCTGTATGCGTTGGAACGAGTGTTTATGTCCTACTGGTTGGATGGGAGCAGGCTGTCACACAGGTACATGCCTCTGAAGTTTAATTCCAAGTATTTATTGCCAAATATGTCTAAAATCACAAAAGGTGTGGGTTAAATAAATATAGCAGACTGGTGTAAAAAAGATGCTGTGAACATGCTCTAGTTGTTCTCACATACTTGTGCTCATACTCTGCATGAGCTCAGGGGCCTTCTTTTATTTATGTATCTTGGTATGTGAAAGCTCTTCATGAAAAAAGTTGTGACTGATTGTTTGACTATGCATTTAAGCTGAATTTAGATATTAAATAGGTACTGATGAGTATTTAATTTTGTCATTCCTTCATGTTCTGTTCCTGTCTCTCTTTGAGCCATGTGTGAGTTGCCTTGTGCTAATGGTGGCCGCTGTGTGGGCCCTGACACCTGCCAGTGTCCCTCTGACTACACTGGCCCTCAGTGCCTTCTGCGTAAGTAACAGAATACCAACACATTTGGCACTTTTGACCACTGCCATCCACATACTTCTATGGGTACTAGCCCTGACTGGTTAAAAATGAGCTTTACCATTAGGGAAAAACAGTACAGCATCAAGGTACTTTGAGGACTAGACTAGACGCTACCAGTGTAAACCAAGCTTTAGTTTGATTTGATGTGGTTTTGTGTGTTTTGTAGCCCTGTGCACTCCATCCTGCGAAAATGGGGGTAGATGTGTGGATGTCAATAAATGCATATGTGTCGGAGGATGGCAAGGCCCTCGCTGCCAAATAGGTGAGATAACACTTTAAAGTTAAATCAGTATCAATCCATTGTTAAAAAACAGAAAACTGATGCAAACTCTACAAGTTTCTTAAAGACATGTGGTTATAAAAAAATCCTATGAAAGGAAAGTGACCCATTTGAACTCTTATTGATACAAAAACAAAAGAAAAGGCTGCGTAATAAATGTTGGCAATCATGTTAATGTATGATGAACACTAATAAAAGTGCATCTTTTAAGTCAGAGGGGAAACTAGAACAGTCTATACAAAGCAGTAGCTCAGTTAAGCAGGGAAACTCAAAGTACAGGTCTTCCTGCCTGAGGGACTGTAACCCACAAAGCAAACACAATCCAGTGCACGGGCCACTTGTAATTGCCCTGCTATTTGTTAAATCTTTTTTCTGGTCACTGACTCTCAGTGATAGCTGTAGACAAGAGCTTTGTTGAATGACTTTCTACAGACAACCTTCCTCTTTCCATTTCTCTCTCCATCAGAGCCTGTCAAGTGTCACAAGCCGTGTAATAACGGTGGTGTGTGTGTGGGGCTGAATAGGTGTCGCTGCACCAAAGGATTTACTGGCAGTTTCTGTGAAACAGGTTAATTCCTGAGTGCCAGATAATAAGCACATTAATGTTGATAAAGGATTTTTCCCTTGACATTATATTGATTGCCTTCCTGTCTGTAGCGGTAACCACACCCTGTGTCCCACCATGCCAACACGGAGCCACATGCAGCCCACACAATACATGTACCTGTCCAGAGGGCACTGCAGGTCTGCGCTGTGAGAGGCTGTAAGTCCATTTTACACCAGCCAGCAGAATCAGAGATGACAAAGTCTTCTCTGTGAAATGCTGTCAGTACCCTCTTAGGACTATCATTTATTTTCTTTCTTATGAAAAATCCCTTCATTTGATGATATAAATACATGTTCTGAAATATTATTGAGGAGGAAAACCAAATCTTGTTAGATGGATCTTTTTTTAAAAATGCACCTAGATTATTTTTATGGCATTAAATGAATGCACCTTCCCGTGTTTGTGTCTTAGGACGTGCCCAGTGGTCACCACTGTGGTCAGTATGGCTCGGGCAGTGAGGAAGGCAATCAGAGAGAGTTATGTCGATCGCTGTGGACCCCTAGGAATTCAGCTTTGCAATAAATACAGGTAATTTGTTTTCCTGTTATATTATCCAATACCACATACTTTATAAAATTATGTGGCTGCCAAGTGACCGGACTTCTAACAATTTTCCTCTACGTGTCTTACACAAATTAAACAAACTACTTATAAAAGCTTTTAAAAAATGCTTTTTGCGGTGTGTTTCCAGAATAAACCAGGCACGTGTGTACCTGCAAGCCTACAGGGTTGGCTATAAAATCCAGTGTCCTGAGAAGAAGAGCAGATGAGCAGAGCTGGATACTGTAGAAATGTTTTTCACCTGCACCAGACAGCATTTTTAGACAGCGTCTGATGACAAAAACAGAAATGCCGGGTTGAATCAGTCTGTGTCTGTAGGAACTGCCCTGACTGTTGCATAAACAGTTTTTCTGCACAATGATGTGTTTACAGATATCTTTGAAAAAATGTTAAATATAATAATTTTTTATGTAAAGTATTCTTTTAGTTTTAAAATTCAGCAGTGGATTCCTTATTTGTAATGTGTTTTTAAAAGGCAGCTGAAAGTAAAAAAAAAATGTTTCAATCATTTTTGCAAAACTCTTCTTACAGTCAGTAAGTTTCTTGGAGTGTTTGACATACTATCAGTGTACAGGGACTCAAAATTACCTGGATAAATGCTTCCATAAAGCCAAAATTAAAATAGAATCTCTCTGACTACTATGCGCATGTAGCACTAATTAAACAAGTATTGACTGGATGATGCGTCTATCTGTTAAATAGAATTTTAACCTTTAACTTTAATTAGAGCGAGGGAAAAAAATGTTACTTGCAGAACCAGTACATGAGCTTCCACTGTTGTTTGCCGTCACACCAAAACTGATCAGCAATCATAGACACAAGAAGCTGGGCCAAAAGTCCCACTTGCATCCACAAACAGATGGCTTAGATTCATGAAAAATGGGATTTTAATCTTTCTTCTATCTTACAAGAACCCTGCTGCCTTCAAAAGTGATAAGATTTCTTCTTGTAGTGGCTTCTTATCTAATATTACATATTTGTAACCTGTATTCATAATAACCAGAAAAGAAACACTTTAATATTAAATAAACCTAAGTGATTTCTAATACTCTGTAGATTCATCTCAAATAATCACAATATGGATCTATTTATTTACAGATTTTGTTGCTCGTGGTATGCACTATATGCATCTATACAATAAAATGGAAAAAAAAGTGATCAAATATCCCCCTTCTTGCATATTTGAGACTTAAGCAATCAACTAAATGATTACACTCAACACAGTCCCTCCTGTGGTGCCCAAACATGTCTCCTCCTCAAGACAGTCTTATCTCTTCTCCATGTTCCAACCTCTTCTCTCCTCCACTGCTGGGAAGCCTCCTATAGAGGAGATCATTGACTAGTTTTATGTGCAGAAGCGTTTGCACTTTTGCAGTTTTCTGTGCATATTTATTACATATACCATGTACCATGACACTGTTACTAAAAATGAAAAAATAAGTGATGTGTCCTTGTCTTATAGTCCTTGTTAAAGCTCTAGCAGCAGTGTTCTGGATGAGCTGCAGATGTTTAATGCTACTTTTAGGGAGTGCATTACAGTGGTACAGCCTACTGGATACGAATGCATTGATGACTTTCTACTGGTCTTTCTGTGAGACTTAAATTTGAATTCTATTGATGTTTCTGAGTTAAAGCTGTCAAGGCAACAGTTTTGATGTGGCTGATGTTGGAAGTCAGATATGAGCCTATCAGTACTCCAAAGTCGCAAACCTGGTTGGTGATTTTAAGAGCCCAAGTCTCCAGGTGTTTACCAATGCTGACCCTCTTCTCTTTGCTGCCAAACAGAATAATCCCAGTTTTGTAGAAACTGGGAATTATTTGGTACAAACACAAATAAGCCTATTGGACTGAAGTTGTCTGGTGACAAAGACACAAAGTTATGTATTGTCTGTATAACTGATAATTAGTGATAAAGTTCTGTGATATTTGATCGAAAGGGATCAAGCTGAAGGAACAAGCTGCCACATAGAGAATCATTCTTCCCTGAGACTGGATTTTCTGGCTGATGGCCTAACTTTGCTTCTCTCTGAGGATATACTGACCTGCGTTCCTTCCCAGAGGGTATTTATGCCACATGATCATTGCAAGAGATGTAAATGACACTATGGCCAGCTATGACAGTGAAATGAATAAATAATGACAACAATAGCTATCTAAATATTGACTACTTTAATTACTTGTTTTGATTTGCTTTTTTTATTTTGAAACATGGTCTAGTTTAACGTGATGGTTTTATTTGTGAAATACAATTTATTTCCTTGTCCGATTGACACTAAAGTCAGTATTCGTCAGTATTATTATTTTTTTACAACTGTCATTTTGCCATTTGACTCTGATACTGACTGCTGTTTCCTGACAAAATTATTTATGATCATGATATATTATACTATTTTCATGAGCCAAATCTGACTTTATAACAAATGTGTGAAATCATATCCATCTCTATAAATCGATTGAATACACATCCGTGGGCTTTCTGCATTACATGATGAAAACTGCGCTTTTGCAGCTTGTAAACTTAATCAATAATGAGATCCCTAGCTCTGAGTTTTTATCTCATAACTTAAAACATTTGTGAGTGAAAATATTGTAAAAAGTGAGAGCAAAGTGGAAAAGGTCAAATTGGAAACTTAGTTTTCAAGCATGAGAGTGAATAGGAAGCTTTACTGTTTATCATCTCTCTTATAACATGCTCAGCTTTATTATTCATGTGTTCCACGCCGACGTGTGAGCTCTGTTTGTGCTATCTGAACTTAAAACTCAACTATGCTCCTCTGGGGCAACCTGACATGACCCCAGGAAAGGATCTGTACAGGATATGGACAATGATGAATGACTATATCTTAAGTTATCCCAACAATACTTTCTATATTCTTCCCAGTAAGTCTTTACAAAAAGTCTGGTTTAAAAGAACTCTGACCTTGTAGTCAGAACCCCTCCAGAACTCTGCAGATACAATCTTCTGAACAGCTTCTCCAGTTGCAACCCTCAACTACTTTGTTCTTCTTTTATTTACCTGTTTATTCAATTGTCTTATTCGAATAGAACTTGTTAATCTTTTTCCAAGTCATCCAGACCCTGGTCATTTTTTTTAACAAGAAGAGTCAGCACAGTAACTAATTGGGTCACCGGTGTGTCTTCCTTGTAGACATTTGGGTTTATGATCAGTTGTGTTTAACAGATGTTAAACATCTGTTTAAACTCACATTTGTTTCACCTGTTTAGTGTGTAAATTGATATTGACATGGTTATATAGCACATGAAAAGCAAAATTATGTATTTTACAGAAACTATATTCCCAATGAAAACAGGTAAAAAACAAGATAATTAACATTGTTGGAAAAAAGGATAAAGATCTCAAAAGACTGAAATGGACTGTGTATGTCTTTAAAAACATGTTAGAATTATTGCAAAAACTTTCACACACATCTGCAATCAATTTCAAATATACAGTGTTTTCCAAATAAGAATAAATTTGCAAACACTAGAAAAGCACTCGAAGAGATCAAACCTCCACCAGGTAGCTCATTTCACCCATATTGTGATTTCCACCCTATGTTATACTCTCAAATTCTATTTATATGTATACACTAATTCCTTCATAAAATTGCAAACATTCAAATTCAGAGGAATAGCAAATAACGGCATATGCAGTTACTTAAAAAAATAGAAAAAATATGGTCAATTACATGAAACAAAATCTAATATTCAGAACATTATCTGTAGGGTCCTCCAAGGAAGAAACACTCCTACAGCAAACATTTCAGTGAGCTTAAGAGAGTCATTTCTGGGTCATTTCTGTTTATTTTATGCATGAATGATATATATGAATTAACAAAAATAAAAAGAAAAGAAAACCATTTTATTAGCTGAATTTATTTTGTTGTGGGCAGAACTTGCAGCAGAACCTGGATACTGTCGAAGGTACCACACAGCATTCAAGGCTGGTTTTCGATGAGGGAAAGTAGACATGGTTTACGAGGATTACATATGTTTAAACAAAAACCAGAAAGAATAAAGTTTTATTGATTAATTTATTAACTTGAACAATGAGCTTAAATAACGTATAATGAAAAACAAAATTTTAAAAATCATTTAGAAAATAATGTACTGAAAAGATTCAAGTTAGAAACATAATGTCCCATTTGTCTTTTGTTCAGATTGCTTTGTTACTGGAGCAACATGAATGTTTTACCATGATCTGCTTGTTACTGTATGGGTGCAAGAGTTCTTTATTTAGCTCCATATTTACATATGTTTGTGCAATACATTGAATATTCATGTACAAGTAGCTTACAAAAAGGTCACTGGTTCAAGTCTCAGCTGGGGGGAGGTTCAAACAGCAGGCCTTTACTGTGCAGAGTTCGCATGTACTCCTCGTGTATACATGGGCTCTTTCTGGGTACGATTCCTCCCACCATGCAGAGATGTTACAAGTTAGGTTCATTGGTTCATTGGTTGTTAGTCTCTGTGTTGGCTCTTTGATAAACTGGTGACGTGTGTGTACGCTGGCAGTATAGGCCACAGCTTCCCTGCGACCCTGAACGGGACTAAATAGTATGATGAATGAGTGAATGTTAAAAAAAACTAGTCTAAATAAACTTAAAACTTCAAGATGAATGACATCTTTGAATAGATCTTTAAACCACAGTATATTCCGTAAAACTTTAAATTTACAATAAATGTCACCAAACTAAAATCACAGAAACCATTGGAAAGGTTGACTTATCCAAATACAAAGCTACATCTGAGTGAGCAAAGAATCAGAACTTCACTACACAGAAAGATAAAGTGAAAACAAATCTCCTTAGATGGGAGATCATAAGATTTATAACCAATGACCAAGGAAAGACAAAGAGGAGGAAGAAAAAAGAATCCAATCTCCAAACAATGGAAGAAATGTGTAGTTTAATAAGAGGAACTACCTAAGATGGCATACAGGAGATCTGTAAACATCTTTAGTCCACATACAATAGTTGTCAATAGAGGGGGGGGGGGGGGGGGGGGGTACATGTGAAGTGGGGACTCTGTGTCCATACAACTTAGAAAAGTTTGAAGTGAGAAAATTTGACATAAAAATAGTGGCAATTCCAAAATGCTTTATATGATTTGTTTTTCTACCCCTGAAAGGCTGCAACTTAGTTACATCTCAATTGTTTAATTTCAAACCCAGTGTGATGCCAAGCAAAACCCAAATCTTAAATCTTCCAATTCTCTGAAAATGAATCCTGAAAAAAGAAACCATATAAATGTAATAATGTAAAATTGAAATAAGAAAAAAAAATCAAAGAACAAATAAATGAAAACATACATACATACAAACATACATTAGATTTCATGAATTGATTTTCCACAACAGCTGACAAGTTGTTTGTTTTTATTTCAAGCTGGTTTCTTAATAAAGGCAAGAAAGAATTCATCACTGATTGAAAGATTTTCACCTTGGCTATAGCATAACAGTGTCTGTTTCTTTAAATATGGAGCGAAGAATCCATATCGATACATTTACAAAGAGACAATTATCAGAACATCCTTTTAGGTTAAGAATTACCATACTTGCTTTCAGTACTCAACATAGTCAGACCCACCAATTTCTCATATGGCAGGATGGTATTAAGCACTCTGAGTGCATTAAAGAGACAGAAACAGTGATGACAGAAAACAAATGCTAATTGTTGTTGTTGTTGTTTTTTTTAAAAACAAAAACAAAACAAAACTAATACTTTCGCTTCTTATTTGTTGTTTTTTTAATACTTCCCAACAAGTTGCAGTTCTCAGAATGTTATCAGTAATATTGCCATGATGAAAGATAAAACTGGGGAAAATTTTCAGGTTTTTCTTCTTTTTATGATTATTTTTTTTAACCCCTGTTTTACTAGGCAAAGGCTTGAAATCAAATATTTTCTTTTATGAGAACAGCCTGGCCAATATGACAGCAATAACACTAATGTAAGAAGGTTTACACAGAACAACATAATATACAAAGTATATTAAAACACATATTAAAACAAGGACCATTCACCACATCAAATCATATCATACAACAAAGCATACCATAAAAGCTGCACCCTTCTGACCAGGTGAATTATATATTTTTTTTCTTTAGCAGGTACAGACTAGACCTGCCACAGTTAGTCAATTAGTCAATCATAATAGTCCAGTGCCTTGTTTTCATTATTTTACTGCAAGCTAAAAAATTCATTAAAAGTTGTTGTAGGAGCTCTCATGTTAATTGTCTTTGTTTTGAGCACATAACATTTTGCAATAATACTTCAAGCTGGAGTCTAATGATGGTTATGTAAAAACAGCTTCATGCGGTGCCATGAGCTACCATTTACATATGACCCAAGTATTTCCAAAAATAACTAGGGAATTACTAAAATATTTATTAGTTACAGCCATGTCCAGACTTTCCACATGGTTTGGACAATTTAAGTGAGTCATTTGTCCAGTGTTTTCAAAAACCTTACGTGTTTGCTCTTAACGTGAAGTTGCACAGATTTTGTATTCTTTCGGGGCCAGAGTGATTCCAGAGCAATAATCCAACACAGGATCCACCCCATCAGGCATAGAGAAGGTGAAGTGTTGCATGAAAGAGGTAAAGAAAAGAAAAAGCTCCATCCTGGCCAGGTTCTCTCCCAGACACAACCTTTTACCTAAAACAAAGAACAAAAAAATGTTTAAAATATTTTTCTTTTTTTTCCCCACCATTTTTTTAAAAACACTTCATTGGTGTCAAAAGCAATTAATCTGATTACAAATGAAAATAGCCAATAATCAGCAACATGTGTACTCTGGTTTCTGGACTCTTTATATAAAGCTCACTGCCATTGTTTGAAGGATCCCCCAGGTGCATGAGTACACTTTAAATAAAATTTTTATTATGTTGCTTCTCACCAGCTGAAAAAGGAATGAAAGCCGCTCGTTTCACAAACTTGCCCTCCTCATTCAGAAAGTGTCCTGGATTGAAGGTGAAAGGTGTCTCCCACTCATTCTGATCAAACAGTGCTGAAGCCAAGTTGGGAATTATCATCACTCCCTGGTGAATAAAAACATGGTTTTTAGGAAACATACAACGTAAAACTGTGGTGGTATTGCACTAAATTGATCTGAAACATTACCTTTGGGATTGTGTATCCTCCCAGCTGCACTTCTCTGTTGGTACCATGAGGTAAACTGAGAGGAACTATGTTGCCCATCCTCTGGATCTCATGGATAACAGCATCTGTGTAGGGCAGCTTTGCACGATCTTCCATGGATGGCTGTCTAGACTGTCCAATCACTCTGTCTATCTCAGCCTGGACTTTCTCTGTTCAAAACACAGAATTTAGAATACAAAGTTTGATGGAAACACTGAAATTTCATTGAAAATTTTACTGGAAAATTTGTTATAATGTATCCAGACATTTTCACAGCTTTTTAAGGGCCTTTTGACACTTCTCAACTCCCAGTTAGTTAGAAGTAGAGCCTTCACTGGTCTGTCTGCTCTCACCCTGGATCTCAGGATATTTTGCCATGTAGAGGAAAGCCCAGCGCAGGGTGGTGGATGTGGTCTCTGAGCCAGCCACAAATAGATCCAGAACACATATAATCAGGTTTTCATCATCAAAAGTGTTGCCTTCCTGCCCTTTGTTCTGAAAATACAAATAAATACAGATGTTAAGTTGATGCTTAAGCTGATGCTCATAGAAGAGGAATTCAAAATCAGCATTTTGACTTGTGGTTGTGAAAAATCTGTGTACTCTTAAATGCTTGTTTCCCCAGCTAAGAAGCATTATTTATTTATACAATTACTTTACATTGAAAGACAGTCTCAAAATCAAACATTTTGTAACTTGTAAATCAGTTGGGTTTTTTTTTCATCAAAAGTCTTGTTATACTGCTCTTTGTTCTGAGAATACATACTTCAGTAACTTAAAGGCTAAAAGATTTACGCACTTTTGCATTTTTCTCATTCACCAGCCAAGAGTGTTGCTACAAAATATCATGTCAGTACAACAAACAACCAGGGACTAGTGATGATGTGAGCACTTTCTATGTCGAAGTTATATTACTTAGTCACAGAGTAAAACATAAAAACCTGTAATCAACTAGAATAGCATTTGGAAAGCGCAGACCTCTGCCAAGCGGTTATTTCCATCCTTATTGGGAATAATTCTTTTAAATATTCCTGTGTTCACAATTCCTTCCAGATCAGTCCCAGTATTTAATGGATTCAAACTTTGACCAAGATACACTCACTTAGTTGTTTTTTTTGCTAATGAAGAGGCAGACAGATAAATACAGGAAAAAACACAACGTCCTTGGTGGAGGTAATTATTAAGCCCAGTATTGTACAAAATATATTGATAGTACAGCACAACTATCAATAAAAGTGAGAGCTTATCAGCTCAAATGCATTTCTGACATGCTATTGATGTTGCAAGAGGGTCCAATATGCAGAATGTGGTGACATCTAGTGGTGCAAACATGAATCACTGTGAATGCACATACATACAACATAAATAAATGTCTAGTTCTCATGAGTATCTTATAGTTACCATCTGGATCTCATTCAGGTAGCAGTCGATGTAGTCTCTAGGCTCAGAGGAATCCCAGGTCTTCTTGTGCTCATTTAGCTCTATTCGTATGAAGTCCTTCACATCACTCCAGATCTGCTTGACTGTCTGATGTGGGCCAGGCAGACATCTCATCAGCCAAGGGAATGAATTATAGAGCTGCACAGAGAAAAAGATTGGAACTGTCTTAGAGCTATTTTTAGGGAGGACTAAAACATTTCAGCACAAATTAAATGCTTTGTGGTGGAAAATACTCTGGTCTTGAGAAGTTGTAATACATCTAAGAGTCAACTGTCTTCTTACAATGAACATTTTATTATAAACTAATACAAGCACACGCTGGAGCTTGGAGAGAGAACTCTCTCTGCAGATGCTGAAGTAACACCCAATTATAAACCATGCTTAACTCCTCCTAGTTGCTGAGCACACCATATGAAACAATCATTATCTCTTATTTAAGACTAAACTGAACTCACTAAGCATAAATCACTTACTATATTACTTTATTACCTTTAACCTCTAACCTTTAGACAACTGGTCAACCAAGCAGTTGACAAAAACCGATGCCCTGCAGGAAACTCTTCCTGTCTCAGACTTTGTCTGCACATTCCAGACAAGGATCATATAACTTAAAGAAAGCTTTGTGCATAGACACAAAACACAGCAGGATCACAGCAAATCAATGCATATATGTCTAATACTTAATACAAACCAAACTCATAACAATTTTCCCCAACACACTCCCTCCTCTTGGTCCTACAGGACCAACAATAAGAAGAGAAATTGTTATCAGAATGCAAAAATACATACAGAAGACAACATTCTCAAAACATCAGGAGCCTCATGCCTATAAGGTTTTAAAAGAATCTTTCAGAAATTACAATAGTGAGGAGCCATTTGCTTCAGCTTCAAAATCTGAGTCTAACAATAAATGTAAGAAAAGTGGAAACAAATCATTCCTCTTAGGGGGTGACAGAGGTGTAGTGAAGACACTGTCGGCGTTCTGGTGGGACTTGGCATATCACAGTGGCAGTGGAGCGCTTTTTTGTCTTCACCTCACACTGATCTTGCTTGAGAGCGAAGGCTGGTCTTCAGGCGTGAGAGTAGACTATCTCACTTACCCACGCAACCACAGGGATTATTCTGCCCTTTGTTGGGTGGTGCGTTATTCTTCTGTAATTTCAGACTGAAGAGCTTCAGGAGGTTCAAGCAATCTGTAGTGCCAAGCAGCTCACTCTGCGACCTTTACCGCTGTCTGGGTCGCCAGGAAAACCTGAAATGGCCTAAACCATCGATGTTGGTTCCAGTGCTGATGATTAAAGCTTCTTATCAGGACAAAATCTCCAGGCTGAAGTGAATAGAGCTGCGTAGATGCTGATTCATGAAGGGCAGCTTTCACCTGTGTGCAAATGCCTGAAAAGGGTTCTTATGAGGTTAGGACAATATGTTAAAACATTACTTTCACACAGAGCTGTGTCTGAACAGGCAGTCTTGGAAGGAACCATGCCCACTTGGGTGAGGGTCCTGCAAAAAGAATCACAAAAAGGCCCATGTTTCCATGTTACGCATGCGCATGTACATCAGAACCAGAAAAAGTACTTTTGGTCCAAGGAAGACCTGAAAAGAGAGCCAGAAGGAAATTTCCCCATCTGCAACCTGTGGGAGGAAAACATTCAGGAAAATGGCATCCAGAAAGTCATTCATAAGAGAGCGCCAAAACATGGACTTGTTTTCAGCTAAAGAGTAAGCTCAAGTAACGAGAACTGAGACGGGAGAGCTGCAGCCTCCACCATGTCACAGTCAGAGCAAACAGCATCAAAAGGAAAATCAAGTCAGGGTCAACTAGAGGTCGGTCAGGGGCCAGGCCTGGGGGGTGCAGAGGATAGTCAGTTAAAGCTAAACAGTCATGGAGTAAAACATGAACAATACAAAGCAACAGTTAGGGCCACTCATTTATCTGGTAGGTAATCATTCAAAGTAACCAAATTCATTTAATTAATTATTGCAAAGTTCCTATCAGGTAGTCTCATCTTAACCAACAACCAGAAAAATCCTCTAGCACTGCATAGCAGGACATGTGTCAAACTGGACTCCCAGCAGTCTGACCAACACTTATCCATGCTGGAATCTCCTTTCTGATTTACTGCTCGTGTTGTTTATGTCATGTCTGCTAAATGACAGAAGCAGAACCACACTGAAGAATCTCTGCATATATTAAATAAAGCTCATTCAGAACTGTTGATTTAATCTCTCTCAGACTCCAACAGACCCATTCAGGAGCAACACACACAAAACTGAGATCATAATAAGACTGGCTTTCTATTCCAAATATATTGTAAACATAAGCATAAGCATAAAGCAACAAGATGTAAACCCATCTTTAACAGCTGGACTTCAGGTACTGAACAGCCAGAGACCTTCAGGTCATAATAAAGCTGTTTGTTTTCTATCTACATTTGAACTTAAGCAGCATTTAGAAACAAACTTCTAATACTGATGGTAAAGCTGTTTTCATCTACAACAACACGACGCACACATGTACGTGCACACACTCACAACAGCATTTCTTCCTTAATGATTTTAATGCAAAGAAAAGGCCAAGGCTAACTGTTTAGCATAGTTAGCTTAACTTTGGAAGTATCAATACTGTTACAAATAATCTGCCTCATATTCATGTTATTTTGAGGACATACAGGGCTTAAATGACTTGTTTGTTTACTTATTAAGCGTGTTAACTAAGAGACTGGTCTGTTTACTGGCAGCCATCGCAAGAGTTGCTTCTACTCTTTAAACAAAAATCATCTGATGTGTATTTTAACCACTGAGCATATCTGCTTTAATTCAAAATAATGAATTCAGATTAGGGATAAAACACCAAGCTGTCAGCAAATAAAACACGGAGATTGTTGTACTTGTGTTGCATTCGCTGAAGTCGGGAAATTACAAAACTACCTTCTTATTTAATGTCATATAGCGGCTTATTTTTTCTCTTTTGACATCTATTCTGTCTCAAACATTAAAAACTTAGTATTCATCACTTTTTTTTTTTTTTTTTTTTTTTTAAAAGGCGGCAGAATTTGACACCTTTTTTTTGTTTTTTATAAGGCACAGCGTGCCAGAAGTTGACTAGTCTGTATGAACTGTTCAGCTTCCCTGCAGCAGAGCAGAGATGTCTGTGACATTGTTCACTTGCAGAAGTCTGCAGGAGTGCAAAATTTTATACATGCTCATAAATGTGGTATAAAGCTAAGCAGAAACAGTGAGTAAATGTTTGGTTGTAGGGCCTCATTTATTGGCCTGGCCTTGTGGATTATCATTCAGCTCGTATCACTCGATCTGCTCAGGAGTCAGACGCACCACAGCCACCATGCTCTCCTCCAATCAGCATACAATCAGAAATTCATGCCAGGAAGTGCCCGACACATGTTCATCAAAGCTTCCTGGTAGATAAATCAGGTTCATATGTGTAAATAACAAAGAGTAACATGTAAAGGATCAGAAAGTAGGCAAAAGTTCAAGGAAGGAGATCCAGGTTTTCCACAGAGAACTGAGTGAACCGAACAGTCTTTCTGACAGAATCAGGGTGCAGCTTATTCCAGAAAACATCATCTGACTCTGTAGTCGGGGTGGGATTTGTGCTGAAAATTCCACAACTGAAACACAGTCTGAGGACAAGGAGGATCCATCACCTCCAGAGGTCAAAGGTGAAAATCCAGCTCAAATGTCCACCATAGGAGCCATATCCACACTGTTCACAGTCACAACCAACAGGGCTCTGCCAGACCCTCTGGTTCCTGGATCCCCAGGCCCCATCAGCAGCGGCCGGGTCCATGCAGCCACATCTGCATATCAGGTTCTGCTCCAGGACTCAGAGCTGACACAGAAGGGAGGTGGAATGATGCTGTAGGTTGTAGGGACCGTTTCTGCTCCAGTCTCCTGACTGACCACGCGTGACACCCAGAACTCTACGGTGACCCGGATCAAGAACTCACTCTCCCCCAGCCCCTCCTCTGAATCCCCTCAGGCAGGACAGACAATTTTAGGACCCTGTGGACCAAGCTGCATGCTGACAAGGGTTTAGAAGGGAACGCTGCAATGTGTCCAACACCATACAGCAGACGAGCTTTTGAGACTGAACCATTTGGTCATGTGGTGTATTTTCTTCTCCAGTAAGGGGAAAATAAAGATCATAGCCTCATAATTATAATAGTTTTCTTCTGAATCCTGAGGCAAACATATTATGTGGACCATGTTCTGTGCTGTGAACATCATGTAACTTGAACATTACATTGTAATTGTGTGTGTGAGACTATATTATCAGTGGATTCATAACTCAGTTCTCTCCTGGGAAAGCTGAACATGATCTTGCTAAGAAGATACACTTGTTCTGAGAACTTCTCTTCTTGCCGTTCGCTCACATTTAGCTAAAGTGAATTTATTGCAAGAGAAATTTACTCTAGCAAAGTTACGTTGGTTCACCATTCCTATTTTAAGGTCAAGAATTTTCTTTTTTTCCTAACATTATGCTTATTTTCAGCATCCTTCAGCTGCATTATTTATTTCCAGTTTATCTAGATTTATTTAGACATGCTAGGCATAAATTAATAATTGCAGTAGTAAAGGAATAAAAATCACCTTATGAATGTCTGAAAGGGAACAGACAGAAACCTAAGCTTATTGCCTACACAATGTACAGTAATTTAACATAATAAGTTCCTAATACTATAAATCACATCTCTCACATTTCTGATTTTTCATTCTTAATATGTTGTTGCTCTTTAAAATGTTCTCAGGTGATAATAAAGAATTGCTTTTCCTTAGGAAAAGGTTTCCACATTCATACAGGGAGTGGCTTTTATGCTCTTATAAAAGCTTTAGGAAGAAAAGCACAAGCAGCTATTTTACACAGGATTTATATGTTTGTTTCTGCCTAACATGCTATGACATCATCTCCTTCAGTGAGCAGAAGGCCTTTAATGAACACACTCTTTTCCTCACTTCCTTCTCTCATACATTTTTTGTTGTTTGTTTTTTTTTTTCTTTTCTTTTTTTTTTTTCTTACTGCAGTAAATTAGATTTTACACAAACAATTCACTTCAACAGTTGGATGAATGCATGTGAATGGGTCGTGCCCCCACGTTTGTCTACCCCCACACAAGCTTCTAGGCTCTCCTGCGAGAGTCCGGTGTGGCTTCACAAGGCGTGGTTTTAATTCTCCACACAATCAGTCCAATCAAGTTTAACACAGGAAATTTTACACAACCACCCCAGTTTCCCCTCACATGAAGACAGAGATTTCAACTTCTTAATGGTGCTGTACATCAACCTCCTACTGCAAAGGAACTAGTTCTGTTTGCAGCGGATGTACACAGAGGGTCAATCCCACACCTTTGTAGAATTATCAGGCAAAATTCTCAATGTCTCCAGAAACCAGCCCACACAGTTTCTTCTCTGTTCCTCCTCACTCAAGATGGCTTTCCTCTCAGTTTTCTAACTCAAGGTTGGCCTGGTCTTGCTTCTCGAGCTCACAGGACTTACTGACTAATTTACTGGTCTCGGTCTTGTAACTCACAAGATTTACTGGTCTGGTCTTGCTACGTCTAGCTCACAGCACTTACGACTTGGTCTTGTTACTCACGATTTTTAACTTAAACTTTAACTTAAACTTAACTTAAACTCACAGGATTTTATTTATGACGTCAACCTGATCTCGTCTTAAGTTATTCTCTTATCCCTTGAGTTATTCTTTCGATGAGGAGGTGAGGAGGAGAATCCCTGTCACAATGAGAATAATGAAGACAATTGACCACAAAACAGAAAAATATTGTGATTATTAATTAAGATATTGATTATTAATTTGTGATAAATTTCTAGTAATGTTTGACTCCAGTTTGAGTCTAAAAATTAATATAAATTTAGAATAACACTTCTCACCATTGTCTTTTCACACTGGTTCAGAAGGAGTCCTGGCGTAGTCGACCACGGGTGGGAGAAAGACGTCCTGTCCTCTGAAATTCTCTAATTGAGGTTCTTAGGATGAATCTGTGGATTCAGGTGGCCAACCCGTCTAACCCCAACCTGGGCGGACTGACGCAGGATCCCGAGACGAGCCCCCAAAAACTGTGGTGGAAAATACTCTGGTCTTGAGAAGTTGTAATACATCTAAGAGTCAACTGTCTTCTTACAATGAACATTTTATTATAAACTAATACAAGCACACGCTGGAGCTTGGAGAGAGAACTCTCTCTGCAGATGCTGAAGTAACACCCAATTATAAACCATGCTTAACTCCTCCTAGTTGCTGAGCACACCATATGAAACAATCATTATCTCTTATTTAAGACTAAACTGAACTCACTAAGCATCAATCACTCACTATATTACTTTATTACCTTTAACCTCTAACCTTTAGACAACTGGTCAACCAAGCAGTTGACAAAAACCGATGCCCTGCAGGAAACTCTTCCTGTCTCAGACTTTGTCTGCACATTCCAGACAAGGATCATATAACTTAAAGAAAGCTTTGTGCATAGACACAAAACACAGCAGGATCACAGCAAATCAATGCATATATGTCTAATACTTAATACAAACCAAACTCATAACAATTTTCCCCAACAGCTTACAGCTTTTTGTCAAATGTTTGGCCCATATGCTCATTATAAGCTTGATAGCCAAATTATCATTTTCACAAAAGGTTTTTTTTCCCATTATTTAAAATGAGACAGAGACAGAAATAACAATCAGATTAAATTTGATCACAGTCATGGACAGAAGATGTCTGGTTTGCCAGTCAAGCCACCAGAAGAAAACACACTTACCTTCTTCACAGTCACTATTTGTTAGCTTCACCAATAATTTTCTAAGTAGAAGGGGAAATTCTGTTGTCCTATTGAAATGTAAAATAAATCAATAATCTTTTATGTAATTGCATATATTGTATATTTAGTACACGGCCAAGGATGCTGTCAAGCTTGCTAGTGGTGCTTGTATTGGCTAATATCCATGCTCTATTATTCAGTATCCCAAGTACTAAGCCCCTAGTTATGATCATAAATATTGAATTTTAAAAACATGACATTTCGATGCCCACATCAATCAATCGCTGATTTGAATGATGGTTTTATTTATTTTCATTTAAACTTTCTATTACCAGGTAAGTCCCACTGAGATTACAAAACCCCTTTTTGGGAGGCCGACAAAGCCAGAAAAAGGACAAATTCCATTACAAGCAGTAATTATTAAAGAAAAGGAAAACATTTAAAACGTCTAAGTGAGATCAGTTTTAAGTCAGTCTGTTGGCTGCTCCAGGATGCAATCGGGCCGAGAATTTAAAAGCCTTTTTGTCAAGTTCAGTGCAAGCTTTGCAGACTGTCATTAAAATAAAATCATTAGAGCGCATGCAATTGTCACTTGACTTTAACTAAATCTAATCAGAACGGTTATAGAAGAGAAGGCCAGGAATTGATTTTTGATAATATAATACCAATGTGAAAGTCTGTGTATGGTTAAGAAGGGCCACTGAACTCTGGCATAAAGGGTGTAGTTGTTAGCCAGAGCTTAGCAGTCTTAGGGGACTGTTTTACAGTCTATTTTTACAAACATGGAAAGCAGTATTGAGATATAATTAGTCGCTTTAAAATCCACTACCTGTGGCCAAATGGAGCCTTCAATCTGGAGTGCTTTGCCAAAAAATAGCATCAGTGTCTTGAACTTCTCATCGGTGTACTCAAAGCGACGGCCGAAAACCAGATGGCAGATGATGTTGGAAATGGTGTTGTTGATGATGAGGTGTGGACTGAATGCCTTTCCTGCAAGATTGAACAAAACCTGTTAAATTGTGTACTGTCTTATTTTAAATGTTTCTCAAATATATACCTTTATAGCTTCTGAACTCTTTTGCACAGTGTGAATATTCATCCAGGATGACTGGCTCAAGAGACTTCTTTCCAAATCCAAAATATCTGAGGGTTGAAAGTGCAAAACGCCTCTGTTGCTTCCAGATGTTCCCATTACTGAAAATCACACCTTACCAGCAAAAGACAAGATGAAATAAAGCAGTCAAACATACATTAATTTTGTGGACTTCTTTATTTTGAAAGAATGGAAAATATCCTAGTTTGTGCATGTATGCTTTGTCGTCTTACCCAGGCCACCTGCTATATCATCCTGTATGGGGAAATCTGGGCGGTCAACCACACTGTCTCCTTTTGTTACCAGTGCTTCTTTAAGAGCCTCCAACCTGTTTAACACCACTGCCCATTTCTGACCAAATCGTAGGCTGAACACATCCCCGTATGTTTTTGTCAACTGAAGAGAAAGATGAGAGCATGACTCATAAATACAGATATCAGTCAGATGAACATTTTCAAGTAACCTATTACTTTTTAATATGTCTTGATACCTCTGTTAGGCTTTCATGTGCCCTGCTTTGGTCCACGGTGAATATGTTGCCCACAATTGGAAGAGCTCGAGGTCCTGGAGGGAATCCAGCTGGTCGTCGGTTTTTAATATAATCTGCAGTGAAGATGAAAACCACCGCAAAGAGTAAAAGACTCTTAAAATCAAATCCAATATACGATCCAGTCATGGAAAAAAATGAATCCATTTTGCAAGCATGGAAGACTGCAAGACTGATTTTCCTTCCTTCTTCTGTTTAATGAAGTGCGAATGCTGTACACCCACAGGGAAAGGTAAAACAATTTCAGCACTCTGTCTTTAAGGGAGCAAAGCTCAATATTGTTATCTCATTTCTTTTGAGTTCTTATTCAAATATTGAGGCCCTGAACTCTGTCCTCTATAAACTCAAAAAAGGATGGTGAAACACTGTTAATCAGTAGCCCTATAATTATTCTGACATGAAAACTTCTAAGTACTTGAAGACAAACAATCATTTGGAGAGAATTGATGAAAAAATTTGGATTAGGGTGTCTGGTTTGGCAATAGAAGCATCATTCACGGATTGATAGGTTATTAGTTTGGTTTTTCTTTGTCCTAGTTAAAATGTCAAAAAATTGTCTCAAGAAAGAAACTGCATTCCTCATTGCTCATAATCGTCAGTCTGTCAGTGTCTACAGTAATGTGCTCAATGTGGAACAAAGCATGATGCACATTTTGAAGTGAACTTTTGTGTTTTAATATGTCTTCATACCTCTATTACACTTTCATGGGCCCTGCTGTAGTCCATGGTGAATATGTCGAATGAGTCTGTAGGGTCCCTGCATTAGCAGTGTGCTACAGCACAAATGACTGTTCGGCATTTTGAGTTGTCAAGAATAAAACATTTTTATGACTGCAGCCTATTCACCAGTTAACGAACATCTTCATCTGTAATTTCTCTGAGAAGTTTTTTTCACACAATATTTTTTATTATCGAGAAGTGGTGTTGGGTGATAAAGTGAGGAAGGCACCTCAGGAATAATTAAGGCTGCTGTGGAACAAGTACAAAAACCCACAGATCAAGACAAAAACAGACAAATAACAGATGCCAAAATAAATACGAGTAAACTTCAGATTATAAATTTACAGCTGTAAATTTTGATAAAAGCATTTAAGTCTTCACATTCAGAACATCTTTGCGATAAAATCCTCTGCAGGGTTAAAAGTGGGCATATAACATTTTTTTTCCTTAGTTCATGCAAGTGTGTGATTCTCTACAGCAGATATTTTTGACTAACAAGTTTTCTAACTTCGTAGCGCAAGCACTCATGTATTCTACAAGTTCTTATATCAAAGGTTTAATATCCTGCTTTTTGGCATCTATTTACCTTCAAGCAATCACCTCATATTGAATACAAACTAAACAAGATATGACTGTTGACTTCATAGGGAACAAGAGTAAACCAAACATCCTGGAAGAAGAGGCGAAGGTGCTGGAGAAATGCAAGTACCCTGAAGTTCAGCTGGACAACAGACTATGGAAATGCAACACATAGGCCATCTGCAGAAAAGAGACAGAGCAGACTGTACTTCTGAAGGAAGTTGAGACTATTTAACGTCTGCACCAAGATGTTGCATATCTTCTGTAAGTCTTTTGTGGAAAGTGAAATCAGCTTTGCAGCCAACTGTTGGGAAGCATCATCAGAGTCAGAGACAACAAGACACTGAACAAACTAATCAAGAAGGCTGGTGCTGAGCTTGGAATAACTCCAGAGCCTGGAGCTGATTGGAAAGAGTGCTGCACAAGCTGCAGAAGATAACAGATGATTCCTCACATCCTCCATACAACACAGTAAAGAAACAACAAAGGCTTTGTCAAGCGAAACAGGCAGGTACCAGAGATTCCTGTTAGAAACCATCACCCTCCAGAACAATGAAAAAAAATCTTCTAATTGAATATCATTACTTTCAATTTAAAGGGGAAAAAGTCTATTACAAAACTACAATTTTTCTCTGGGATTTATAAGGTTTTTTTTTAATTTCATTTCATTCAATTCAGTTCATTTAATTTTTAAGTGCCTTATAACCATGTTATGTTAGTGTGCAGTTATAATGTTATTTTGTTCATCTCCACCCAAGTTTAGTCCATAAAAAAATATCTAGGAGCTTTAATAGGTTTTGCTCTGGTGGACATGGGAAATTCCATGTGTTATTACTGAGGCATGATTAAATGCAGCCACCAGAGGACAGCATTATAGTATTTTCTGGCTGGATACACTGTTAGGCTTTCATGCAGATTTACTCTTCCTTGAGGATCTGTTTAACCTGTATTTAGCCATAAAATGCAGGTTTACTATTTAACTTTGTATTGTAATATGAATGTAAGTACTTTACTGTCTATGTCATCAGTGCTTCATAGAACCATCTGATTCTTGTGTTCTGACTGATGATGTAGATTTGTGCTATATAGGTGTGCTTAGTCATGAACTGAGTCATAACAGTGCTGCTCCTAACGTGAAGTTGCACAGATTTTGTATTCTTTCGGGGCCAGAGTGATTCCAGAGCAATAATCCAACACAGGATCCACCCCATCAGGCATAGAGAAGGTGAAGTGTTGCATGAAAGAGGTAAAGAAAAGAAAAAGCTCCATCCTGGCCAGGTTCTCTCCCAGACACAACCTTTTACCTGAAACAAAGAAAAAAAAATGTTATAGATCTCTTTCTTTTTTTCGCACAATTTTTTTTAACACTTCATTGGTGTCAAAAGCAACTAATCTGATTACAAATGAAAATAGCCAATAATCGGCAACATGTGTACTCTGGTTTCTGGACTCTTTATATAAAGCTCACTGCCATTGTTTGAAGGATCCCCCAGGTGCATGAGTACACTTTAAATAAAATTTTTATTATGTTGCTTCTCACCAGCTGAAAAAGGAATGAAAGCCGCTCGTTTCACAAACTTGCCCTCCTCATTCAGAAAGTGTCCTGGATTGAAGGTGAAAGGTGTCTCCCACTCATTCTGATCAAACAGTGCTGAAGCCAAGTTGGGAATTATCATCACTCCCTGGTGAATGAAACATGGTTTTTAGGAAACATACAACGTAAAACTGTGGTGGTATTGCACTAAATTGATCTGAAACATTACCTTTGGGATTGTGTATCCTCCCAGCTGCACTTCTCTGTTGGTACCATGAGGTAAACTGAGAGGAACTATGTTGCCCATCCTCTGGATCTCATGGATAACAGCATCTGTGTAGGGCAGCTTTGCACGATCTTCCATGGATGGCTGTCTAGACTGTCCAATCACTCTGTCTATCTCAGCCTGGACTTTCTCTGTTTAAAACACAGAATTTAGAATACAAAGTTTGATGGAAACACTGAAATTTCATTGAAATTTTTACTGGAAAATTTGTTATAATGTATCCAGACATTTTCACAGCTTTTTAAGGGCCTTTTACACTTCTCAACTCCCAGTTAGTTAGAAGTAGAGCCTTCACTGGTCTGTCTGCTCTCACCCTGGATCTCAGGATATTTTGCCATGTAGAGGAAAGCCCAGCGCAGGGTGGTGGATGTGGTCTCTGAGCCAGCCACAAATAGATCCAGAACACATATAATCAGGTTTTCATCATCAAAAGTGTTGCCTTCCTGCCCTTTGTTCTGAAAATACAAATAAATAAAGATGTTAAGTTGATGCTTAAGCTGATGCTCATAGAAGAGGAATGTTTTATGACACTTTCACAAACACTAATTAAATTGTATTACATGCTAACAATAACGGTATACTCATGGTCCTCATAAGTATTCAGTCATAGTTACCATCTGGATCTCATTTAGGTAGCAGTCGATGTAGTCTCTAGGCTCAGAGGAATCCCAGGTCTTCTTGTGCTCATTTAGCTCTATTCGTATGAAGTCCTTCACATCACCCCAGATCTGTTTGATTGTCTGGTGTGGGCCAGGCAAACATCTCATCAGCCAAGGGAATGAATTGTAGAGCTGCACAGAGAAAAAGATTGGAACTGTGTTTAAACTATAGTAAGAGAGGACAAAGACCATGTTTCATCACAAAAAAAAAAATGCTTACACCCACAGTATATGTCAAAAATACTCAAAGAAAATCGGCAAAATAATTGTATTTTTTCTTCCAGTTGAATTATTATAAAGAGATGCAGATAAATTTAGAAAAATAGAATAATGTAATTATCTCATCTAAATTATAATTCACCTGACATGGTTGACTTGCTCCTCTAAAGATATCTCTACTTCACCTCCTTCATATTCACTGTAATCACCAATTGACATTAAGATGACAGAATAATTGATCTTGTTATCTCAAGACAACAGTTACATAATTTTAAAAGACATGGTCAAAGAGAGTCTTTCTGAAACTTTAGGACAGACAGTGGCAGGAAATGAGCAAAATAGCTTACTTCGACTTAGATCCTGACCAGCTGAAATAACCTGACCTTAATCATCATCTTAAAGAAATAAAGTGTCACGAGTTATAGTATGATATGTTGTTATCTTGACAAAAAGCTGGTTTCTTCAGATAAAAAATGACTTAAAACTTTTTCTCATGAGAAAACAAGCTTTTGAATCTCAAGATAACAGAATAAACATTTAGACTTGGGGTGATATCACAATAAATAACTGTCAGAATGGCTGCTCTGCTTCTCTGAAAAAACCCAGTACATTTTGATTACCTCATTTTAACTATCTTTTATTTAATTTCTGACTATTTGATGTAATTTGAAGCTTGTAGTTTTTAAATTTTGCAGAAAAGAAAGATAAAGTAGAAAGACTTCCCGATACATGTTTAGTTGTGAGTTAATTTCTTTTTAAGGTCGCTGTTATTCCAATAATTATTTTTTATGCTTTTAACACCATGGACTTTGTTAAGCAGTAAATGGTAGTTTATACAAAGCAATCACAACAGATATAGTTAACAGGTAGGTATCAGCTGATGCTATTGTGCTCTGGTCTGAGGGAACATACTAAAACCTGCTGTTGTGTTGATTATGATAATCAGCACTGAACATTGAAAACATGACACGTCTTTGCCCACATCAGGGATTCACTGACCTCAATTATATGTTGATTAACAACTTATTGGCAACAACAGCATTGAGATTTAATCACTGCATTTTAAATGTACTACCTGTGGCCAAATGGAGCCTTCAATCTGGAGTGCTTTGCCAAAAAACAGTATCAATTGCTTAAACTTCTCATCGGTGTACTCAAAGCGACGACCGAAAACCAGATGGCAGAGGATGTTGGAAATGGTGTTGTTGATGATGAGGTGTGGACTGAAAGCCTTTCCTGCAAGATTGAACAAAATCTGTTAAATTGTGTATTGTCTTATTTCAAATGTTTATCAAATATATACCTTTATAGCTTCTGAAGACCTCTGCACAGTGTGCAAATTCATCCAGGATGACTGGCTCAAGAGACTTCTTTCCAAATCCAAAAATTCTGAGAGTTGAAAGTGCAAAACGCCTCTGTTGCTTCCAGATGTTTCCATTACTGACAATTACCCCTTTGCAGATAAGGACAAGATGGACAAAGAAGTCACATTCTTTATTCTATTACCTATGCTTTTAGTTTTAAGTCAAGCTTTCAAATAATCTGATTTGCAATCTAAAGATATAAAAATGGAGAAACTGTACACCAAAACACAAATTATATGGATTTTTTTTTTTTTTTTTTTAATTTGAAAATTTGAAAAGACTCAGTGCAGGGTGAAGAGAAACCTTCTAAAGGGTCACAGTATGATTGTCCTTTACCTATGTAAAAGGCAACAACATTTTAGCCTCAGCTTGGGATATGATTTGGGTGAGCTTTCCAAAGGGTTGCATCTGGTTTTGTTTTCCTAGAGTCAACTCTGAAATTCCAACTTCATGTAGTTCATGATTAATTAATTTGTACATACTAACAACAAAGAAGTTTGTTTTAAAAGGTTCTCATGAGAGTGCTTTTAAAGAATGGAGATTTGTGCATATAAAGCTTATGTGTTTGTTTATGTTTTGTCCTCTTACCCAGGCCACCTCCTATGTCATTCTGTAAAGGAAAATCTGGACGGTCAACCATACTGTCTCCTTTTGTTACCAGTGCTTCTTTCAGAGCCTCAAACCCATTTAGCACCACCGTCCATCTCTGACCAAATCGAAGGCTGAACACATCCCCATATGTCTTTCCCAGCTGAGGAGGATATTAGAAAGAGAAAAAAGAACACCTTATATAAGCCAGATAAGCATTTTTAGGTGACCTGCTGTGTTTAGGACTGATAGACACCTCCATTAGGCTTTCATGGGCCCTGCTTTGGTCCACGGTGAATATGTTGCCCACAATTGGAAGAGCTTGAGGTCCTGGAGGGTATCCAACTGGTCGCCGGTTTTTAATATAATCTGCAGTGAAGATGAAAACCACTGCAAAGAGTAGAAGACTCTTTAAATCAAATTCAACACAGGATTCAATCATGGAAAAAAATGAATTCATCTTGCAAACATGGGTGATCAAAGTCAAGACTGTGTTATTCCTTCTTTTTCTATTAAAATAGGCACTAATGTTGTTAGGCAGAAAAAGAATATGAGCACTCTGCCTTCCAGGAGTGCAAAGTTAAGTACTGTTATCTCATTTGAAGTCTCTCTCAAGTTCTCAAGTCCTGAACTCTGGTCCCTATAAACACAGGAAAAGACTGTATAACATCATAGAACACTAATGTAGAATGAGTAGCCATTCAAAATCAATGTAGCAGGGGTGAAAATCACCCAGCGGGTTAATCAGTAAATATTTAAACTAAACAGAGAAATGCAAAGTCATTTGACCCTCACTGAAAGAAACCATTTATACAAAGATGGCTTCAGGTTTGGAAATAAATGGGTTGTCCATCAGTTGACTGTTTGGTAGTTTAATGACAATTTCTTGCATTTCAAATATCAGATGTTTTCAGAAATAACATAATATTCCCAAATATCGCTATTCGTCTATGTGTGAGCATGTGGTCATTGTGGTATGAATGAGCCATTCAGTCTCATTACCTGTGTGCTTCTTGAGCAAATGTGACTTTATTATAAGGCAGTCTGAGTGGTCAAGAGAAAATTTCTATAAACTCTATAAATGCAGTCTATTCACCAGTTAACATTTCCATCTTTAATTTACATTTTGGGATTTTCTTAAATGTATTCATTAGGATGTCAAAGTAAGCTTGCTGCTGATGCTGGGTGAAGAAGCAAGGATGCGCCTCATTGAAACTGTAATCATAAATGTTAGTTTCTGTCTTCTTTTCCAATAAACACTAATTAAGCTACTTACTTAAGTTAAGGAAATATAATAGGTTGTCCATAATAATTAATGCCTGGGACACTGTACTCATGAATTTAAAAAAGAAAGAGTAAAAGAAACTCATTTCTTAGGTGTCCTGATTGATTAAAAACTTGATTTGGAAATAGCATAAGTCACATAACAGAACTGACTCTGTTTCTTTATTAACAGAATATTAGCTGTATTATCTGACTCAGTGATAATAGCATATCTGATATACAGTAATATTAAGTCTTCACAAGTACTTGTTCTAATTCTGTTTTCCATATACAAAAAGATCTATAGGAATCGATAGCATTAGCAAATTTCAGGAGTTAGTGGTCTATGTATGTATGTAGGTATGTATGTATGCACGTATGTATGTATGTATATCAAGAAGCACACAGATAATGAGACTGAATGGCCCATTCATACCACATTGACCACATGCTCACACATAAACGAATAGCGACATTTGGGAATATTATGTTATGCCTGACATATATATATATATATATATATATATATATATATATATATATATATATATATATATATATATATATATATATATATGTATATATTGTTACATAAAACAGGAGCACTTCGTACAGGTTGTTCCTTTTCAATCTTGTGTTTGGATTATCTTATTTGTTTCTTATTTTGTGTTGATTTGGTTTAAAAAATAAATAAAGTAAGCTACCCGAAAATGTCATGACTCGTTAAATTTTTCACACATAACGGAAGTAAAATAAAAATATAGGAACTGTTTTATTCTGACTTCAAAATAAAGACAAACTTGTTGATTATTTTTAAAGTTAAAAAAAGAAGAAAAAAAAAGAAAAGAATAAAGTTAAGGACTTTGCTTCATTCTGCATTTCACTGCCCCTCTAGAATATTCTTATTGTAATAAATCGTTATACGTGTCTTTGTTTCTGCCGATGACTGGACCTACATTGTTGAAAGGTTTATTCTGAAAGTTTCATGTCCGGAAACGGTGTAGTTTGTTTTCACCACTATTAGCTTCTTTCCCATCTTTGCTTGTATGACCTGTGGTGTCCTCCAAGAGCCGCGATTTAACAACTAGTTTGGAAAGGACACACGCATCAGCATCATGGTTTTCGAAGAGAAGATGATCATGAACGGAGAGCCTGAGGATGTTAGTAACGGTTAAATATTTAAGACGACTTTTTTTTTTTTTATCTTTACGACATCTTGTAATTTTTGCTAGCATGCGTACTGTGCTTGACTTATCGTCACTTAGCTTAGCATTAGCTACTCTTATTACAGTTCAGGGTGATCTTTATGACTTGAATTTCTGCAGCAAATTCAAATGTGAATTTTAAGACGTATTAAGTATTCATTTATATTTTATTAATAATTTTTATTGTGTGCCGTGTAGAAATAAGAAAGCACAAGCTAGCTGGCCGATGACTGTCATTGATCGTGTCTCTTTCAGGAGGAGGAGGAAGAAGAGGAGGAGGAGGAAGAGGAGGACATGGTGGTAAGTTAATTAAAGTCCCACACCTTAATATTATGGTATTTTGAGATTATCAATTTCAGCACGGACTACCCTTTAAGCTTGATTCGTTTTTCTGTAAATCGAGCTCAGCAATTTGAGATGTAGAAAACGAACAAGACCAATGATATCAAGATATCTGATTTTTTTTTTAGCCTCTGTTATTAAAAAAAAAAAAAGTGTTGAATCATTGCTTTTGTTCGTATGTTCTTGTTACTCTGGGGATAAAGGGATTGGAGTGGTGTAAATCACCCAACTAGTGGCAAGCTATAGTCATTTAAAGCACTGACCAGGGTTAAGAGTAGTCTGAACAAGCTGGTCAGAAAGGCCAGCTCTGTCCTGGGCTGGACTCTGTGGAGGCGGTGTGTGGGAGGAAGATGTTGGACAGATTCTCTTCCATCATGGACAAAACCTCTCACCCACTGCACCAGACTGTAGAGGAGCTGTAGAGGAGCTTCAGCGGCAGACTGAGACATCCTCAGAGTAGGACAGAGTAATATTGCAGGTCCTTCATTCCCACCACTCTGTACAACTCATCTGTACAGTCATGATACCTTTCCCATTATGTGCCAAAGTGTAAATATGTATTTTGTTGTTTAATCGAGTTTGTTTATTTAAACCTTTATTTATACTTCTACTGGATTTGCTGTGACGTATGTTTCCTTATGCCACTACGTGCAACTTATCCCGCATCAAGACCTGCTGTAACAATGTGAATTTCTCCACTGTGAGATAAAATAAAGTCGAAGTCTGAAGAGACTAATATGTAGATTTGTTTGGTTGCATTGGATTTTGCTTTTAGATTTTTTTTTTTTCTTTACATTTTACTGGACTGTTTTTTTTCCTGTTTGCTAAAAGTCCTTAATTGTAGCCAAAGACGAAGAAAATATACAGAAACGGTCAAACCTTCTTATAATTTCTATTCAGTCTGACTGTCAGAGGATTCCATGCAATGTAAAAACACAAAAAGGAGATACTTGCACACTTGAAGCATTTTTAATTTCTTACCCACTAGTTTCTTGACAAGTTTCACATTTACTTAAGTTGGTCTTGAAAACACATTAGAGACGTAGCTATACAGTATACACTTCTTTAAAAAAGTGCTACATTAAAGGGAACTTGTGAAGATTGGATGCTAAGTGCTGCGTATTCTGTTACAGGATCCTCTTGAAACTGTGCGGCAAAAGTGTGAAGCGACAGAGCACTGCGTTCACACTCGGGAGCGTTTGGAACATTGTGAAACGAGAGTTGGTTCTCGATCTGCGACAGAGGAGGATTGTACTGAGGAGCTGTTTGACTTCCTACATGCTAGAGACCACTGTGTGAGTGTAACGTTTGTCATGTGGATGAAGCAGAAAGATTAAAGATACACATCATAGGAATAGAGATTTATAACTATTTATATGTAATTGTGCATGAAAGTTAGCCTACAAATGGTTCATATTTGTGGGCCTTCAGGGCAACATTAGCGTTTTCCTCTGCATCTGATATTGTTTGGGAGAGTCATAGAGCAATTTGTCTTGAACAGGATATTAAACTTTTTAACATCATAGTTTTTCCAATATATACTTTCACAATTCCTGTATTTAATTTCAAAGAAAGCAGAGTTGATGTAAAAAGCCCTAATCAAGTATGATTTTAGTAACCTTGAGCTTTAAATGTCGTCTTTAAAATGGTTGAAAACTTTATATACAGATTGAGATTTGAGTGTATTCTTTTTATTGGAAGCCACCAATAATACACATTTGCATCTCAGCATATCTGCCTCCCTGCAAGCCTCCTTTATTCTCTTGGAATATTTTAAGGCTTCAGAACATCCCCCTAATGTTTAGAGACAGACTTCTAAGTCACGAGCAACAAAATAAAGGAAACAGTGTGAGAAAAAAGGTGATGAGAGGTCACTAATGGGCATGGGGGAAATGCCTGTTTTATAACTACACAACTTCTATAACTTCTGGCAAGCACGTTGATTAAAGCGGATCTATTTTCTCAGCATTTGTGGCTTTATTGTTCACAACTTCTGTCGATATAAAAAGTCACAGCATGCAGCTTTTTGCTACGTGCTGTAAACATTTTGTACCTAAAAAAACAAAATCTGATTATATAATAAATTTATTATTTGCTTAAAACACGTTTTTCTAGCATTCCACCCAGGGATATTAAATTCCTTGGCTTTACTAAACAGTTTGAGACTGTTGAGTTCATGCTGTTTGTGTTGTTGTTACACTGATTAATTTCCTGTCTTCTCCCTCTATAGGTGTCTCACAAACTGTTCCATTCTGTCAAATGAAGTCCCTCTTGGTAATTGGACCTTCTGAAGATAACATTATTGAAATATTGCATTATCAGAAGAAACTGGTTTTAAATTAATCCATATGTGGATCTGCTGTATGTTGTGACTTTAGAATATATGCTTTATTTGCACATGTGAAACAATTTTGAACAATTGTGTCTGATTGTCAACATGTGATTAAAGTGGATTAAGAACTATATCTTTTGTCATAAATTAATTTTACCAGCAATAATCTAAACCCGGTTTAGAAATGTGAGCCTCTAAAAAATATGGGAATAGAATCCTGCCATCATCTAACAAAATGTTTTGAAACCTTGAAAGTCAGTGTTTGAACATTAAAAATCTGAAATAAAGTTTTGCAGGTCTGACTACAAGTTTTGAAAACTTGGAAAGTATTTTGAATTTCTGAGAAAAAAAAAGTTTGAATCTCTGCAGGCATAACTTACTACCAGAACACAAATAAGTTTTTTCTTGTTTTTGCCAACTTGAGAGCTAGAACAAACTTCTCTCTTCTTGTGGAGGATATAACGGGCTTAATAGAGAAACAACTGCTTAGGCCCTGTGATGGACTGGCACCTGTTCAGGGTGTACCCTGCCTCTCGCCCAATGCTAACTGAATCCCGTGCCTTTAAATTGGATTAAGTGGTTTAGAAAATGGAAGGATGGGTGGCTGACTGGTTAGAAGATGTAGGTGTCCCTCCCCCGGAGGGAGCCTGTTTTTTTTTTCTAGGTTTCCAGAGTGTGAGTGTCGGAGTTAAAAACCAAAGGAATGAGGGAATGCTGCCAAAAATGCAACCATATAACCTTGCAGCAATGTGGATGAAACTATGAAAATTTGAGAATGAATTGCGAGTTTCAAACTCTGCAAAACAAAGACCAGTACTACACCCAGAGTATCGCATACAGAATTATGTTTGCAGAAGATTTTAACATATCTAAACTTGTTTGCATACATGCACACAACAGTTTTCAGAGTTCATATTAAAAGGTTTCAGATGTTTTTTGCTTACTAATGTGGAACAATGTATATATATATATATATATATATATATATATATATATATATATATATATATATATATGTATATATGTATATATATATGTATATATATATATATATATGTATATATATATATATATATATATATATATATATATATATATATATATATGTATATATATATATATGTATATATGTATATATATATATATATATGTATATATATATATATATATATATATATATATATATATATATATATATATATATATATGTATATATATATATATGTATATATATGTATATATATATATATGTATATATATGTATATATATATATATATATATATATAT